>NW_025335078.1:0-318628 GCF_018152115.1 Drosophila rhopaloa
GTAGGTCTGACCAAATATAAAACCCATAGAAAATCCCAGCTTCCTAACTTTATAAACACGAAAGTTATGGCATTTCCGATCGATCAGTTATATGGCAGCTAATATATCAGATTGCAAGAGGCTTGCGTAGCAAGCTCACTAAATTTGATTCTGATAGCCTTTACTTTGCATTTCATATTATTGTGCTTACAGAAAACTGGTTACAGCCGGAAATCTTTAGCTCCGAAGTTTTTCCAGGGAACTACACAATATATAGGTATGACCGTCCCTCTAGACGGGGAGGTGGAGTCTTAATTGGAGTTGATTCAAACCTCCCGTCAGAGGAGTTATTTTTTGAGGAATTCAATACCATGGTATTACAACTTCGGCTTGCCGAAGTTAGCTTCCGTCCTCGTTTTTAATTTAAGCCTAGTAATCAGATCGACAAACGAGTACGCTGGCGTAAAAACTTTAATCTTTCCAGTGTGACCAAAATTTCGAGAGTTCATCAGAGTTCACTGTCACTTTTATTGTGATTTTTCGTACATTTTTGACCCAAGAAACATTTTTTTCCGACAAGAGGCACCCCACTTGTCCTTACATGTAAACTCCTGCAATCGACTGTTGCAAGTTTTTTGATTTTTTCCCTCCGTTTGTTATGCCTAATACTCAGATCGACAAAAAATGTCCGCCAGTCATGAGAGAGAGCGAGAGGCAAACAGCTGGCGTTCACTTTTCGTCAACGTTTTTTTCACCTCGGTCCTCAGATCAACAAAGAAATACCAGAAAATTGCATAGCGTTGCCAGTCTGCGGAAATGAACTTTGGGTGAACCCTAGCGAAAAGATTAAAAAATTTAATCTTTTGGCGTGCGCTTCTCACAGAACATTATAAGAAATGGAGGGAACATGTGAGGACAAAATAACATTAATACTATCTGGGGTGCCTCTTTTCAGAGCAAAATGTTTTTTAGGTCAAGAATGTACGAAAAACACAATAAAAGTGCAGCTATGAACTTTAAATTAGTAAATAATTATCAGTAAAAAAAAACAACTGCTAAATTTAAATTGTTTTGTTTTTTAATTTCTTTGTACAGCGGCAGACTTGTCTTGCCAAGGTATTTGATAATATCTTTTAAAGGCATAGAATAATATGACTTAGAAATCGAAATGTAGTCGTTTTTTAATAACTGCAAGGGTATATAGACTTCGGATTGCCACAGTTTGCTTCCCTTCTTGTTTTTACTAGAATTTTCGTCCACTCTGCCGACACTTTAAAAGATAACATTAAATATGGTTAGAATACCATATACATATGTAGTTCTTGTCTACAAATACAAGTTAACACTCAATAAAGTCTTGGATAATATGTGGCAATGCAGGATTACAGCTTTTAAATGGTAAAGGTTTCTGTCTGCCCAGACACAATAATAACCAGCGAAAACATCATTTTTATTTTTTTTAAAAGGCAGAAAAGAGTAAAAAAAGACAATTTGAACGGGAGTTAAATTTATTTTTCAAGAAAAGCAGCTTGCGACCACTTTCAACTTCTCTATTTGTAAATGCGCTCTAAAATACTTAAAAAACGAGGCTTTGGCAGACATGCCCGGAAGACTTCTTTACACAATCTGGTTTCTCATTTAAGATTAGCTTAAGACGATCTAAGAGCCTCCATCAATTCGCTCCTTGAGAAGCCGTACCAACTCTTCCAGCATAGTCTCTATGAGTTTCAGCCGACTGTCGTTCATATCCTCTCGCCTTCGCATTTGCCACTCCTTAATCTCTTTCAGCATGCTCTGTTGCTCCTCCTTAATCTCCTCCTGCTTACGCTGTTGCTCCTTGTTGATCTCTTCCTGCTTGCGCTGTTGCTCCTTCCTGACCTCTTCATGCTTACTCTGTTCATCCTTCTTTCTCTCTTCTATCTTTCTCTTATTCTTCTCCTCGATCTCTTCTTGATCACTTTGTTGCCTCTTTTCGATCTCTTCTTGTTTGCGCTGTTGCGCCATTCTGTTATTTTCCACGATCACCGCCAAGGCCAACTTGACTGTTCGGTCGTCCATCTGAGAGCAATTTCCGGAAGGAACGGGCCAGCAACAGGGCAGGATCGTCGAAGGCTCCCTTTCACGCAAGTCCGCACTTTTGAGGTTATGGGAGCTGAATTGGTTGTCCTTAGAGGTCCACATCTCGAAGGTGTTCGGCTGGGGTCTGAGCACCTTGTTGCCATCGTTTGGCAGTATGGAAATCGGGTCGCGGCCGATGCCTACCCACCGCTGGCAGATCGCTTGCAAGACATGATTGCTCTTAAAAAACCCAGTGGTTAGCACTTGTTCGTACCGACTCATCAGAAGGGTGCGACTGATAGATCCTTTCAGATCTGCCAGCGCCATGATTTCCTGAATGACATGGGAGAGATAAGTCTTGGAAGGCGGGAGTTGAATTCATATGTACTCACCGGTGTGTTATTGGCGACTAGATGGTGGAGCAGGTTGTAAATTACAATCGTCATAAACAACACAAAGATCAGGAAGATCAGGTAGTGGTTGGTACTAGTAAACGTGATATTGCTGACAGTTATTTTTTTAAAGATGGTATTGATTAGGAGACAGATGGGATTGGATACGTTGATGCCCTCATTTTGGTCTTTCGCAACACCCGAATCCGGGGTGCTGTTGCCGAAGATAATGTAGGAGCACAGACTAGTGGCCAGGAGGAAGATTGAGTAGAAGGAGAAGCTCTTCAGAAAGCTGGACAAGACTTCGCGCAACTTGAACATGTGTGTCGCAATGGACAGCACTGGTTGCGATCCCACCAGCACGCAGAAGACCATGAAGACTAGCAAGATGTTCAAGGTGGCCAGGACGCGCTGCGTCTCCTTGTCTGAATCGAATTCCATGCAGGTATAGATCGATAGTATTATATGAGCACCCTCTACAATTTTAGTTGTGGATTTTAACTTTTGAATTGGGACAACGAAGAACCGGAAGACCCCCCGAATAATAATCCCAACCCAGGAGGAGACTCTCCAAAATAAGACTAAAAATGTGTCATCGATCGCGTGCAATTTGAGAAGTGAGTAAGTAATAAGAAAAAAACTAAATAGAAAGTAAAGCAGTAAGTCGAGGTGGAAGATCATTGAAAGACGGCGCCACTTCAGACATAGGAAGCTCGAGATTAGCGGGTGCTGCAGGAGGTGTTCCATTTCTTTTGTCTCGGCCATTAAGGCGAAGGGGGCCATCTCGATCTGCAGCTGTTTGGAAAAACCGGAAGTGCTGCTCACCTGAGTTGGGTCCGGTATCAGGTTTTTGTAGTCGATAATGACCTCGAAATCTAGATCACTGTGGTCCTTTCCGTTCGTGGTGATGCAGGAATCAAAGTGCTCCTTGAGCACCTCGGGCGAAATGTCCTTGATGGCCAGTGTTCCAGAAGGGTTCTTAGAGCCTATGTAGGCGCCATGCTCCAGGAGTTTTTTCATCGCCCACATACTACTGGATTTCGACGCATAAGAAAGCGGCACATCCGAATTTACATCAGCCTCGTTAATGTCAAAGCGATTGGAGTTCAAGAGCAACGTAAAGCAGCGCTGATATTTCAGGTCATTGAAAGTCCACGCTATGAAATCGATAGCTGAATTCATGCAGATGCATTGACAGTTAGGGGCTATGTGCAGATTTGGGTCATCCAGCATTCGCCCGAGCGCCTCCCAATTGCCCTTTACTATGGCGTATTTAACGAGATCCGTTTCGTTACCCCTTTCGAGACCAGAGGACAGGATTGCTTCCAGAGCTCTCTGCATGCCCAGCTCTATACTCTCAGTCAGTAGATCGTTCAGATCGTTAATCGCCATGACCCTGTGGCTTTGCAGGTACTCTGCAAACTGCTGCTCAAACAGGACCTCGTCTCCACCAGTCAGAGTACGGAGCAGTCTTTTCTCGTCGATATCCAACCTCTGGCGCACTTCCGGCAGTGTCAGCTCCGGAAACTGCGTCTGTAGTAGTCGGCGCACCTCCCCATTGCGATAGCTATCGATGTCCAGCTCTGGCTGACTTAGGAAGAGCTTCACCAGCTCCTCCTTCTGTGCCCTTGCCATCCTTTTTCTCAACACGTTTTGCAGAGGTGTAAATTCTCTTTCGTCGGGGATATTCGGCGAGGCTCCTTTGTCTAACAGCAGCTTCATGCAGGATAACACCGCCGAGGCGTTTTCCTCCGAGAGATTCTTAGCCAGTGAGTTAAGTGGTGTTAACTTCTTGTACATTTTGTTTACATCAACATTATGTTTAAGGATCGCCTTTAGGTTTTCAGGATCCCGTGATTCGGCGGCAAAGCGGGCTGCCTCCCAGGTGAGTCTCACATCGATCTGTGGAGGAAAATGATGTCTATCTGGGGAACGATCTCAGCTCTTGGGTGCACTACTCACAGGTTCGCCCTTGTTGCCGTGCTCGATGCAGGCCTTTATGAAGTCCCTGCAGCCTGGTGTGTATAGGGCCATCTGGTAGATGCTCGTAAAAACGCCGTGGAAGGACGACCACTCCCGCAGATTGGCATCTGCACCGCTATGTAGGGCGGCGACGAACAACCGAATGTCTTGGTTGAATAAAGCATCCTTTAGCTGGGCTTGGGAATCAATGAAGCCGCAGTTTTCAGCGTACATTTTTGTGCTCTGCAAAAACCAATATAATCATTTACTAAATGAAATTCAGTCTTGGAACGCGGTTAAATGTTTTAAGACTTGTGTCTTCTTTACGGGTGACACCCAAATCTCTTTGGTTAAAATTTGGTTGGAATGTGCATATGATGTATGTATGTGTCATCTTATAAATTCATAAAACTTTATTCATCAGCGATTATCAAAATCTTTAGCATTAAATTCGTCAGTGTATCTTGCTCATTAGACCATTAATCACCAAGTTATTCATCCGATTTCATAATATTTTAAGGGTTTTTTAAAGATACACTTTTTAGTCAAGAATAACACACTAGACCTTAATTTCTCAAATTAAATTGTAACTTAATATATCAAGCATGGTCATATCTTATAGAAATTGTTATAATATTGAAGTTAATAAAAAGAAACCCATTGCTGACCACTACAAATAAAAATGCCAAAGGATGTACTAAATGAATAGCAACCTTTTAAGAATATGCGAGACGCAATTGGGAGTCAGTAATGTTTCGTGAAAAACTGCTAGCCATCAAGGATAGTTTTTAAACCGCGTTACTCTTGAATTGCCCCAACGAATAAAAGGAGCGAAACATTTAGTGTGCGTGCAATATATGGAATCTAGGAAAAGATTGCAGAACAATTTAATAACGTTTTCTATTTTTAAGCCACTCAAAACTTTGCTTCGAAAAAAACAGTTCTCCAAAGCTCAACCTTTAAAATCCAAAACAACGCCCCTGCTTTCGTTGGTACTGCTTTAAGCTTCTAATATTTTCACAGAGAAAAAAACAACAAATGCTTTTACCAGTTGAATGCTTTTTGACGAACACAATATAAGCTTTTGATATAGGTACTGCTTAACGATTTCACACACAATTCTCAATCTATGGTAAAGAAGTAATGTTTCGATAATATCCAGTCAACGACTAGTAAGATCCGTTAGAGTAATCCTGTGCTGCCAGATGTTGAAACTGCTTTTCCCCTAAATAATCTCGACCAACCCCAATTTCCCCATCAATTTAAACAGACGTTAAATTTCAAAGTTGGTATTTTCGATGGGTTTTATTTTTGGACAATCCATCCGACCTCCTAAATTTCATAAGGATCGGCCGTTTATATCCTATAGCTGCCATATATCTGAACGATCGGAAATGCCATGGCTTTGGTGTTTGTAAAGTTAGAAAGTTGGGATTTTCTATGGGTTTTATTTTTGGCCATCAATCCCACTTACTAAATTTCATAAGGATCGGCCGACTATATCTTATGCAATAAAAAGACGACTTTTTGGAAAGTTTCAAGCAGATAGCTTTAAAACTGAAAGACTAGTTTACGTAGAAACGGAAAGACGGACAGACGGACATGGATAGATCGACTCTCCTGGTGATGCTGATTAAGAATATATATACTTTATAGGGTTGGAAATGTCTCCTTCATTGCGTTGCAAACTTTTGACTAAAATTATAATACGCTCTGCAAGGGTATAAAAATATTAGACAAGAAATATTAGAAAGAAACTTCGGCAATCTGAATTTCTATGTCTATATTACTAAAAACAATGAAGCTTTGTCGATTTTGCGCTGCATTTGGCCATCGGTTCTATGCCAGCTATTTGATATTGTTTTCCTATTTTGACAAAACTGATATAGTAAATAATTACTAGATGGGCCACTAGCGTTTGCTTTTTGAACTATCGATAATTTTGACTTTAATATTCAAATTTCACTGTCAATGTGTCAGATATTTAGTAGAAGGTTTGCGGTTTACGAAATGGTTAAGTTTACGCTCGAAGAAAATTGGGAAATATTGAAAACTTTCTTCCAAAGTGGAGAGTCTTCAACCGAAACTGGATGAAAATTGCGGTCAAAATTTGGAAAAAATAAAGCGCCTTCCAGGCAGTTTGTGGATAGTTTTGTGAAGCGTGTGCGTGAGACTGGATCTTTGATGGATAAAACAACACGGTTACGTGCTCGTCCAGTTCGGTCGGTCGAAAATATCGCTGCGGTGGCCGAAAGTGTCAATGACAATCCGTCGACGTCAACTCGGCACCGTGCTCAAGAGTTGGAGGTTTCGCGCACTTTCCTGCTACGGATTTTAACCAAAGACCTCCGTCTAAGGCCATATAAGATTCAGTTGGTTCAGCAGCTTAAGCCGCAACCAATGCGTTTTCGGTTTGCGGAATGGGCTCAGGAGCGCTTGGTCGAATATGACAATTTTTACCGAAAAATCGTGTTTTCTGTTGAGGCCCATTTCCACAGCCAAAACGGCGATGTCAAAGGGCCGCCTCGCAGCTGCGATTTGACCCCGTCGGACTATTTTTTGTGGGGTGCCGTCGAGGACAAGTGTTACGCCAACCACCCAGAGACGATTGACGACCTTGAAGTCGCCATCAGGGCCTTTGAAGGCCATACCATCGAAAATGTGTTTAAAAATTGGGTCGACCAAATGGGCTACTGTGAAGCCAGCCGAGGCAGCCATATGAACGAAGTGGTGTTTCATACATAAACCGCAATGTTGAGGCTATCCAATAAAAAAAAATTTTGAAAAATATATACTCGCTATAAAAACGATTTTAAAACGCAAATTTTTCGTGGGCCACCCTTTATATCCCAAAGGAATATTTTTATAAATAGAAAAACAGCAAAATAAATTTTTTTGATTGTTCTTTTTTTTAATTTTTCGATTTTCCTATGGGAGCTTTATAATATAGAAATCCGAAATTAATTTAATTAAAACCGTAATTCTATAGTTTTTAAATATTACCAAATCCCAAAGAAAAAAATGAAAAAGTTATAATTTTTTAATTCTTTTTTTCCGATCGTTCCTATGGGAGATAAATGATATAGTCTTCCTATCCGTCTCGTTCCGTCACATATACTACCTGCAACAGAAAGACAACTTTTGGGAAAATTTCAGCGATAGCTTTTAAAATTGAGAGGACATAGCTAGATTGACTCTCCTGGTGATGCTGATCAAGAATGTACTTTATAAGGTCGGAAATGTCTCCTTCACTGCGTTGCAATCGTTTGACTGAAATGACTGAGTTACATTTATTTTTCAAGACTTCAACTTCTGTTTTTGTAGAAGCCCTCTAAAAGACATAAAAAACAAGACAAGACGGAATATTCACTCTTTACCCAACTGATTTCTTATTTAAGATTAACTTAAGATGATCTATGAGCCTCCATCAGTTCCGCTCCTCGAGCAGCAGTACCAACTGTTCTAGCCTGTTTTCTAAGGATTTAAGCCGACTGTCGTTCATTTCGACTCGCTTGCGCTTTTCCCTCTCCTTAATCTCTTTCTGGTAGCGCAGTTTCTCCTCCTTAAGCTCCTCCTGCTTGCGCTGTTGCTCCTTCCTGAGCTCTTCATGCCTACTTTGTTCTTCCTTCTTTTTCTCTTCTATCCTCCCCAGATACTTTTCCTTGATCTCATCTTGATCGCTTTGTTGTATCATTTCTATCTTTTCTTGTTTGCGCTGTTGCGCTATTCTGTTATTTTCCACGATGACCGCCAAGGCCAGCTTGACCGTTCGGTCTTCCATCCGGTAGAAATTTCCGGAAAGAACGGGGCAACAGCAAGACAGGATCGTCGAAGGCTTCTTTTGACGCATGTCCGGACTTTTGAGGTTAGGGAAGCTGAGCTGCTGGTTGTCCTTAGAGGTCCCCATCTCGAAGGCGTCGGGCTGGGGTATAAGCAACTTGTTGCCATCGTTTGGCAATATGGAAATAGGGTCGCGGCCGATGCTTACCCACCGCTGGCAGATCTTTTGCAAGACATTATTGTTTTTAAAGAACCCACTAGTTAGGACTTGTTCGTACCGACTCATTAGCAGGATGCGGCTGATGGACACTTTCTGATCTGCCAGCGCCATGATTTCCTGAATGAAATGGGAGAGCGGATAAGCCTTGGATGGCGGGAGTTTAAGTCTCATGTACTCACCGGGGTAGTGACTTCTAGACCGTGCACCATGTTGAAAATTACCATCGCCATAAACCCTACAAAGATCAGGAAGAGCACGTAGTGGTTGGTACTAGAAAACGGGTTGTCGTTGATAGTTAGGTTTTTGAAGATTTTTTTCATTATTGCGTCTTTTGCAACATCCGAAACCGTGGTACTGTTGCCGAAAATAATGTAGGAGCACAGACTTGTGGCCAGAAGGAAGATAGAAGGGAGGGAGAAGCTCGTCATAGAGCTGGACAATACTTTGCGCAACTTGAACATGTGCGTCGAAATGCACAGCACTGGCTGGGATACCACCACCACGCAGAAGATGAGAAGGATTAGAAAGATGTTCCAAAATGCCAGGATGCTCTGGTTCTTCTTGTCTGAATTCAATTCCATCCAGGAATATATATATATCAATTCTATGATAAGAACCCTCTCAATAGTATTAGTTCTGAATATACAATTTTGAATTAAGTCAGCCATGAATCGGAAGACCTCCCGAATAATTAGATAGCAAATCCCAATCATGGAGGAGACTCTGCAAAATGCGACTAAGAATTTTTGATCGCTCGTGTAAAATTTGAAAAATAGGTAAGTGATTAGGGGGCAACTAAATAGAAAGCAGAGCAGTAAGTCCAGGTAGAAGATCACGGAAATGTGGCGCCACTTCAACCACAGGAAACTCGAGACTAGCGGGTGCTGTAGCAGATGTTCCATTTCCTTTGTCTTGGCCATTAAAGCGAAGGGGGCCATCTCGTTCTGCAGCTGATTGGAAGAACCGAAAGTCCTGCCCACCTGAGTTCGTTTCGGTATCAGGTTTTTGTGGTCGATAATGATCTCGAAATCTTGATCTCTGGGGTCGTGTCCCTTCGTGGTGATGCAGGAATCAAAATGCTCCTTGAGCACCTCGGGCGAAATGTCCTTGATGGCCAGTATTCCAGAAGGGTTCTTAGAGCCTATGTAGGCGCCTTGCTCCAGGAGTTTCTTCATCGCCCACACATTACTGGATTTCGCCGCATAGGAAAGTGGCACCTCCGAATTTGCATCAGCCTCGTTAATGTCAAAGCGATTGGAGTTCAAGAGCAGCGTAAAGCAGCGCTGATAATTGAGGTGATTGAAAGAGCACGATATTAAATCGATAGCTGAATTCATACAGATGCATTGACAGTTAGGGGCTATGTGCAGATTTGGCTCATCCAGCAGTCGCTCGAGTGCCTCCCAATTGCCCTTTTCTAAGGCGTATTTGACAAGATCCGTTTCGTTACCCCTTTCGAGGCCAGAGGACAGGATTGCTTCCAATGCTTTCTGCCTGCCCATTTCTATACTCTTACTCAGGAGATCGTGTATATCCTTAATCGTCATGCCCCCGTAAATTTGCAGGTGCTTTGCAAACTGCTGCTTAAACAGGACCTCGTCTCCGCCAGTCAGAGTACGGAGGAGTTTATTCTCGGCGATCTCCAGCCTCTGGCGCACTTCCGGCAGTGTCAGCTCCGGAAACTGCGTCTGTAGTAGTCGGCGCACCTCCCCATTGCGACAGCTATCGATGTCCAGCTCTGGCTGACTTAGGAAGAGCTTCACCAGCTCCTCCTTCTGTGCCCTTGCCATCCTTTTTCTCAACACGTTTTGCAAAGGTGTAAATTCTCTTTCGTCGGGGATATTTGGCGAGGCTCCTTTGTCTAACAGCAGCTTCATGCAGGATAACACCGCCGAGGCGTTTTCCTCCGTGAGATTCTTAGCCAGTGAGTTAAGTGGAGTTAAGTCCTTGTGCATTTTGTTTAGTTTGATCTTTCTTTTCAGGAGCGCCTCTAGGTTTTCAGGATCCTGTGAGTCGGCGGCAAGGCGGGCTGCCTGCCAGGTCATTCTCACATCGATCTGTGGAAGTAGATGTGTCTAGCTGCGCATCGATCATAGTTCTTGTGTGCTCTACTCACAGGTTCGCCCTTGTTGCCGTGCTCCATGCAGGCCTCTATAAAGTCCCGACAGCCTGGTGTGTATAGGGCCATCTCGAAGATGCTCGTATAACCACCGGGCAAAGACGACCGCTCCTGCAAATTGGCATCTGCACCGCTATGTAGGGCGGCGACGAACAACCGAACGTCTTGGTTGAATAAAGCATCATTTAGCTGCGCTTGGGGATCGATGAAGCCGCAGTTTTCAACGTCCATTTTTGTGCTCTGTAAGAACCAAACTAATCATTTACTAAGTGTTTCTGTTTTGAATCGCGGAGACTTGTTTATTCTTTACGGGTGACACAGAAATTTCTTTGGTTAAAATTTAGTTGGTACATATGTATGATGTATGATGTATGTATGTGTCATCTCATAAAATCATAAAACTTTATTCATCAGCGATTAGCAAAATCTTTAGCATTAAATTCGTCAGTGCATCTTGCTCATTAGACCATTAATCACCAAGAATAACACACTAGACCTTAATTTCTCAAATAAAATTGTAACTTAACATAGCAAGCATGGACAAATCTTATAGAAATTTTTGTAACATTCAAGTTAATAAACAAGAAACCCATTGCTGAACACTACCAAAAAAAATCCCAAAAGCTGTACGAAATGGATTGCAATAAAAACTTGGTACTGTTTGATAAGGTGATTTTGGTAAAACATAAAAATAGTCTACATCCATTTTTATATAAAAATTTGCATACATATACGCAACCTGCATCTTATGGGAAAGTATGTGCTTGTCTAGCTTAAAAAATTTGTAGGTAATTATTAGATAACAAATTATTTGGCATTTTCTCTTGCTTACAAAAATTGCATTTATTGTATTACAAATTGAATATTGTTTCTAATTTCAAATTTAAAAACTGTAGAATTACATATAATATATCGAATCTGGGAACCATATGGAAAAAAATGTAACAACGTTTTCTATTTTTAAGCCACTCAAAACATTGCTTCGAAAGTAACAGTTCTCCAAAGCTCAACCTTTAAAATACAAAATAACGCCTCTGCTTTCGTTGGTACTGCTTTAAGCTTCTACAATTTTCACAGAGAAAAAAACAACAAATGCTTTTACCAGTTGAATGCTTTTTGACGAACACAATATAAGCTTTTGATATAAGTACTGCTTAACGATTTCACACACAATTCTCGATCTATGGTAGAGAAGTAATGTTTCGATAATATCCAGTCGACGACTAGTACGACTTGTTAGAGTAATCCTGTGCTGCCAGATGTTGAAACTGCTTTTCCCCTAAATAATCTCGACCAACCCCAATTTCCCCCTGAATTTAAACAGACGTTAAATTTCAAAGTTGGGATTTTCGATGGGTTTTATTTTTGGACAATCCAACCGACCTCGTAAATTTCATAAGGATCGGCCGTTTATATCCTATAGCTGCCATATATCTGAACGATCGGAAATGCCATAACTTTGGTGTTTGTAAAGTTAGAAAGTTGGGATTTTCTATGGGTTTTATTTTTGGACATCAATCCCACCTACTAAATTTCATAAGGATCGGCCGACTATATCCTATGCAATAGAAAGTAACTTTTGGAAAGTTTCAAGCAGATAGCTTTAAAACTGAGGGACTAGTTTGCGTAGAAACGGAAAGACGGACATGAGTAGATCGGCTCTCCTAGTGATGCTGATCAAGAATATGTATACTTTATAGGGTCGGAGATGTCTCCTTAACTGCGTTGCAAACTTTTAACTGAAATTATAATACCCTCTTCTTGAGAACATTTCCTCAAATTTTTATAGAGATTTGAGCAGAAGAACGAATGTTACATCGCTCCTAGCGCCTCGTCCCCGCCCAAAACCAAACCAGAAACTTAAAATTTCCCGAAATGGTGTTTTTGAAAAATGATTTTGCGGTGATATGGATTTGCGAAAAACTACTGAACCGATTTTCTTCAATTTTTTTTTAAATGTTCGTAGTGAATTTTGTGTGTACTTGAACGATCGATTTTTCATGCAAAAATTTGTATTTCGCCCAAATAGATACTTTTGTAAGAATTCTAGCGACCAAAAACTTAATTTTTTGCATAAAACGTTCCCGTATACACAAAAAAAAAACAAGAGAGAACGCTATAGTCGAGTGCCTCGACTATTAGATACCTGTTACTCAGCTAAACAATTTTAGATTTTGCATTAACATAATGTGAATTGGAGTGACCACAGGAAAAAAGGACAAAAAGTTCAAATTATCAATTTGAATTCGGCGATCTCTTAGCGCTGGCAGCTTTACAGCACGAGCATCAGCACCAGCGCCGCTTTAGCGCAGGCAGCTTTTGTCCTGCACCAGCATACACACATACGCCATTGTTTGACTCAGACCTCCAATTTGGATAACTTGATGTGATTGCATAGTACGGACAGACAGACGGAGAGACGGACAGACGGACATGGCTAGATCGACTCGGCTACTGATCCTGAACAAGAATATATATACTTCTACCAAAAAAAGGCGTTTAAAGGAAACAGCCACCCCTTAAAAACTATTAAATATTTGTTCACAAATTTTTGCATAAACATTGTCAACGAAGTAAACATTCAGAAAAAATAATCATTCATTTAATAAAAAATTGCTAAATACATAAAAAAAATCCAAACCTTCATTTTTTTCGACAAAAAAACGTATATAACCCCTTAAGGGGGTCTTAGTCTAGAAATTTGAGAAAATCAAAAAATTTTTTTTTCCATAATTCGATAGTTTTGATATTCAAAAATATCTCCCTAAAAGGATTTTTCAAAACTCAAATTATTAAGTTATAGCCGTTTTAGTGACGTGGCAACTAGACCGGTTGAGCGAACGACTGGAACAATAAATATTCTATCAGTTACGCTGCCCGTAACGTAAAACTTTAAACGCGTTTTTCTCGAAACTACTTTTTTCGATGCGGTCGCCACTATATCTCAAGTTCTAATTAGTCGATTTACTTGAAATTTGGCATGAATATTCTTTAAATATATCTCTATAGCCGGAAATAAGGGTATTGTTATAGAAAGAAGGAGAGAAAGTTATTCATACTAAGGGCTTCCAGCCATTTATTGTTCCAGTCGTTCGCCCAACCGGTCTAGTGGCCACGTCACTAAAACGGCTATAACTTTGAAAATAATTTGAGTTTTGAAAAATCCTTTTAGCGAAATATTTTTGAATATCAAAACTATCGAATTATGAAAAATTTCGATTTTCTCAAATTTCTAGACTAGAAGACCCCCTTTTAAGTAAAAGAAATTGGATCTTGTTACGAGTAATTTGATATTTCCTAGCTAAAAATACTATTTAATAGCTAAAAGTATTTAGCTGTTTTCCATCTGAATGTATTTTGTAATCGGGCAGCACTGCTTGGGAAGGCGATTGTCGCGGCAGCTCATTCAAATTTGTCAAGGCTGCAGGTAAAGTGGATTACAGGTAGAAAACGGCCGAAAATAATCATTTTGTCGTTATAATAGCATATGCCGGGAATCCCAAATAGAAGATTAGGATGCTATCCGAACCTACCCGTTTCAGAGTATAAAGAGCGGCGCCGTTGCAGACTGGAACTATTGGTCAGCCAGCACTTACAGCGAAATGGTGCATTTAGCGACTGAAAAGAAGACTGCGGAGGTGTCGGGGCCCAAAGCGCCCAGGCAGCTCCAACTGGGTGGCCACGTCGGATTCGACACACTGCCCGATCAACTGGTCAACAAGAGTGTGCAGAACGGCTTCAGCTTCAACATCCTGTGCATCGGGGAAACGGCCCTCGGGAAATCCACGCTCATGGACACCCTCTTCAACACCAGCTTTGGGGCCACGCCCAGTCCGCACAGCCTGCCCAATGTGAAACTTAGGGCCAACACCTATGAACTGCAGGAGAGCAATGTCCGTCTGAAGCTTACCGTCTGCGACACGATCGGATACGGCGACCAGGTTAACAAGGCGGACAGCTACAAGGCTCTGGTGGAGTACGTGGACAGCCAGTTCGAGGCTTATCTGCAGGAGGAGCTCAAGATCCAGCGCACGATGGCAAGTGCCCACGATGGACGCGTCCACGCCTGCCTGTACTTCATTTGTCCCACTGGCCATGGCCTGAAAGCCATGGATCTGGTGTGCATGAAGCAGCTGGACGCGCGGGTGAACATCATTCCCGTCATCGCCAAGGCGGACACCATCTCTAAATCGGAGCTGGCTGGGTTTAAAGATCGGATAATGGACGAACTGCGCCGGAACAAAGTGAGCATCTACCAGTTTCCCACGGACGACGAAACTGTGGCCGATACCAACGCCTCGATGAATGGCCATCTGCCCTTTGCCGTAGTGGGCAGCACGGAGTTCGTAAAGGTGGCCGGAAAGCAGGTGCGTGCCCGACAATATCCGTGGGGATCGGTGCACATCGAGAACGAGGCGCACTGCGACTTTGTCAAGCTGCGCGAGATGCTTATCCGCACGAACATGGAGGATCTTCGCGAGCTGACCCACTCCCGCCACTATGAGCTATTCCGCCAGCGGCGACTGCAGCAGATGGGCTTCGTGGACGTGGACAGCAACAACCAGCCGGTGTCCTTTCAGCAGACCTTTGAGTCCAAGCGCTCCGACCACCTGGCCTGCCTGCAGGCCAAGGAGGAGGAGGTGCGTCAGATGTTCGTGCAGCGGGTGAAGCAGAAAGAGAACGAGCTGAAGGACAGCGAGAAGGATCTGCACACAAAGTTCGAGCGGTTAAAGCGGGAGCACCTAGAGGAGAAGGCCCAACTGGAGGAGGCGCGTCGCCAGCTGGAGGAGGAGAGCCAAGAGCTGCAGAAACGCAGGCTGCAGCTGGCCAATGGTACGCACACACTCACCTTGGGCAGGGGCAAGAAAAAGTAGTTTGCTTACTAAAGTTTCCGACATTTTGAACGATTTCGATTTTAAAAATACCATCGATTCGATCGATTTTTATTCTTTTTTAGTTTCTTTTTACACACCAATTAAATTTGTTTAAAATCAAATCGAAGAAATAAATAATATGTTTCTTATTTATAAACATAGATTTAAAAACATGACGATTTTTTATATTTCCCTTAGATAAAAGTTTATATAATAAATTTGTAATCCAACTTATTTTATTATTTTTGGTTTTGGTTTTTCGAAAACCTTTTTTTAATCTGAAGGGAGGAGGGGTTTTATTGTTCTAAAATTTGGAAACCTCTTGTAATTAAGAATTATACATTAATCTGATATTTATTATACCCTTGCAGAGGGTATTATAATTTCAGTTAAAAGTTTGCAACGCAGTTAAGGAGACATTTCCGACCCTATAAAGTATACATATTCTTGATCAGCATCACAGGAGAGTCGATCTAGCTATGTCCGTCTGTTCGTCCTTCCGTTTTTCCGTTAACTAGTTCCTCAGTTTTAAAACCATCTGCTTGAAACTTTCCCAAAAGTTGTCTCTCTATTACAGGTAGTATATAAGTTATTATACCCGTTACTCGTAGAGTAAAAGGGTATATTGTATTCGTGCAAAAGTATGTAACAGCTAGAAGGAAGCGTTTCCGACCCTATAAAGTATATATATTCTTGATCAGGGTCACTAGCCGAGTCGATATAGCCATGTCCGTCTGTCCGTCTGTCCGTCTGTCCGTCTGTCTGTCTGTCTGTCCGTATGAACGCTGAGATCTCGGAAACTATAAAAGCTAGAAGATTGGCATTTTGCATGCAGATTCTAGGAGTTCCTACGCAGCGCAAGTTTGTTTCAAAATGGTGCCACGCCCCCTCTGACGCCCAAAATCGCTTATATACGATTTTAAAAATTTAAATATTTCGGAAAAGTAAAAATGCAGTTTTATTGTGTTTATCAATACCTATCGAAATGTAGAAGAAATTTTTCAAATCGGACCATTCGTTAAAAAGTTATGCGTGATCAAAGTTTCTATCTCCATCTCCCTCGCACTCCCTTTACCTGAGTAACGGGTATCTGATAGTCGGGGCACCCGACTATAGCGTTCTCTCTTGTTTTTCTTTGGGATTTGGTAATATTTAAATACTATGGAATGCAGCGTAAAATCGTTGTTTTTAGATATCGAAATGTAGTCGAATGTAGTCGTACCCTTGCAGAGGGTATTCTAATTTCAGTCAAAAGTTTGCAACGCAGTGAAGGAGACATTTCCGACCCTATAAAGTATATATATATTCTTGATCAGCAAAAAGTTGTCTTTCTATTGAAGGTAGTATATAAGTCGGAACGAGCCGGATCGGCCGACTATATCCCATAGCTGTCATATAACTGAACGATCGGAAAGGCCATAACTTTGGTATTTTTAAAGTTAGGAAGTTGGGATTTTCTGTGGGTTTTATTTTTGGCCAATCTTCAATCCGAACTTCCAAGTTTCATAAGGATCGGCCGACTATATCCTATAGCTGCCATATAACTGATTGATCGCAAGAATGCATCATATGAATAATTTTTGAGAATATAATTTACAGAATATTCTGCAAAGGTATATCAACTTCGGCTCCGCCCGAAGTTAGCTTTCCTTTCTTGTATTAAATTAATCTTGATCAAAAACATAAATAAATATAAGCTTTATTTATAAAATTGCGTTATATTTGCGAACCGTATTTAAATCAATTCTTTTAAAACCAGTTCTTAATATTACTTAGTAAAATACTCTCAATTTTGTTTGCGACGTATATTTATTAAACAAATTGCAATTTAATCGATTCTTTGAAAACCAGTCCTGATATATGTATGTAAGTAATCTACCTGACTAGAGTTACCTTGTAAAATATCGAAATAGGATATCTTTCGCGGAATTGTTTTATGACGGTCAAAAACCAAATGTGTTTGTGAAAAATGTCCGCTGGAATGGAAACCCAAGAGACCAGTTGCCGCCCTGGATTACTGGATTAGCCCGCACAGCTGTGATGGAACTTCTGGTTTTCCTCCCCTGACCGCCCACCGCCCCGGTCGTTACCATTCCGCTGATAGCGTTGCTACCTCTCTGCGGCTCTCTCCGATTCTCGCTCCCTCTCTCGCAAACAAAGTGGAAAATAGAAAAAATATTATAAATATGCTAACATCGCGATTCGGGGCGCAATGTTTAGTCATTCAGATTCTAGCAATGGCAGCGAGCGGTACTGGTACTAAGTTGGAAGGTGGCACATGCCCCGTGGCCAGGGGCTCCAGCTGCGGCGGCGGAGGAACACCTTCGGACCAGGCCCGCTACGACAACTATCGCATTTACAACGTGGAGTTCGAAAACGAGGAGCAGATCACACTGTTCCAGAAGCTGGAGGAGCAGAGCGACAGCCTCACCTTCATTGGCCATGCCCGCGAGATTGGTCAGAAGCTGTCCATCCTGGTGTCGGCGCATCGCGTGGCTGACATCGCCGATCTGCTCAAGACCTACAAGGTGAAGCATCGGATTCTGGTGAGTTGCTATAAATAAAACTCGGGTCAATCATTTACTGACAAAGAACACTCCCTTGTAGACCTACAATTTCCAGGAGAAGATCGACCGCAACCTGGGTGAGGTTCAGCCGGAGAGTATAGATGCCTCGCAGTTCGACTGGCAGCACTTCTTCCACCTGAAAACCATATACGAGTGGCTGGAGAAGATGGCCGATAAGTACCCTCAGCGCGTGACCGTCCTGGACATGGGCACCAGCACCCAGGGCAACGCCATCAAGGGCGTCAAGTTGACCAGCAATCCTAATAACAAGGCCATCTTTATTGAGAGTGGCATTCATGCCAGGGAGTGGATTGCCCCGGCAGCGGCCACGTATATCATCAACCAGCTGCTCACCTCCCAGGATCCAGGGGTGCAGAAACTGGCCCAGGATTACAACTGGATCGTGTTTCCCTGTGTGAATCCTGATGGCTACAAGTACACCTTCGAACACGACCGGATGTGGCGCAAGAATCGTCAGTTGTTTGGCACCTGCCGTGGCGTGGATCTGAATAGGAACTATCCGGATCACTGGAACTCCACGGGGTCTAGCAGTGATCCCACCCGATACGATTATGCCGGGCCCTCCGCTGGCAGCGAGCAGGAGACCCAGCGCTTGATTGAATTCATACGCTCAAACGTGGAGAAGGAGCAGATTAAGACCTATATTGCCCTGCACTCGTACTCCCAGATGCTGATGTTCCCGTATGGCTACACAAAGGATCGGGTGTCCAACTACGACGACCTGCAGGAGTTCGGCAAGAAGGCATCGGCGGCCATCAAGGCGGAGAGTGGTAGGGATTACGTGAGTGGCAGTCTTTATGAGACCATCTACCCGTCAAGCGGAGGTAGCATGGATTGGGCGCATTCCGAGGCGGGAATACCGATTGCGTACACCTTCGAGCTGCGCGGTCCCCCGATAGCCAGGACCTGTTCATCCTGCCCGCCGTGGAGATCCAGCCAACGGCCAGCGAGGCCTTCACCGCAATTCGCACCATCGTGGAGTCGGCAGCCGAGAAGGGCTACTACAAGTGAAGACCCGAGATTACCCGGAGCCAGCATTTTTTACGTTCAACGATCTAGACAAACTTTAAGTGCATTTTTTATCGGCGACACGATATTATCTTTGTCTGTATAAAAATAAACTGATATAAGAGCAACATTAGGTTTAACCACAAAGCACTTAACGATAAGAATGAGACGAGGCATGTCACTTCTGTGGGATTTATGGTCAGTTTAGGGTAATTGTACCCTATCAGAGTTAGGGTTTCACAGCCCTGGTGATGTGGTTTCTGGGCGAGAGGCGGGGATCAAATACGGCCTCTATATGGACTTGACAGTCTAAAATAAATTTGTTTTTAATACTTAATTTAGCACCAGTTCTAAAGAATATTAATACCATTTTCCGTGAGAAACAGGCATCGGTCATAGAGAATAATGCTCTCTACCAGCGGAGCCATCATTAGTCGGAGGGTATAAAAAGAAACTATTCGCTGCCAGTTTGCCAGGTCTGTTTCCGTCTGCTGGTTACTCAGAAGTCGACTGTCCAGAGCTTCAAAGCGAGTTCCCTGAACGGCTTTCTGGAAATATCTGCACAACATACTGGCTATTCAGTTCTTAGGACTATAAGCAACTTACTGGTGGAAAGTCATGCCGTGTGAGTACTTCACATTGCGCAGAGCACAGTGCCGAAGATCTGGAATCTGCTGGACAATGATGCGCTCAGCGGCGGCCCTTAATGAGTGTATCCGGAGGTATTCGTAGTCCCCAGCACGCAGGCGATCACGGTACACCTCCATGGCATGGCAGGAGACCTCGCGGGCCTCGTAGCTCAACTGGAACTCGGGCTTATCTTGAAGGAACCTGCTTAGCGGATAGCCATGCACTTTCTCCCGTGGATGCGTGACCTGGGTGGTCATCTTCTGGTAGCAACATCCCACAAAGTTTAGGAACCTGGCCTGCGGGCATCCGAGAAACATACGCATCAATGTAGGTCCCAGATTGCCACACGGATGCAGGCCGATGATTCCAAAGCGAAATTGGTCTGTTTTCAGCTCCAGGGCATTCCGGATGCTGGAGAGGAATAGCTCCGGCTGTGTGTCGCTCTCCAAACGCTGTGTGAGATGCACTGGTCGCCGGAAGTGTTTTATTTCATCTGATGGTAGGTGTTTCTCCGCCATGAACTCCAGTTTCAAATCGATTTCCGTTGCTTGCTGGTTGAGATCTGGCTGCATTTCAAAGCAGCAGACTCGCAGTCCATATCCATAGCCCAGAATGCGTGCTAGATGACCCACACCTGCTCCAAAATCCACAATAAAGTCAACAGGTGTCTCTCGATGACTTAAGGCACAAATCTCCGCCATCCTGGTAATTTCGTGCTGCTTCTTCGGTTTCACCCGCTTCAGAAACATGTGCTTCATTTTGGGATGTTCTAAGAGTATGCAGGGAAAGGAGTCCTTTATGGGGAAAATATATATATATAATTGATCCTGGATCATAAATTGAAAGGATTTTACCAACTTTGGGTTGGTTTTTGGGCGCACGGCTGATGCAGAGTTTTCTCAGCTCTTGTTGCAGGTCCATTAATTCCTCTGGCCATTTCACCTGGTGATCAAGACCCTCGTCCAGGAGCAGCTCTGCCAGATTCTCCAGGGAAATATTTTCCAAATCATTCTGCCAGTTCTTGGGAAGTTTACTCCAATGGTCGTCCAGGTAAAAGTCCTAAACAACACTCTTTAGCTCTAATCTTAAATATATGAGTATTAAGTATATATTTACCAGAATATAGGTATCCAACAACCATTTATATTTAGTTATATTTTTTAAGCTTTGTTCTAGTTTTTCTCTCACAACCTCCATTTGGTAAAAACGAATAATGTACAAACATCAAAACATTACATCACTAAGTACATCACTTTTAATTAGCGGAGCTTTTAACCATGGGTTGAGTCCGAAATGACTTTTCTAATCGACTAAAAATATCGATGCTTTCCAGGGGCCATAAAGTTTTCCTATTAGGCTGGTACCACACTGCGTCGTGTATTATCGGTGTTATCGGGTTAGGGGCAATACACCTAATGTAGTGGTGGCGAGTACTTTAAAATACTGGTATGATTACCAGAGCTTTATGTGAATTCCTAAACTACGGTAGATTCAAAATTTTTTGAAGATTAACGGAGATTTGACCATTCTCAGTTAATGGCAAATTTATGAAGAAACTATACAGACTGGTTCAAAATTGTGTTGTATAGCGCAACAACAGGATTGCTTTTTATACCCTTGCAGAGGGTATTATAATTTTGGTCAAAAGTGTGCAACGCAGTGAAGGAGACATCTCCGACCCTATAAAGTATATATATTCTTGATCAGGATCACCTCCTGAGTTGATATAGCCATGTCCGTCTTTCCGTCTGTCTGTCCGTCTGTCCGTCTGTCTGTTTCTACGCAAACTAGTCTCTCAGTTTTAAAGATATCGAATTGAAACTTTGCACACACCCTTCTTTCCTTTGCACGCAGTATATAAGTCGGAACGGCCGGGATCGGCGGACTATATCCTATAGCTGCCATATTACTGATTGATCGGAATCAATCAATCCGACCTACCAAATTTCATAAGGATCGGCCGACTATATCCTATAGCTGCCATATAACTGAACGATTGGAAATGCCATAACTTTGGTGTTTTTAAAGTTAGGAAGTTGGAATTTTTATGAGTATTAAGAATGCATCATATGAATAATTTTGGAGAATATAATTTACAGAGTATTCTGCAAGGGTATATCAACTTCGGCTCCGCCCGAAGTTAGCTTTCCTTTCTTGTTAAGAATTCGCCTAAATCTGCTGTGAAATGAGTCTTATTTTCTTGTTTTGACTTCTGAAATCTTCTGTCTTTTTACCGGGAAGAAAAGGCATCATATCCATAGGACTCTGAGGAGTGGACTTAATTTTTAGTTCGGGTATTTTAATATATGATGTTTAATTTTCCGAGACTCAAGGTATAAAGAATCAAAACAAAGTTAAAACTACTCTGTTTCGGAGTTTAAGCGTATATGTTAGAAAACAACAATTGTTTTTATTTGTTTTTCCGACTGATCCAATGGGAGCTACAAGAGTTATTTATTACATGCAATAGAACAAAGACCTTTGGGAAAATTATAGGATTTAGCTCAAAAACTTAGACAATAGTTTGATTTGAAACGGACAAATGGACGGGCTGATAGACGGACTCACCTGGTGATGCTGATCAATCATATATATATGTATATGGCTTGCGTTGCAAACTTTGAACTGAAAATATAATATTAAGGATATATAAAAACAAAACTTACTTCGGTAGGCCAACGTTTTAATACCCTTGCAGTCATATCGATAATAAATATACGGAAAATGGAAAACAAAAAACATTATATTAGACAAAAACAGCTATGGAATATGTCCGATTACCGACGACTTCAAACTTGATCCCCGTACACATAAAAAACAATGATTGCAAAAATTTTAAGTCTTATAATTTTAAACTACGTTTAGAAACGGTTTCAAACTTCTGACTTAAATTCTGGTCTAGAATTAAGGTAAAATGTTCTTTTATTTAAGATAATTTTGTACCCGCATATATCCTGATCTATGTATTTTTCTCACTGATAAGCAATTTCTGGTATTTGTATTTCCTGTCCTGCGATATATTTATAATAAGCATTCAAAAAACCAATTGCGGCAGATCTTTTAATTTCTAACCAAATTTAGTTAGAGGAGTGCACATGCACTTTTATTGGCAAAACTCCTTGAAATGTATGGGTAATAATGTGGCGTTTGCCAAAAATATTTATTTATATATATTTAGTGAGAAAAGGTCATATTCATTTGAAAGAAATGTAATTATTTAAAATGGCATCTGGTAAAGGTCGTTTTCGTTATGTATAAAATGAATGGTGTATTTTGTAGTAGTGGAAAGATTACATTCGATATGTTGCAGTGGAGTCCGGCTATAAGAAACAATCGATGTTTTCAAAAAACTTCAACATCGATGTAGTCGTCGTTTTTCCAGCTCTAGCCACTTCGACTTTTTTGCCACGGATTGTGTATGTAGTTTTAATTGTGCTCGAAAAAACAGAGTTAAAGTGGATGTTAGCATTGAGGATCTGCTTCCAAAAGTACTATATATATTGGTCCACGGTGAAGCGCGGCTAAAAACGATGCCAATGCAATAGTTCCATTTACTAAAACGGGTACGAACTCCGATTGAAATTCGAGTTTTTGTAGTGCGTAGCACAACATTTCAAAGAATTTTTGCGGGGGGAAACCAGCAAATAGACGCTATATATGCATAAGATATATGGATGGTGAATTAACGATCTTTCGGTGTTTTTTTTTTGTGTGTTATACTTTCGTAGCAAATCGAAGCGTCTTCGAACTAATTCTGTCCATTAAGCACCAAAACGCCACTGGGAGGAAATGGTGTCCACCCGCCAAATGTGCAGTGGAGGCGGATCCACCGCATCGGAGGGGGTTTCCCCCATTGCGGTGGGTTTAGGATCTGGAGGTGGATCCGGAGTGCAGGAGCCGCCCGAGTCCACCGCAGCGCGAACCTCCGTCCTGCGGCGAACCACCAACTATCAGGGTCACCAGACCCAGGGTCAGGCATCTGGTCAAGTCACCTCTCCGGCCAGCCTGGCCTTCTCCGCCAGCGTGGTGACCCGCCACCACTCGTACACCATCCAAATGCAACGGCAGAGATCATCCAGCAACTCGCCCAGTTTTATGGATCTGCCCAACGAGCTGATTGAGAAGACTCTCAGCTACTTGGACTTTAAGAAAATTTCAAATCTCAGATTGGTAAGTGCCCTGCCCCCTGTTTTTGTTCCTCTCTAGTTGCACCCAAAAACGTTGGCTATTAAATCAATAAAAGGCAATTTCCCAAGTGCAAGCGTGGTTCGTTGGCTGGGTTGGGTTATCCAACCGACAACTACCTGCACTTGTATGCCTGTTCTGATATTCTGCTGTTATGTGTATTATTTTCGCCATGCGTTGTGCTTCACCCGACGGATTTCGGATTTCCCTTGGCAGGAGGCAATTAAAACTTTGTCACGAGGGCACATGCACTTGCAATTGTTTATATTTAGCAGCCTATGAGGCATTATGACTTCAGTTGGGGGCAAACTGAGCAAAAAGTAAGTCTTTAGCAGTTCTATTTTAGGGATTCTTTATTTATGCAGCTATTTTCTTACTTTCGAGCAAATGTGGCTAAAGGAGCACAAAAATGGAAAAGATTTAATAATTTGGGAAACAATTTAGTCACGGCTAACACATACATACAACGCAGAAAATAGAATCATATAATAAGCATTTAATACTTTTTTTTGTAAGATATTATTATTTAAAAAAAAATATTTTAATTATGCAATCTAAAACATGTTTCCCTTATTATTTGTAGTAAGAACGTGGAATAAAAAAGTTATCTAAATAAGTCTTAAAAGTAAAGTAAGTAAATTTGTTAATTCTGAAAGTACTAAAGTATTATTAATTTTATATTTGCTAAAAACTTAAAGGGATAGAATTAGGCTTAATCTATTATGATTCAACATTTATTAATTTAAAATAATTTTTCGAAGTTTTTTAATATACATTTCATAAAGAGTAAAATGAAGTATTTGTTTCCTAAACTTGACAGATCACTATCTTTAAAGGGTAATATAATTACATTGAGTGAGCGAATTAAATCGGCTAAAAAGTCACAGTTAGCGTAAAAATTCCTAAGCAAAAAATATTTTCATGCATATGTCTCAAAGAACGGCTTTAGTTCGAGGCCCTGAGGGTAACTACTCTTCGGCTTTTGGTCTCGTTGGCATTTTTGCCTGCACCCGCGTCTCCCTTCCACAATTCGGTGTGTATGTATGCATGGTTATTTGTCGTAGGTAGCGGCGACAAATGTAATCTGATATAATTTAATAACAGGCAGAACCACTAGCTCGTGGATGGATGCGGGCACAGCAGCCGAAATCTGAATCTTAGTTTAGCCCAAAACATTTTTATCTCTATACCCCCTGTTAACTTGAACTCCGGATGTGCTTATTCGCAGGTGTCGCACCACATGAACGACATTTGCATGGCCATGCTGAACTCAGCCTTCTCCAAGCAGATCAAGACCACGTTCAGCCGCTTCCAGTCGATCAAGGCCAGCATGCCGCGTCGGGAGTCCGCCCGCCGGAGTCATCCGCTGGCCTGCGAGTGCGACATCATCGAGACGTGCTACATGCGCCTCTCCCTGCTCCAGATGTCCATGGGCAAGCACATCGAGCGGGGCCACTGCTGCTTCTTTCCGGGCGCAGTAAGTCCTGTTGACAAACCTCCCTAGCTCCGCAAAGGCTATTTAGGATGGTCTCTATTCGCAGATATTGGACGAGGTGCAGGCGATTCTCAACTATATCAGTATTACGCCCAGGCTGCAGCGACCTTATCGGGTGACCGACGAGCTCTTTGATCTCTCCACCATGGCCATGGAGTACTTCAAGGACCGCATCGAACCCACGCTACCGGGGCTGGCATACTTCAACAAGGACTTCTTCACCCTGCCCACCACCACAAAGCGACGTAGGTCTCCAAATTTCTCCTGCTGGCCATTAAACAAATTTTTAATTCCATCTATTAGCCACTCTTGCCACAAGCTCTGACCTCGAGGACAGTGCCAGCAACTCGCCGCCGCAGAACCACATGGTGCTCCGCAAGGGCATCCGGAAGATCAAGCAGGGCATGAAGATGTACAACAACCAGCTATCGGTGCTGCGCACCGAGCTTCGCACCTGCAAGCGCAAGGCCGCCGAGCAGAGCAAGCAGCTGGCGGAGCAATCGAATCTGTTAGCGGAGCAGCAGAAGCAGACACTGGAGTATGCCAACCGCCTGGACGAGAACGACAAGAAGAACGAGGAGATGAGTCGCAAGTTCTCCACCCTGTTGCAGGTGAGTGAGGGTTGGATTAAGTCTGGATCATTCATTTAATTCCTCTCTATTGCAGGAGCTTAACAAGTGCAAGACGGAGTTGCAGTTCTGGCGCTCCAAGAGTCCGGCCATTCCTGCTGTGTGCAGTTCGTGCAATCAGAAGGTGGCGCCCGTGGTGCCGCCCGAGGATTTTCAAGTGCTTGTCAACCAGGGTGTTGACCCCGAACACTTTATCATCATCAATGACGATGCAGATGCCGAGAGCGATATGAGCGTGGGCGAGCTGAAGGAGTTTGCCTCGCCAGACGAGTCCACCACGGCCAAACTGCTGGCCGTGAGTACCGCGGCCAAAAACCTGAAGCGAAAGCTGCCTTTGGAGGCGCAGTCCAATGCCATAGCGTCCACGTCGAAGGCAGCGGAGGTGGCCCAGTCCCAGTTGTTGCCGGTGGCCGCGGGAGGAGCTGTTAAAGCTGTGGGCGGCTACTCGCCCAAACTCTTCTACGGCAACCATCAGCGCAGCGGCGTGATTGTCAGTCCAGTGTCCAAGAATCTGGCGGGGGCTCCTTCAACGGACAATGGGGCGGCCGGGTCGGAGGCTCCTGAGGAGCCGGAGGAGGCGAAGAAAGCACGAAGAGTACAAAAGGCCAACAGATATGTAAATACGCCCGGCAAACGCAGTAAATAAGCATTAGGACTTACGCATATACACTTTACATATTTTTTACCACTTATTTACATATAAATCGTGCATGCCTTCGTTCACCTGACCCCAGGATGTGGGCCAGGGATCGGGGCATGCGCCGTAGTGTTAACGGAGGAATCAAATTAAATATATACACATATATCTATTAATGTCAAATGCATTAGGCATTTCGAATATTAATCATTATTATTATTATTATCAAGTACAACAAACTTGTCTGTATGTTCTTTGGTTTTAACGCCCCGGAAAAACAATTCAAGTTAACCACCAAACTACACGAACACACACACAAATCCCGTAGTTATTGGCAGAGAAATCAGATAATAATAATTTAAAAGCAAATTAATTTTAACTAAGAAAAACAAAACACAAAAACAACGGCAAAGAAATATTTTAAATAAAACTTTAAAAGCATTCAAGATTCGTAAACTCAAATGGGCAAGGGCTTTAAACTAATAATATTCACTACATGATCTCTTCATATAACTTTAAAGACTTCTAAGGATTTCATATCCTCGCTTAGATTTGCCTAGCTTGTTCTGTTGCTAGTGAAATAGTAATAGCATTTCCGACCCTATTAAAGTATGTAAATTCTTATTAACTTGGTTGTAAAGTTATTAAAAACAAGCAATTATTTATGTGTAAGCAAAAAAATTTGAAGTCTCGCCTATCGAAGGATTTTATTGAACATACATATCCTTTATTTTCCTATGAAAACATGTTCATATATATTTTTTTTTAAATGCGTAATGGAAATAATTGTACAATTTCAATGGTTTATAACCAATTGTAAGTAGGTAGAACAAATACGTTTATTTACAAGGTCGACAAAGAAAACAAAGTTAGAGCTTTTGAGAGCGCTCCTTGCCAGCCAGTGGCTTATTACGCTCATCCCAAAGGGTAACACCATCGCAAGCACAGATTCTCTTAAAGTTTTCTAGGATACCAGCCGATCGGGCAATAATGCCACACGCAATCCTGCGGAAAACAAGGTTTGACGTTGAATAATAATCTAAAGAGGGTGGTAATCATGTACTTACCTTTCACCCGAGTTGCCGTCGACCAGACTTCGTTCGTTACCACCACGTCCCAGGTCATCGGGACCGGCTGTTAGGACGACAGCCCTTCCGATGATGTCCCACACCTCCAGCACTGGATCTACAAATCTGAATGTGGCCCTGCCACTCTCATCGGCGCGAATGTTGCCCAAATCCCCGGCATGCCGCTCCGTGGCCGCAGATGTGGGGCTGCCATGGGGTGACTGGCGTGGATTGTAGTGTTCTCCGACGGAGGAGCAGCCGGAGGAGGTATCGCCGCTCTCGTGGATGTGGAATCCGTGAAGGCCAGGCGTCAACCCGTCCACCACGCCATCTACCACCACTCCGGGCTCCTTGGTCGTGATGGTGGTGAACCGGACGACTCCCTGGATGGGCGTTCTGTCCACCACACTGCCAGTAGTGTTGATAAGCGCCACAGCCGACTGGCCGCCGAATCCAGAGAGCACGGCCTTGCGCCCGGTGGCTTCGATTTTGTCGTGAATCTCCGACCAAGGTCGCTGGGTCTGGACAATCACTCGCCCCTCCTGGGTGTCAATCTCCACCTGGCCCACGCCATCCAGCGCCGATCGAAGTGTTACGGCGTACGCCTCGTCGTCCTTGCGCATCTGGACTGCAAATTCGATCTAAACTTTAACATGGGAGCATTTTTCTCATCCGGAAGATATACACATACCTTGATGGAGCTCATTTTGATGGTCAAAGTGCCGAATAACAATGATAAACAAACTTTGGCCCTTTCGACTAGGTTTTGAGCTTTACCAGTGTGAACGTATTACAAAAATTAAATCTAGAATAATTATAAAAAATAGTTGGGGGATTCCCTACTTTTTTGGCTCAAAAAGATCAGCTCAGAAGGTAATAATTTTTAACATGAAAGCTGGTAAAAAGTTACATTTTTTTTGTATGCCTTAAAATAATAAATCTTCTTTCTGGTGTAACTTTTTAAGACAAGCAATTTTATATTCGTCGTTTTAAATTTGATATTTGAAGAAAACGCATCAAGAAGTTTTTTTATTAGTATTATTCCTATAGAATTTGTTCAAATAGATATTTTTAGCAAAAAAAACTATTTTAGTCCTTATGTTTCATTTGAAAGCTTTGGGCTTTTGATAACTGAAAGAATTTAAATTTATTAGAACACCACGGAAAATAATAATTTTTGTAAACTTAAAAATTAAATAACAATCTCATTTTTATTTAACGTCATAATTTATTCGTTTTTTATCAAGTCCGGCGTTGCCAAGCTTTTTCCTTTTTGAGCGTCTCTGATGCTAATTATTTTAAATTAAAGGCTAATTTTCATTCACTTCTTAATAAGCATTCTAATTTTTGAACTTTTCTTTATGGCCGCCGACGGTTTTAATCAATGGCCATAAAGATATTTATTTATTTTAATGCCAAATGGTGCTAATTTGTTCAAATCAACAGCGCTAATGAAAGTCCCCCAAAAGTCGTAAGCTACAGATGCTCCTTTAGTTGTGGTTCCGAAAAAACGTGCAACCAATTCCGATAAAGCGTTTCCATGCGCGCCAATTTATTGCAGCAAATTGCGTCTTTGACTTTCATTGTGCAAAATAAATTAATTTCACTTGGGACCCCGTTATTGATGACAATTTAAAAACAATTGAGAAATATTTAATATTGCCTTCAATTGAAGAACTGTAAAAGGAAGCACTACAACAGGGAACAATAATAAAGCCGAGTCCAGTCAATTTCCAAATATTCGGCAACCCGGCACATGGCTTTGGTCAATTAAGGTCTCAATTAGCACGGCGTTTGGGGATTGGGATGAATGAAATCGGTGGACAACAATTAGTAAACATTAGCGTTCCGTTACTAAGTCTAAAGTTTTTAAAATTAATTTAAATTTAAAAATTAATGCATTAGATGTCAATCACAAAGAAGAAATGTATATGTAGATACATACATACATACATATGTGTAAATGGGTGGTAAGGTTTAATTCTTCAAGAATATACAAGTAAGTAGCGCACGACAATTTTAGAATGTACAGAGTTTTGATCAAACCCCTAAAGAAATGGGAATTCAATAAGTCAAAGACTCAGAGTAAGGATGGCCTTGCTATGCTAAGTGGTAAAGGTCTTAAAGTTTTTTGTTAAATTTCCTATTTATCTGAACACCATTTATTTATTTTGGACTCTCCGAATTTGTGCAAGCAATGAGCTATTTTGTTTGCTTCGAGTTAATTAAAGCTTATAAAATCATTTATTTATTTATCTGCATTTATAATAGCTTTAGAAACATTATTAAACAAATAATGACCACCTTCCTCTTATCTATGTATGCTATGTAATGTAAAGTAAAGTTCGTTCAACTTTACAGTATACAAACAAATTTATAATAGTATTCAAATTACCTTTATAAATCGGATTAAATATAAAAAAGATAAGTTTTACATTACTTACATAAAAATATACTTTAAACGCAATATAATTTTTACCTTTTACCTTTCTTTCAGCACAGAGTTGTTTTTTAATCCGTGCACCAACTGGTTCACTCTAGCGATAGATCGACGCCATATGTGAGCCTCCTCTCAAGAGCATTTGGCGCCCACACAAAAATACCGAGCAGGTGCGCTCTGCAATAAGTCTCTTTGGTTTTAGTAGCTGCTCTTTAGGGCAGCGACTAACGGCAACAGCTGTTCTTGTTGATAAATAACGCTATGATACTTTGTTGCGTTCCTTTGCTGACAAATGCAAGTCAGCCCCAAAAAAAAATGAACTCTTTCTGGAAGCGAATCTATTGGAAGCTGGAAAGGGCTAGATGAGGTCGCTTGGAAAGTGCGTGCATTGGCAAATTAGCCTTGCCTTTGTTTTTATTGCATTCCACAAAAACACACACTTACATTGGGGGACAGCCCATGGACATAAGTATGTGTGCCAAAGAGCGGACCTGGTTGCTCTTTTGGAGCCGTGCGAGCGGGAGCGAGAAAGAGAGAGCGGGAGAGAAGAGAGAGATATATAAAGGCTAGTGTTTTTGTGTTAATATTAGCGTTGTGACGTGCGCTCACCAAATCAGTATTTTTCGTACCATCGGTTAAAACACATGTTCAGCGATTTTATGCGCGAGTGAAACTAATCTGGAAGAGCCCCAACAACTACAGTGACAACAACAACAACAGCAGCATCATCAGCAAAAAGCAAAAGCAGCAGAAAATTTTAACACGTTGACGGTTTTTTAGTGTTTATCGCGAGCGGAAAAGCTTAATTAGCGAGTATTTTTTCTTAGTCTTGCGTCTTTGAGTGTGCGTGCCAAAATTTAAATACGTCATCGACGCGCGCATCGTAAAAACGAACCCAAAAAAATATTGATACATACAATCGAAAGATTGAATTCAAATTCAGTTGCGGGAGATACAAAAACCAATTGAGGAAAAATTCCACAACACACCAACAACTTGAATTAATTAACTTATTGTTATTGTGGTATTCTTCTTGGCTTTGCTTTGCCATTCGCAGCGAATCGCCGTCATACACACAAAAGAACGTGCAAAACAGCTGAGAACGAGAGTAACGGAATATCAACCAAAGCAAAGCAACAAGTGCAACGACAGCGACAACAGCAACAATAAAAACACAAAGCCCTTTTCAATTGAGAGAAAGGCAGTGCATGTGTATGTGTGAGCACTTGAATAAGCAAGCACTTTGTTGTTGTCACAATCAATTTGAGTGATAGCAGCGACGTCGGCAGAGAAACAGCAGCAGCAGCGCAGCAGCAGCATCCGCATCAATTTGCCAGCATCTTCGGCTTAATTCCGAAAAGTGTGACTGTGAGCGTAGTTGCTCCCGTTCCGCCTCCGTAATCGCAACTCGGCGTGTTGTTGTTATTGCCGACTCGGCCCGCGATCTTTATTTTTGCGCTTGTATTGGTGACACAGCAGCGACGTCGTCTTGATTGGAACAGTTTTTATTTTTTCCATCGCATCGCACTTTTTTGATTCCGAATTCTGGTGTATCTGTAGTTTCCCGCTAACGGCGAAAATTCACACAACTCATTGATATTTTAACCTCGTGTCCGCGTTGGCTGCCGCTCGACCAAGGTTCTGCCGCACAAAATGCTCGTCTCTTTGGGCTTTTCGAAGCCTCGCTTCGTCGGACTAAAAGTGCTCCTCTAGCACGCTCGCCAGAGTCCGGCCATCAAAAAGTAAATCCAAAACACTATACATAACCCATTGAATTGGCAGCCAAAAGTTATCACCACCCACCGAATCGTACCAATTCGTACTGTACCGTTATCGTTATCGCGAAACAGAATCCACAGATAAAAACGTTCCGTTTCGTCGTAAATACAGTGCTAAATCGTGTGAAGCAAAGAAAAACTCGAAAAAAAACTTCTTAATTCGCCTAATGAAAGCCGAGAGCATTTTGTGAATAATTAGCCCCGACAAAAACCTGTTCGCAGCCGCAAAAATTAGGCCCCCATAAAAAGTGACGATCCAAGAAACTGGCATCTCGCCCAGCTTGATATATAACACCCCAACACAAACGTAAAGCCCGCGATAACACCCATACAAAAATAAAAAACAGCGAAAATCCAGCGAATCAACTTCACAGTAACGTCGCAAAGTCAGTGCAAGCCAGAGCTAAATCGTCGAGCAAACCGAGTAGTTGTGTCTAAAACCGTTGGTCTAACCTATTGTTGAATTTTCAAAAAGTTATAAACACCCACAATCGCCATCAGTGGTATCAGTATCCAGCCCTAATAACTGCGGAATAATGTCAGCCTTCTGACAGTGTCTATAAAACAAGGAAATCCCGAAGTTATATAATCCCATTTTCGGAAGCGAAACCCTACAAGTGTCCACGGCTTAAACTGCTAATTGGAATGTTGTCTCATATCTGACAGTGACTAAATAAACACCAAAAAGCAACCCCAAAAATAAATCCAACCAGAACTCGAAAAAGAACTTCGAAAGCGTCGGGAGGAAATCGCCCAGGAAAACAACAAAGCCTCTGTTATCAGTGAAATATACAATATTCGATTTTCAAGCGTAAACAACTGCTGTATAATGTCCGTCGCCATCTGACAGTGGTCCAAACAACCAGCAAACAGAGCTAGAGACAGCGTCGTAAAATCGCCGCCGCCAGACAAGTCCCACCAGTGCCAGTGAGACCTGTACCGAATATCCAAAATATTTGAGCTTGCTACTCGGGATCACCGACTCAGAAATAAATGGAGAAATCTGAAATACGACTGCAGCGCATGTCAAATGAATATCACTCGCAATCGAGCTATATGTATCTCCGGACCAAGATGCTGTTAAAAATCGAAAATACCCTACTTCGAAGCCATCGTCAGCGCGAGACCACCGGTATTAAGAAACTATACAATTCGTTTTTCGTATTGTTTTAATTTGCCCCCTGGCCAACCCCCGCCGAAACCTCCCAAAAAGGCCCCAAGAACACAATACGCACAACGCAACAATTCCAATTCCACTCAATTGTGAGCCAAGTTAGAAAAAGTTACAAAAAAGCAAGTTATACATGTTTTAACTATATTAAATATATATGAATAAACTAGAGATATTATTTGGTTGTTAGTAGAACTCACGTCAAGTGCATATTGTTAGACCTCGTATATCCAAGTGCTGTGCGACGAACGATTGAGTAAGTGTGTCATATAAGCATTTTGAAAAAGCCAAAATGTTAACCTAAGCAAATAAGTCGTAAGTGTCAGTCGATCAATAACAGTTTCTACTTCGAATATTACTATAACCATCAATCCAACACTTTTGTTGCATTTCGCGTTGCACCAATAAACTTGAACAAAATTGCTGGCGAAAGGACTCCGGTCGGGAGCGGCATTTTCGTATTTCGGGGGAGAATAATCCAGAAATAATTTGGGCGGCTATATAAAAACAAAAAAAGGGACTAAAAGAGAACAGAACGCGATTCCAACGCCGTTAACTCACGTACCGAATGGCGCTTTCGTTTCTATCTCAAAACTCCGGTCTGTTGGATTTACAAAGCATATTTGATCCACAATATTCTCATCATCAACAACAACAACAAAATTTGAGCCACCACCCCCAACATCACTTTCAACAACATCAAGAAGCGGAACAGATTCAACAACAACATCAACGCACCCTTCCAACGAAGTTCGATTTGAGTCTTTTCAACGAACTCGACCAAATGGAATTCAACAACAATTTAAATCGCAATCAATATCAGAATAATAATATACACAACAGCAACAATAACCAGAACACCACCAACAACACCAACACTAATAACAGTGTAAGTGAAAATTTGAACCAGGTAAGTTTAAAGGTCGCCATCGCGTGGGTTTCCCTGCTTAAAAGGGTTGGGGACAGTAGTCAAAATATAAGTTTTGTAAAACATACATATAAAGAAAGTTAAAGTTACAAGGATCTTTCATTTTAAGCCCTCTCTTAATATTACATTTCGGAACATTTTTCTCAGTGTACTGTGGTTCTCCATCCCCCAGCACATTAAGTAAATAAGTAATAGGTAGAGAATCCAGACTAATTTTAGCAATAAATGTTTATACAACTGTTTTTCAAACCATTGTTAGTTTGCTTCTTTAAACGGTATACACACACTATAAAAGTTCCTTACATGTAATTGAAGAAATCTATTCAAGATTCGCTAGCAAAATCTATTTGCCTTGAGGCAAATATTAATATATAGTTCAATTGCTAATTATACTATATATGGCGGGCGGGGTGTATCATATAACAAAGTTGTGGTAGACAGATAGAGGGAAAAACAACAGAATAGCGCTTAATAAATAGTTGCAAATGTTACGTCAACAGTCCGACTCGCTTGCCCAGTCGATATTTGTCTTTTTTCATTATTTTTGGATGTTTGTTTAAATATAGCCGCATGTTCTGGGTCTTCTTTGCCCAGCCCTTCAAGCTGAGCCGTTTTCCGTTTTGTTTACACACTCGCAGCGTGTTCGAACTTATCTTTCGAAAGCATAATGAAATGGAATCAAGCCGAGTGCGAGTCCTCATCGGCAAATAAACATGAATCTATGGGTGTTTATGCCCACTCTCTCTTGGTACTGGGAGAAAGAGGGATTGGGAGAGTACAGGCGAGATTGTTGGCGGCCTTATCAGCAAGGTTCGGACCTACATGTATAGTATTCCAGCTGGACTTTAGGAGATAATGCTGAGAGGGCATAGCCTCGTTGGCGGCTAGACACGCTTTGTTGTTGTCTCTGGCTCTGATTCGGTTCTATAATGGATCACGACGTCGAAATTCAGTTGTTCAAACTAAAGTGCTCTCCGTTTCGGTTTTCTAGATCCAAAACCGCCACTTCATCAGCGGCTACCACCACCAGCATATTGGATCGGATTATGAGCAAGTGATCAACTTTGTTGACTCGCCGCCAAACTCTGAGGAATCGTGGACAGGTAAGGCTGCCGAAATCAGTACACCCAGATCAGTCAGTCAGCTCACCTCATCTCCATCGTCATCATCATCATCATCATCATCTGCATCATCACCATCGACAATATCGCCCCCGTAGAGACCAGCTCGCTAATCGAACAAATTACGATTGTCGTAGACGCCCAATCGAAGGACTCGCCGGGACCGCAGATCATCGACGTGCAGACCATTTACCTGAACAGCGGCTCACGCAAAAGACGAATGGATTGGGACTCTTTGGACATTGTCCAAAGTGAGAACTCACCCACAGCATCGCAGAGCGGCGAGCTGCCCACCAAAGTGGCCAATCAGGAGAAGGACAAGCACAAGCGCGAGAAGCACTCGGGTAAGATTAACCTTACAATTTTAAATCGCAGAGAATTATGAGGAAGCGTCTTAGGCATGAAGTTTTTGAGTTCTCTCAATTCGGATCGGCAGATCGAATTGAAACCATTTAAATTTGTATATTGTCAGACTAAATCACAATTCTCGTACTTAGAATAATTTCATATATTCGACAAATGTAAACACTACGCTAAGCCACAACCTATGACTCTAAATTTCTGTGCAGATAATAAGATTACTTGGCAATCCCCAAGCTTTTTATGAGTAATCTTCAAAAAGTACCCTATTATTGAGCAATGGTTTTTAAAACTATTTTAAAGAATTAAAGATTTATCGTTCGAAGTGTTAAAAGATCTTAAAACGTCTGAAATAAATTTAAGACAAAAATAAAGTCCAGAAGTTTGGCAATGTTATCTTGCTAATTTAAAACGCAACTGAAAACAGGTTCAACAATTAAATTAAAATCGAAAATACTTTGATGCTTACCCCATCAATTTGACAAATCAAATACAATTTAGATGTCTAAAAATGTCACACTCTCATGAAAGATGATTTACACAATACAAGTATGCAAAAAAATGATACAAGAAAGAGTCATTATAATAATCGCTATGTCTATGCTATTGTTTTTATTGAATTAGCTTGGTGATTTGCATAAAATGTACGGTGACCCACAATCAATGAAAGCAAGAAGCAAGAATGAGAGACTTGAGACTTCTTCCTGGGATTGGAGCTTGGAGCTGGGTGCGAGTCTGAAACTTGTTCCCCTGCCGCGGGTGAGGGCAAATTAGAAGCCGCCGTAATTGATAAACCCGTTTCCGAGTTGCGCCTCTTTGATTATACGGCCCTGTATAAGTATGAATACATATTGGTGTGCCTCGACAGATGTACCCGATCTAACGACTAATTCGATCGTAAGTTCGTAAGACAAACGTGAGTCTTTCTGTTGTTAGGTGCTAAGTGGCGTATAAACAGAGGAATATGATCGCTAATTAGTCTGTATCCATCAGACATGGAGTTATACGACATATGCGTGAGATCGCAATTAAAGGCTGAGCTCGACAAAGGGTTCAACTTGAGGTCTTTGAAGTAGTTGGGCAAACTTGGCGCAGGTGGGGTTGCACTCTGAAAGAAGCAGTCTTTAAATAGTTTCCAAATTAATCATTAGCAAGCGATGGGTTTAATATCGGAGTTCGGTAGCCGTAATGAAATTAACAGCCTGCGATGGTTCAAACTCGCCATAAAAAAGTAATTAACTTAGCACCTCCGCTTGTGTTAATCAATAGAGCTTTAATAATAGAATGCCAGTAAAGAAATAAATCTTCTCTCAGTACTTTTCCAATGTCCCGAACAAGCCCCTAAGCGAAACCCTTTAAACCTTGTAGATGTGTCCTCGCGATTGCTCAAAAAATCACGCAGGGCCCTCGGACTAATTACCACAAAACGAGTGGCCGCGGCATGACACTGGCACACTGATACACTTTGGAACAAATAGATTTAGGTAGGCACACTTGTGTGGGGACCAGACCATATAATTTCGACTCCAATGTAGAGCTCTGCCCTTCTCGCTGATGGCTTATCAACCGGCGGGCGGGACTCGGCGCAGATAAGACTAAATGCTAGCGTTTTTGCGTACAACAATCCACTATTAGGCTAACTTTTTCAGAACTCCACGATTATCGGTCACAACCGATCTTAGATCATTGCGGCGGGCCAAATGGCCTTTCCTTTTGTCCCGGCTTTTTCCCACACTCGCTGTTTATGTAAGCGAAAGCTATAAGATGATATGGAAGCCATTTCCCCTTGCAATTTGTCAAGGGAACTAAGCAGAAGCATCCATTCTATTTGGTGCGCCAATGTCCACATTTACAGATAGTTTTAATCAAACAATTGGCTGTGACACTATCGCGAATGTGAAATGAGTGTGCAGCGGCCAGTCGATGTGCGTCATTCGGTCTTGGATAACTCTGAATCAATTGTGATCGAGATATGTATTGTCCGATGGAACCCACACGAGCACAAGTTCTTTCTGTACACAGATTAAATCAATTAACGAGCCATCACAAACATGTATTCATTAAAGTACAAATTTTTTTTTTGAGGAATTTTGTAAAAACAATTGAAAGTAATGCTGTGCAAATTCTAGGTTCATTTCAGACACATTGCTGTCAACACAAAATTGTCGAACTTATAAGCTTACTATAGAGGTTAAAGGTTAATCCTAAAAAAAATTGCTTAAGTTGAGGAGGATTTTTTGTCAAAGAATAGATTTAATGACACTTTCCCTATTAACAATTTCACATAATGACCTAAAATAAGTTTCAAATTAAATACAAATTTACTTCAAAACGCACCATTAGAACACTCCAAATTACTCGATGTATTCCATAATTAGACATAATTACATTAATGGGGACCCGTATTCAAAATAGTATTAGTCGAAGCTAAACAAAATTATGCTTACGTGTTTATCAATTAATTAAAAACTGGCCTTACAAGTGTCGCATGCTATAAATTCTTCACAGAATTTATTTTGGCCAAGACACAAGTTTGACGTCAACGGTTTAAGGTCGTCGTTGGTTGTTGAGAGCGTCACTCTGTGATAACAGTTCAAATCTAAAAGAAATCTGAAACGTGCCAGATATGGGTTGAATTATAGTTTTTGGTATTCTTCGCATTCGCAGGTCGCAGCAGCTGGAGCGATGATATTGGCTTCGACCTGAACGCCGAGTTCAACACCAACTCGTACTTGAACAAGTAAGAAAAACCCACGAATGCATCTTAATGAAATCAGAGCTAATTTACGTTTACCCTCCTCGATTAGTGAGAACTTCCTGTCGTTCTCGCCCACGCTGACCACCCTGAAGCAGGAGCCGCAGACGGAGCAAATTAAGCCGAGTCCCAAGATTACCCTAGAAAATGCAGCACGATCGCCGTCTGTGGCCATTGCCAAGTTGGATGAGGCCCACAACTCACCGCCGCAGGCCAATACGGCCCAGGATCCGGCCGCAGGATCGGGCTCGGCCGGAACTGGCAAGCATGATGTGAACTCCGGACTCATCTGCGGATGTGGCTCACCGCAGGGCTCGCCCCTGGCTAACACTGAGTATGAGTTGAACGAAAAGGGCAAGCCCCAGCAGCAGCTTAGCGTTTTGGATCCGGCAAAGATCGAGATCGTTTCGGCCAATGGAGCTACCCATTCCGAAGATCACAAGTGAGTATAACTGGGGTCACATAATATATAGTTTAGTTATAGATCTCACACGAGAAAGTTCCTTCAAAAGCTGTTTACAAAATCCATAAATATGGTAGAAAACAAAAGAAAGAGATTAAATAAAATCGAAACTAAAAGGATAGTTTTTTAATAGGGACTTGGACTACGACTAGATACCAGATTATAAACACTCCCCTGCTCTTCCAGATTTCAGTACATTTTGGCGGCGGCCACGTCGATTGCCACCAAGAACAACGAGGAGACCCTGACGTATCTCAACCAGGGCCAGAGCTACGAGATCAAGCTGAAGAAGATCGGCGACCTGTCCCTCTACAGGGATAAGATATTGAAGGTGAGTCCAAAGTCCCTGTCCGCAGCCTCCAATTGAGGCGCAGAGTCATGTGATTCGATGAATTATTCGACTGTCGAGTGTGAGGCTTGGTCAGCGAGTCTGTGTGCCTGAATGTGTGTATCTGGGGGGCTCAATTGATTTTAATAAGCCCCAATTAAGCCGGTCGACTTGAGAGATGCGACTAGGAGGCAAACCCCCCTCTGTACATGTGAAATCTGCGTGTGCGAAATAACTTTCCGAGTGACTTCACTTCTTGCCACAACTCACTTTACCGCCTTCCCTCCCGACTTATATTGCAGAGCGTGATCAAGATCTGTTTCCACGAGCGCCGCCTCCAGTTCATGGAGCGCGAGCAGATGCAGCAATGGCAGCAATCCCGCCCAGGCGAACGCATCATTGAGGTGGACGTACCGCTCTCGTACGGCCTGTGCCACGTGTCGCAGCCATTAAGCTCCGGTTCACTGAACACCGTCGAGATCTTCTGGGACCCGCTGAAGGAGGTCGGCGTCTACATCAAGGTCAACTGCATTTCAACCGAATTTACTCCAAAGAAGCACGGCGGCGAGAAGGGAGTGCCCTTCCGACTGCAGATTGAAACCTATATAGAAAACACGAACAGTACCAACTCGAGCGGCTCGAGCGGCAGCAACAGCAGCGGTAGCGCCAGCGGCAACAGCAACGGTAGCGGAAATAGTGGCTCGACTGCCCCAGCATCTCCGGAACGGACTCCCAATGGCGGAGGCGGCAACAATGGCAAACAGGCGGTCCATGCAGCTGCCTGCCAGATTAAGGTGAGTGTAAATACTCTTGCAGCCAAAGACCCCTTGAGCGGTGGCGGAAATATTATATTGTTTGTCAACATACGTAGATAGCCAAAAGTATCCATTTTGTCCGGTAATAGAGATATCTTTCCGCCTAAAATAAAGTGATAATAAAGATTGCAGATAAGTACCTATGTATAGCCGCTTAAAATAGAGGCTTCTACCTTGTCCTTTGATAGATTTGAATGACCTTTAAAAGGATAAGGCCACCTTTTATTTTTGTAAAAAAAATCTAATCGAAAATTACGCAGAGTATAAACACAGAAGCTATGTATTTTATGAGTTGTACGATTATTAATACATATATAAAATTGTCTAATTTGATTGTGCCAATTAAGATAACCGAAGAGGCCAATTCATATTTCTGACTAACAGCTATTGAATAGAATCAAAAAATGGTTATTATTTGCATTGAGTTTTATGACCTTAAATACGAGGTGACAACCAAGATAATCTGAAATTTATTTTTGAGAACAAGATATTATCAATACAAGTACAAAAAGTGCCCTACAATCTTTAATCCTACGATAAACCAACTCGCATAAGTTTTTCCCCAAGACAATTATCCTTCCAAGAGAATTATCCACCAATTTTTAAATTCCCATCTAAGGCACCCAGAAAACCGATTTTAAATTTTTTCTATTTCCAGGTCTTCAAGCTAAAGGGAGCTGATCGCAAGCACAAACAGGATCGTGAGAAGATCCAGAAGCGTCCGCAATCGGAACAGGATAAGTTCCAGCCCAGCTACGAGTGCACCATCATGAACGATATATCCCTGGATTTGGTGATGCCCGCCACCACTACTGGTTGCTACAGTCCGGAATAGTAAGTATTTAGATTCTCCAGCGAGAGAAGTAGGGAGACAGTGGGGGAGAGCGAATCTCTTCAGCTGACATAGCTTCTGCTCCGGAATTAAGCAACAATTTATTTCGCTGCGCTGTCCCGCAATCTTCCAATTGAGCCCGCAAATTTTTCCACAAGTTTTATTTATGTGACAGCTACGGCCTGAGCTTTTTGATTTACGAACCAGGCGATTGCAGTCCCAACTATTTACATAACGTCCAGTTAAGATCAAGTGCATATTACGTATCACGTAGATACTTGTTCCCTATCTGCCCGTACAGTGCGGCTCAGAGCCCTGAGGTACGTCTCAGCCATGTTTTGACCTAGGGCTGCAGTATAGTTATGGGGTCGACAAACATTTCCTACAATGATTAGTTTTAAAAGAATTGCATACATGTTTTCGTCAATTTGTCTTGCTAGGCCAAATGATTGTTGACACTAAGTCAATTAAGTTTTGGCAAGCAATTTATTTAATTCTCGTTTAAATCTATTCATTTATAGATTTTTGCTTTCACGCTTAATAAATATAATCAGTAAATAATGTGTTAAAAATGAATACGTTTGAAATTTGTAAAAAAATTGGCGAAACGTAAAAAACATTCTAAAAAAACAATTACTGAATAATTACAACTTCAATCGGTTCAGACTTAGTTTGGGACTGAAATGGATTTGTTTGAATAAAAAGATCAAAAACGTTTTGTTTATTTGTTTTTTTGAAATATAAAAAAACATTCCACACCAATACACTTTCGATTTTGTGGTACAATCAAATGTTTTTCTTGCTCAAAATCAGACATTACATTAGGTATAGAATGGAAAGCGGCAAGAGTACTAAAATAAACATTTACCAAATATAGTATAAGCCATCTGTCATTGCCCTACAATTGTGAAACGCACTTTCCAGTGGAATTTTCCTATAACGAGTGCCAGAGGAAATCATTTAGTTTGTCATTTCCATGATCACCAAATCATAAAGATCAATCGAATTGAGAGCGGTATGCAGAGAGATATATGCCCCTTGATCAGCGAGAGATCGGGTGAGACGGGAGAATGAGATATAGAGAGAGGGCCGAGATCTCGAGAGACCTGTAGAGAGCCATTGAAGGATCATTGGGCGCTAAGAGATCAGCTAAGAGCATTTTGCGCCGTGGTCTTTGTTGTTTTTGCGTCAGCTCCAAGCTATTTTTAGTTTAAAGTTGCTTTTAACCGGTTTTCGGTATTCGTTTCTGCTCAATGATTTTATTTGTTTGCTGGCCAAGCACTATAGATAATAATGGCAAATGATATGGGGATTGTATAAGGTCTTGTTTTGTTAGGTTCGATTATATCGATCAGGGGCTGAAAAGCCATCCTATAGCCAGGCATTATCCATTCAAAAAACCGGAAATGACTGTGGGGGAGGGGCGGCGAAAGACGAAAGTCTGGAAAATTTCCCCGATAGAAAGGCAGCCATATAAAATAGATTCGAAACGGGTTTGCCAGGCCAATCAGCCGCAACAGGGCGTATCGGGTGGCTTGTAAACAAGGCGAGTGGTTCGCGGAAGAGCAAACCAGATTCTCCGGGTTGCGGGACAGGATGGGAAACTCGAAAAGCGAATTTCGCGATGGAGTCCCTCGCATTCGTGAACATGCGCTTGCATCTTAAGGATCGTCGCTCCTGCCAACGCCAGATACAGAACGAGCTCTACTGGATTTGTAGGACTTGCAGCAAGGAATCTTCAGCTTAAATCCTATTAATCCAACCCTCATCTCGTATCCTTTGCAGTATGAAACTCTGGCCGAATTCGCCCGTGCACATACCCAAGTACGATGGGATGCTTCCGTTTGCCCCAAGTGCAGCATCTCCGGCTACCAGCAGCAGCCCCATTGCCATCAACTCGGTGACGTCGACCAATTCGCCCACCCTCAAGCTGATGGACGCCACCAACATGGTCTCACCGCAGCATGTGCCCGCCGACATGGACGATTATGTAGGTGTCATTGCCCCACTGCACCCTAAAACTACTAACTAAACGACCCTCTATTGTCCATATCAGAGCCAGAACATAATGCCGGAATCGACGCCCTCGCAAGTGACGCAGTGGCTGACCAATCATCGCCTCACAAGCTATCTCTCAACGTTCGCACACTTCTCGGGAGCGGATATCATGCGGTATGTAATCCAGTACAGCATTTTTTACCTTTCATAACAATTTCAAATCAATTTCTTAGTAACCCAATTCCATAGTGACAAATTTGTTTGAAATTCGAAAGCGTAGAAATCTATTGTCTAATCAAAGAAGTTTTGTGATAATCATTGTTTAATATACATTGTTTGATAACAGTTGCAACGCAAAAACACTTTACAATAACTGAATTGTTGATCCAATTCTCAGACAATTTGTCAATAAGAACCGTTTGTCTGGCAAACTAAGAGTGCTTGAGTGTTTTTGATTACCATTTTTTTTTTCAGGGCATGTTTCAACACAATGTTTCAATCAGTTAACCACCAGTTGGGTAATCTTGTTGACTGACATCTAAAAGATAGCGAAACGAATAGAAAATAACTATAGGATAACATGATTCCACAACTGATTGATAACAGACATTAAACTTAACCATAATCTTCTCCGATTATTAAATGACTTGATAAGATAACTGTCCTACCGCATCAGATACTTGACTTTTTCACTAGGTTTTATTCTATGGTCGAACGAGGGTTTTTATGGTCTTATACAAAAATTGGTTTATTTTAATTGTTCCGCATCGCATTTATTTTATTTTTGTCTGCTTGTGATTTATTTATAATTTGTGATTTATTTATAGCATGTCCAAGGAGGATTTGATTCAAATTTGTGGCCTGGCCGATGGCATTCGCATGTTCAACATTTTGCGCGCCAAGTGAGTTTTCAATTATCGTTTATTTCGTGCATGTTTTTTTAAAACTAAACCTTACAGGACCATTGCCCCGAGGCTTACGTTGTATGCCAGTTTGGATGGCTGTAGCTACAATGCCATCTACTTGCTGTCGAGCACGGCCAAGGAGTTGCAGCAGAAGCTGTTTAAGATGCCCGGTTTCTACGAGTTCATGGCCAAGGCCAGTGCCCAGGAGAATGGAGCAGGAGGAGCTGCAGCCGCTGCTGCTGCCGCCCTGTTCAACAACTGGGGCATGCACTCCAAGTACTCGGGCAGTGGCTCCAATATTTTCAATGACGCCAACAAGAGCTGCGTGTACATATCGGGGCCCTCGGGCATCCTTGTGACCGTCACCGACGAGGTGCTCAACAACGAGATCAAGGACGGCAACCTTTTTGCCCTGGAGGTGCAGGCCGGCAAGGTCATCCTTAAGCTGATCAACAAGCAGGACAACAATTAAAAGATCTTATGGCTACGTAGACCCACTGTAGACACCACCCGAGCAACCAAGTATAGTTTATAGCATTTACACGCAGTTCGAAGCCATGTCGAAATCGTTTTCTATATAAGCTTCAATTCATATGAGATTTCGTGCAGCAATTTTGAACAAGTATAAAGCAAGCAACCCGAAACCCTGTTCCCTAAAATCCCTAAATCTTCGTTAAAACAACTAGTGCAAAATATTTAAGATTTCGTTTTCAGTCCTCACTTTAAGTTTTGTTTATTTTATATGTATTTTATACCACCTACGATACACGATTACATATGCACATTTAATTCTCCAATGCGATTGCATTTCGATTCGTTATTTTCTATACTTTTAACTTTCTTTTATTTCTATGGCTTATGCTTATCACTTATATAACGATTATATATTTGTTTGTAGAACCCAACCAATATCAATTATTTGAAGTAGAAAGAAAAACCCAAAAAAAAAGCAACATACAATTACAATAATGATTATTATCTTCAAGTACAGTACCACGAATACAAGAATTGAGCAATTGTTTCGAAGCAGAGTTCAACTAGCAACCAAACAACAACTTTTGTATGTGATAGAAGCAATAAAGTGTTATCCACAAGTGGACTGTCGAAAAAAACGTCTTAATGTGTATTTATTTATTTGATTGTTTTATATAAAAAGTATTTGATATGGCTGGCGGAGTTCCTGATCCTTTTTAATATTTCGAGAAGGTTATTAAAACTCTTGACACTATAATTTTGTTATCGAATTTAAATTTTTAGACAATAAAAATGTATCGATATATAATACATTTTTTGTTTGGGGAGTCCCCAATAATTTAGTATGATGTAAGTTCTCGATCAGTTTGGTTCTCGATTTGGCATAATATTTTCTAAATTTAAAAGTAATTGGAGTCTTAAAACCATGAATAGCTTTCATGTCAGCATATTCATCTACTTTCCTTTGCTCTGCTCGCTAGGTGAGTTAATCAACTTTTACGTTAGTTAATACATACATAATGTAATTTGGATGAATTTGCAGCTTTAATGGTGCAGAGCGATTGTAGAATATCACAATATATGGTAGAGGGATCGAATAGGATCTTTACCTATCGCGATGCCAGTGGAACTCTCCAATTGCAGCGCAGGGAAATTGTTCCATCCGGTGTCACTCTGCTAATGTACTGCAATCCTTCGGAGATGGTGGAAACTCAATGCCAGGACAACGGACAGTTCTCAGTTCCGCTGCCCATGAGTTGTGGCAATCCAATGCAACCGAAGGCCACTCGAATCCGGGATGGCGATTGTTCGGGAAACTTGTATGCCGTGGGTTATACGATAGACGGGAAGAATCTGGAACTTTATAGAACTTGCTTTGATGCCGGCCAGGGAAGGGTTATGTACTCGCAGAGCGATGTCTACTTCAAGAGTTTCTGTGAGTGAATTCTAAGCTCTGCCCTATTTTATACCTCTTTAATACCGAACATCATGTATTAAACTCTGCCTGTGATAAAAACAAACTGTGATGGTATTACTAAAAATGTATATTCTAAAGACATAATCATTACTATTCCCGACATAAAGAGAAAAGATATAACTATAACACAATAGGGTTATCTTCGATGCCTGAAAGTATTTATATTATATTATAAACCACACATTAATCCTTGCCTTATCCGTGATAGTTCCCAGGAGACCGTTTATTGAGTTTGTGGCCGATGAGATGTTTAGTCCCCAGGAGGCCGCCGCTTATATGAAGTCAAACATATATTTCGCCTTCAAATGCATTTATGGTGATGATCAGTCCTATTTACAAAGTGCCAACTCCTTGGTGATAAATCGAGGTCATCTGGTGGCCTCTGCGGACTTCCTGTTCGTGGACCAGATGGGTAGTACCTTTCGCTATCTGAATGTGGTGCCGCAATTCAAGTCGATTAACGATGGTAACTGGGAGAAAATCGAGAGGTGGGTGCGTAGTCAGATCCCTCCTTCGAGCTATTACCGGATCAAGTCCGGAGGAATTGGCATCCTGAATTTGCCAGATGCCAGGGGAGCCATTAAGCCGGCCTTCCTCTCAAACTCCAAGATCCCAGTGCCCGAGTGGACCTACAAAGTGGTGCGGGATGCCAGTGGCAAGGGGCTGTATGTCTTCCTAACTTATAATAATACCTTTGTGCGAGAGACACCACAATGTCTGGATGTTTGTCGTCCAGTTAATTGCCCCTTGGGTCTCCCGAATAGCCCCGTCGAGGGATTCACCTTCTGTTGCGATCCGGGGCAGTTCCCACTCTGAAAATGCAAGTATTCGTAAATATTTTATCGGAGGACTATGCCAAATTGGCCAGCGTAATAATCGCAGGCTGAATTATTCAGTATTTTTATTTAACAGACGCACCTAAGTGGAAATGCGAAAATGGCGAAAATCCGTTGCACTGCGAAAAAAGAGGGCTTAATAAATGAAAATTTGAACTAATACTTAGGTAAATTACATTTTCTGGGTCTACAAGATTATTGGAATGAGTTTACAAATTTATTAATTTGATGACAATAGTTTGATTTAATGCTATACAAAATGTTGAACCATTTTTTAAAAAAAAATTTTTTTGTAATCTTAAATTAATTATAATTAAAATTTGAGGGTCTACAATTAAAAAGTAATGCCATTAAACAAAATTATTGGAATGATTAAAAAGGTATCAATTTGATAACAATAGTTGGTTAATATGGTCTATTTACCAATTTGGGAAAAATTAATCAAGGTTTTTTTAAATCTTAAATTATTTAGAGTTAATTGTTGCTGAGTGAAAGCCACACCGGACGATTAGGCAAACAATGGAACGGCTAACGACATTTTAAATGCTTTTCGAGAGTGCATAAAATCAGTCGGCGCAAATAAATCATCCTCAACTTCGATGAAAGTCGTCAAGTGAAATGAGCAAAGGTGCGGAAATCTTTTACAAGGGCCAGAAGGTCTTCTTGAACATCTTCTCGCTGTGGCCCCGGGATGAACGCTGGTGGAGAATCATCCATTTGGTGAACTATGTGCATGTGATTTGCTTCTGGGTACTGCTCTTCGATCTGCTGCTGGTGATGCACGTGGTGGCCAACCTGAGCAACATGTCGGAGGTTGTGAGGGCAATCTTTGTCCTGGCCACCAGTGCGGGACACACGGCTAAGCTGCTCAGCATTAAGGCCAACAATTTGGCACTGGAGGAGCTGTTCCAGCGGTTGGACGACGAGGAGTTCCGGCCAAGGGGCGCCGAAGAGGAGTTGATCTTCGCAGGCGCCTGTCAAAGGAGTCGGAAGCTAAGGGATTTCTATGGGACCCTGTCCTTAGCCGCCTTGTCCATGATCCTCATACCCCAATTCGTTCTTGACTGGTCCCATCTGCCACTGGGCACATATAATCCCTTTGGCGAGAATCCTGGCTCACCTGGCTACTGGTTCCTCTACTGCTATCAGTGCCTGGCTTTGTCCGCCTCCTGCATCACCAATATAGGCTTCGATTCCCTCTGCTCCTCGCTGTTCATCTTCATTAAGTGCCAGCTAGATATTCTGGCCGCGAGACTGGATAAGATGGGTCGGCTGAATAGTGCTGGTGGCTCCGTTGAACAGCAACTGAAGCAAAACATCCGATATCACATGTCCATCGTAGAGTTGACAAAAACCGTGGAACTTCTTTTTTGCAAGCCGATTTCGGTGCAGATCTTCTGTTCGGTATTAGTTTTGACGGCCAATTTTTATGCTATAGCTCTGGTAAGTACTGTCATATACATTTTATTAAATACAAAGTAAATGTTCATCTAAATGTTTTTATTAAATTATTTTTAAGTTATTCAATCAGTTTGGCTTCTACATATTAATATTTTATATCGGTAAATCGTTCAAATCCGAACGCAGATTATCCATTTATACCCAATATAGGAGGTCGTCCATATATATATAATATGTAGCGAAGTGATTACCCTCATGTACTTATTTTTAAACAATTTTATTATACTCAGGGGAGGGGGAATAACAAATTACTTAAACTATGGTAACGTAATACATGGATATTCTCTATTTGGAGCTAACTTAAGTTTCATTTAAATAACCATAAAAATGTTTGAGTTATTCAAATCCATTTTTTTCTCTTGCCCAGCGCTATAAATTGTAATAAATTTATCTTAATTGCACTAGTCACTGCTACAGTTCATGATTAATTTTCTTTTTTAATTTGCTTCTTTATTAATCATGCTGTTGTTAAATAGCAGTTTTTAAAGTTGTAATATTATGGGGCATTGGTTCCATTTGCCAATTGCATTTAAAAAATTCAAATAAAATACAATTATATTTTATCTAATGTACTACAATTTCTGTGCTTCCCAATCGATCCCCACTTTATAAATTTAGTTGTCTGATGAGAAGTTGGCGCTCTTCAAATATATAACCTATCAGACGTGCATGCTGAGTCAGATCTTCATATTGTGCTACTTTGCCGGGTGCGTAAGGACATTTTTAAAATCATTAGTAGAGTACTAAACACTTTTCCAACAGTGAGGTAACCCAGCGAAGTTTGGAGCTTCCGCACGAGCTTTACAAGACTCCTTGGGTGGACTGGACTCGCCCCAACCGAAGGATTCTACTGCTTTTCATGCAACGCCTGCACTCCCCTCTTAGGATAAGGACCCTAAACCCCAGCCTGGGCTTTGATCTAATGCTTTTCAGTTCGGTGAGCTATTTTCTTGGTTCAACCATTTCGTGCACTGTATCCAATTTCCATAATTAGCCTCATTAGCTGGGTGAGTTATTGGCTTATAAAAGGGTTTCCTAAAGCAGTTTTCAGGGAAAAGTGAAAATCGCCAGCATGAATCAAGATCAAGTAGCAGCGAAGGACTTCTACAAGTACCAAGTGTGGTACTTCCAGATCCTGGGAGTTTGGAGGCTTCCCATTTGGGCCAAGGCTCAACAGCGTCGCTTTCAGGACATTCGGTTTGCCTTTATTCTGGTTATCCTTTGCATCATGCTCCTGCTTTTCGCCTTGGCGCTGATGAAAAGTATTTCCCAAGTGCGGGAGATCCTGAAAGTGTTCTTCATGTTCGCCACCGAAATATCCTGCATGACCAAACTATTGCACCTAAAACTCAAGAGCCAGAAACTCGCTGGTCTGGTTGAGATGATGTTGTCCTCAAAGTTGGCCGTTAAAACTGAGCAGGAAAGACAGATTTTGGAATCATCTAGAAAAGCAGTTGTCCACATGAGGAACTTCTATGGCATCATGTCCTTTGGGACGGCTTCGTTAATCCTTTTGGTTCCCTGTTTCGACAACTTTGAGGAGCTCCCACTGACCATGTTCGAGGTGTGCAGCATCCAGGGAAGGATCTGCTATTGGCTGCAGTACCTCTTTCACTCCATTTGCCTGCTGCCCACTTGTGTCCTGAACATTACCTACGATTCGGTGGCGTTTTCGCTGCTCTGCTTCTTGAAGGTGCAGCTCCAGATGCTGGTCCTGAGATTGGAGAAGATGGGCCCAGTGACAGATCCTAGGGATAACGAGAGGATTGCCGGGGAGCTGCGGGAATGTGCCGCCTACTACAACAATATTGTCCAGTTCAAGGACCTGGTGGAGCTGTTCATAAAAGTGCCAGGATCCGTGCAGCTCATGTGCTCCGTTCTCGTGCTGATATCCAACCTGTATGACATGTCCACCATGTCGATTGCTGACGGCGACGCCATCTTTATGGCCAAGACCAGCATCTACCAACTGGTGATGCTCTGGCAGATCTTCATCATTTGCTACGCCTCAAACGAGGTGACTGTCCAGAGTTCCAGACTTTGTCACAGCATCTACAGCTCCCAGTGGACAGGATGGAACAGGTCGAACCGCCGGATCGTCCTGCTCATGATGCAGCGCTTCAATTCCCCGATAATCCTGCGCACCTTTAATCCAACCTTTATTTTCAGCTTGGAGGCCTTCGGATCTGTAGGCAATCCAAAAAACTTTTTTCTATGAGTATATCTAATTAAGATTCTTTTTTCCAGATTGTAAACTGCTCCTACAGCTATTTCGCCTTGCTGAAGAGGGTCAACAGTTAGGTTTCTAATATCGCCCTGGATTCCATATTCCATCTGTAAAAGGACAACTTATTTCATCTGAAAATACAACTAGGACTTTCAGACTTAAGATGGAAAAGTTGGTTGCAAATTACTTACAAATTTCTTCAGTTCAAGTCAAATCCCCTATTTAAATTGGAAGGAAGCAAATAAATAAACGTTAGCTTTCCTCTTACAGCAAAGTAGCAACATCAGATACTTATTGAGAAATAAATAAAAAAGAAACCATTGGATTTGCGAACAGAAGTGAAAAGTTAAAATAGACGTCAATATATAGAAATTATTAATATACTTTATAATAGAAATAGCAGTTCAATGAATATAGTTGTGTTTGTCCTGAAATTATTTGTATAATCACTTAAAACTTTACAAATCTTAAATAAAATCTACTACAAATTTTGCACCACATATTCAGAATACTTATGAATCAATTTACTTCCAAATTGTCTTATTTGTATTTATTTTTTATAGGTGTTATAAAATTAGTGTATTACTTTTGGTTTTAAAACGTATGAAATGCAATAGTCATGATTCCATTTTCAGATAGTTATTATTTTGTTTCGTTACTAGCAGTTACATTTTAAAAATTTTGGTATACGGTCACTTTAGCGTCAGCTATAAAAATACCAGACTAGCGCCGCGAAATTAAACCAACTTTAAAACCCCTCATAAATGCACTAACGCCTCTGATTCGCTGACGGACAAAGATTAAGATGTCGGAAAACGCAAAAAATAATAGCTGTCTGCATTGCTCCGTATTCAGTACGAAATACCAGTACCAGGAGATATTCGATGAGTTTGGAATCGAGCTGGGTCTCCAATCCTTGCTGGCCAAGCACTACCAGGTCGATGTCGTACCCGATCCCCAGAAAAAGCAGCTTCTGTGCGAAGTGTGTGTCAATAATCTCATCCGCCTGTTCGACATCGATGAATTGGAGCGGGAAAGGGATGCAGCCAAGACAGTGGACCAGAATGCGGCGCCCAAGCATCCCATTATCATCACCGATGTCGAGGCATCGCCACCTGCAGCGAAGCCCGCTAAGAAGGCTACGCCACCAAAGCCCCTGGCAAAGGTCCTGCGCCCTGTACCCATAGCTCCCACCCGGGAACCAAGTGCCCGCATCAACAAAGGAATTCCTGCGCCCCAGTTAACCCTTGGTTCATCTAAGCCTCCTGCCCGATCCAAGGATCCTCCACAGAAAGGTCCTCCCCTCCAAATTGAAACTCCAAAAGATGCGGATCAAGAGCAGATAAGTGTCCTGATACAAAACATCCTGGACGAAGATGAGACCGTCGTTGAAGAGGTAGCCAGTGAAGTTACCCAGATCGCCGAGGAATCGGAAAACCCAGCCGAAATTGTTCTGCTGAACAACGAACCCGAGGCTGAACCTGTTCTAGATGAGGAAGATGTATACATATATGAGCACGAAGGTTGGATTAACATTGGATTGCTATCCCTAAACCATAAGCTATAATATCTAAATACACATTTCCAGATATACTGGACCCAGATTTGGAGGATGTAAAGGACAAATCAATGGTTCGTCCACCTAGATTAGTAGTCCAACCTGAGGAGAGCCAAAGCGAAGGAGAGGACGACGATGGCGAGGCCAGCAATGTGGTTCTATTCAACTTTGTTGATATCAAGGAAAGTGAGTTTAGATCAGCAACAGCAAACCCCACATATAAACCATTTTATTTGTCTCTTTTTCAGAGGATGACATTGAGGACATTTCTGAGTACTTGTCAACTGTGGTGAAAACCAGCTTCGAAAAGCTTACATTTGAGTGGAGTACAGTGTGCAAACACTGCTCCTTAAAGTGTCCCACATTTGATAGTCTTTTAAGTCACATTGTTAAGGCCCACAAAACCCGGAGAGATGTCTACCAGTGTCCCATTGAAGGTTGCAGCAAGGAGCTAAAGGGTCGCCAGTTCCTGGCCATGCATCTGGTTCTTTTGCACGCTCCCGTGGCTGAGTAACTATTAAAATTATCTGAATCCACCTTGAAAATCAATTGTGTCATGTGTTATTTAGGATTCCAATATATGGCAGCTGCCCGGAATGTAAAATGACATTCTCCAACATTTTGCAGTACAACAAACACTCTTGCGCCCATGTCATCAAAAAGAAACGGGGTGTTCGCTCGTTTTGTGAAATGTGCTCCTTGGAGTTTCCATCATGGAAACGGTAAGTTGTCTTCAACTTGTGCTTGCCTATAAAAGTGATGCCAAATTTGATTTATATTACATAATTTCCTTTACAGATTCAGTTTCCACAACCAATTCCATCTGGAGAAGCATAGACCTCGCGCCTGCTTCGTCTGCGATTTTGCCAGCACCAACATCGATGACCTTTTCCAGCATTTAAATTATGCCCATGAGCCAGTGGGCACCTTATTTTGCGACCTGTACGTACACTGCATTTAACTATGGTAACACCAGTTTGATGCTGTTATTTCTTATAGTTGCGACCGGACTTTCCGTGATCCGGCCGTGTTCATGGAGCACAATAAGTCGCATGCCAATGTGAGCAGTACAACCTATTCCTGCGGCGAGTGCTTGGCACACTTTGAGTCACGAGGGCGATTGAATGGGCACATGGTAGAGTATCTCTGGCTTAATAAGCATTTATTTCTTCTCTTACATTTAAATTTAATTCAATAACTAATAAATTTTATAAATTTTAGAGAGTCATGCATGGCAGCGTGGTAAGCTGCGAGCTCTGCTCCCGAGAGTTTGCCACCGAAGCCACCTACAACATTCACATGAAGAAGCACTTGATCATTGAGCGAGATGTGCACGTGTGCAGCAAATGTGGCCTGGTGAGCGACAGCCGCGAAACACTACTTGCCCATGCGGACTCCCCGACATCTGCCTGTTTTGGCACTAAAATATATATGGAACTGCTTCGTGATGCTTACGTCTGCGAATACTGCTCATCGTACTTCAAAGAAAAGGAAAATCTTCAAGCACATCGAGAGTCAGGCGTTCATAAGGACGGGTTGTACTGGTGTCAGCCCTGCGGTAAGGACTTCCCCCACATGAAACTGTACCGCCACCACCTGCGCAACTATCAGAAACTGCGCTCGGATTTGACGCATCGTAAGCTTGAGATTTGTGCCTTTTATATGTGCGATCAGAAGGTGAGACTTGCTGCGTTTGGTCACCAAAAATTGAAAATTAAAAGTGTTTTATCTCTTATAGAACTGCTCGGAGGCATATGTAAACTGGAACTCCTTGTACACACACAAGCGACGAACCCACGAATCTTCAAATAAGCAGGCGGAGAAAACCGCCAAGAGTATCCAAGAATGGATTTGCCAATTTTGTTCAAAGGAGTGCCGCTCAAAGATGTCCTTGTCTGTTCATGTGGCAAGGAGCCACAATAATGGTGAGAATGCCGCTCCTTATAAACCTTTCCCTTGTTTAATCACTCCTTAAAACTCTTTCAGACAATGTGGTTTGTCCTTTATGCAAAGCCTCATATAAAAGCCAGGATGCTCTAGCCAAGCACCATGCCTATTGGCACGAACCCATCGAGTGCCCTCAATGTTTTAAAATCGTTAAAAATCGTCGTAATTATGACACTCATGTGAATGTGGTGCATTCGAATACAAAGCGCTACTCCTGCGGTGTCTGTGAGAAAGGATTCTATCACAGAAGTGAAATGGAAGCTCATCAGAAGGTGAATATTGTAGCCTACCCACAATCGATGTTTAAATAATCTAACCTTTTTGAGTAGCTCCATGGTCAGTCTTATAGCTGCGAGCAGTGTAGCTTCACCACCAGGAACAAGAAGTCCCTATCTGTTCATATTCTGGGTCAGCACTACAAGCGCTTCGCTTTTGAGTGCAAGGCGTGCAAGAAGAGGTTTGGACGCCGTCAGGGCTTGAGTACCCACATGCAACGAGCACATGGTTACAAGTATATGTGCCGTGCTTACTTCGAGGGCGGTTGTGGACGCACTTTTGTAAACAGTTCCCAGCTGAATGTACATGTGCGAAAGGTACACAAAGGTGTCATATTCCTGCAGGAGGATCTGGTCGAAGAGGACGAATATGTCAGCGACGGGCCATCCACATCTAAGAGGCGATGCATTCGTATCAACGAATACAATATTGAGTTTATAGCAGACGGAGATGAAGGAGATGATCCGGATGGGATAGAAATGGAAGAAGGTGACGGGGATGAGGAAGAATTTGTCGACGACGTACCAGATCAAGATACCAAACATTGAGGCACACACTTTGGAGTTACTTAAGATTTGTTGCTAAAGCAGATTTATTTGATTTGATTTTCATTTGTTTGCTACCAATTATTTTGAACACAAATGATGTCCAAAAACGACATTAGTATGTATTCCATAGTTAATAATTCATAATTCTAATGATAATGTAATAGCTACGTTTAGGCTAACTTCAATTGCAATTAACTAGCCAGAGTCTGGCGGAAGCAAATTTGATTTATTAAGCGTTGTAGTTTGGTCATTTAATTGCTGAAGATTGTGTGCGGAGCTTACCTGAAATTGAATTTAAGATTTAATTATTAAATCAAGGAATTTGTTTAGATTCATTTTTACTTACTGGGCTAATTGGTGTTATAACAATGGCGGTGCGCGTGGCACACTGCAGCAATGCCGTGTCCTCAGTGGACTCATCACAGTCGCCATCGGCATCCGCGTCCACATCCACTTCCACCCCAATATCACTGTCGATCTCCCAGGAGGGGAAATGATCCATCTCACCCTCACAGTTGAGATCCTCCTCCTCAAAGTCCTCGTACTCATCGATTAGTATAACTGAATATGAGATTTTAAAAGTAAATTTATAAGTTATTTTAAGAATGACCTAATAATAAAGGGTCAAATTTAATTTAACTTCAGCCTTTAAAGGACAGAATTCGTTATAACTTAAAAAAACCGAAATAATATTATTAAAAATTGTTAATGAAAAATAAAACCAAAATAATAATTTAAAAAAGTTTTTTATTTGTTTTGACGGGAATTTATTTAAATCAAAATAAAACCGATTTCTTAACTGTATAACAAGGAGAAATCAAAACTTTAAACATTTTTATGAATGTTTTTTTGTTTTTAGGCAATCATTTTAATAATGTATCTCATATATATTAAATAATAAAGATAATAAAGCACTCAATTTACTAAGTATTGTTAAAGTAGTTCTAAATCAAGGGTGAATTTAAATTAAATTACTTGAACTATCTGGCGGCGTTGGCTTCGCACTGCTGTCCAGGGACTCAGCTCCCTCATCGGGTATGTTGATCCGTTGCTCCTGCTTGCTATACGGCTCCGATGTGGATCTATGTAGGCTGCACATGGTAGATATTTAACGAAACGTTTTTATTTTTAAAGGCTAAAACCCACCTTAACGTAACACGTTTTTTGGTTCTATTCTCTAATTCAGTCATAAAAACATCATTGTGCTGCTGCTTCTCAGACCCCAGCTGATATGAGTTAAGCACGGAAGACTGGAAGTATGAGTTATATATTTCAGATAGTTATATTTCAAAATGTTAAGTCGGTAACACCTTTGTGTTGGTCGCTGTATGCTGCATGTGCGGCGGCATGGGGGTTTGTGTGGCGATCGCATCCGTTGTCGTGGTGGCCGTTTGCGTGGCCGTAAGGGATCGCAGCTCGGAGCCATCTGCACCCGAGGGATTCAGCAGGGGTATGGTGGTCACCTGCTCCGGATGCACACTGAGCGCCGCCGTCCGTTTCCACACATCGATCATCGCCAGGTTGTGGGCGTGGTGCAGGGGCTTGTGGCTAGGACTAATGGAATGTATTTTGGGCTTGGCTGGCAGCGGAAGAGCCAGGAATCTATCACGATCCTCCATGTACGCCTTGATCAGCACGTCCAGCTTCTCTTCGATATCGGCGACCTATTGTGGGTTGTGGGAAAGCAATTATATCAGCTATCCATTATTTTCTCTAACTTTCGCTCACCTGCCGCTCGACTTTCACCACACGGGAGGCTAAGCTTATTTTGGATGCATACACATCCTTGGCCTTGGAGCCTTGTTTGCCCAGGATTTGATCCAAGCTGTGAGTTGTTTTTCAGTCAATTAATATAGGTTAAAAATGGCAATATTTTTTTTATTCTCACCGCAAATGTAGCATTTTAACGCGACCCAACAAGTCCACGTGTCCTGTAAATTAAAAATAGTTATTTAGATATATTTAGTTGGGCAATTGGATATAAACATTAATAACCACATTTCTTAAAACTTGTACAACTTTATTTAATATTTCAAATCAAAGGATGGAATTTATAAATTTTTATTCAAATTTATTTGTAATTTTCAACATACATTCTTAAAATATTCTCATATTGGTATTGAATCTGCTTAACTCAATCAAAATCGAACGTCTTATCAACGACGGAGTATCGAATCAACAGTAATTGGATAAACCTGATTTACGAAATTGGTCTTCACTTACCGGCCGCATATTGCTCCATAACATCCTTGACGTCGTAGGGTTTCAAGGCCTCCTTGAACTTTCGTCGCGCCACAAAGTACTTGAGCTGTTGGAGGAACAAGTACCAGTGTTTCGGATTAAATCCCCAGAATTACAGGGTATCTGTGGACCCTCACCTTGCGTATAAACCTGATGGCGGTCTTGTGCCGATTGGTTAGCTGCGTGCAGCGCGGCTCGTCCTCCTCATCTGCGGGCAATTTGTGAATCAGAGAGATTGACTTGTGCGTTAGGTTTTGGTTGCTAGCTTCGCTTGTTGGTTATTGGATTTTTTGGTTTTTTTGGTTTGGATATGGTTAATCAAGTCAACGTCAACGCAAATATACAACAACACATACAAAAGTACCGTTACACACACATATGGAACAATTAGTAAATACACATGGATTATCATTAATATATAGAGATAGAGAGCTTAGTTAGTTAGTTAGTTAGTAAATGCGAGGAACGAAGGATCCTCCAGCCCAGAGATACTGAAGCAAGCGTTGTGGTGTGAGGTGTCTCTGTGTGATGGAGGGGTGTGGATTTCGAGGGTCAGGTGGAACCAAATACCTACATCAACTACAAATCAAAGGGGCGGGGAATAAGGACACTCTATGGAGGTGGACAGCATGCAACCCTAGCGCTACTCCTAGGCGGAGGAGATACGTTTGGAGATACTTTCGGGGATGCGTCTTTCCGGCTAGCACGCACTTGCCACGTCGCCAGTTGGATTGGTGGTGAATCCGGTTTCCAGAAAGTGCGATGCAGCCGCGAAAAAGCGACCCGTCCGTCCACTTCCCGGACTGGGACTCGGACTGGAGCCGGGACTCCCCGGATTGCCAGGCAGTGGCAAGGTGTTGCTCCGCTGACAGGCCTCCTTTGCGGACCCTTCCTCCTCCCGGCCAGCTTCCAAGTCCCGATCGTTGGCCGGAGCCACCCGTGGATTGCGCAGCGACAGCGTCGAGCCCAAGAAGTTGCCATGCAGGAAACCGTAGAGCACCACCGGAATGGTGAGGTTTCTCCTGGAACCACCACCCTTGTCCTGCTCCTCACCCTGCTCCTGATCCCGATCCCGAACCCGACCAGGAAACTGGGCCAGGGAGCCGGCACTAGAGCTGAGCTTGCAGTTGGCCAGCGCGGGCTGGCTGGCTATGTTAGGTTAAGATTTCTGGATTATAGGACCCATTGGGAGGGGGAGTAGTCGTGTTAGGCAACCAACCAACAAACAACATCAATTCAAAGTTCAATCAATCTTATCTCTGGGATGCATTGGATTCACAACATTGACACAACCACAACACTCAAATACAATATAGTGTGATATAATAATCGGTTTTTTTTTTATTATTCGTATTGTAGGACCTGGGGGAGAGGACCTTGTAGACTTACCGTCTGAATTTTTAATATTTTTTAAGCAAGTGGTTTCAGCAACTGAATCTTCGCTGAAACTTGGATTCATGGATTTGCCGTTTTGTACTACCTCTGCAAAATTTCAAATCAAACGTTAAACTCGACAATCAAGACTCCACTCATTGCGAATCGGAGCAGCGTTTCTGTAACTGTAACTCGAATCGGATGGTTGCCAATATATATGCGATTCGAGAGACACGGTACGGTACACTCTATATATGGGTCGTACAATATTGGAACATTCAACTCGGTTTCGAGAACAAATCAAAAGTAATGCGCCACAAGTGAGAAATCAAATCATCCAACATCTAAGAACTACAACAAAAATGTAATTCTCTTCAAGTGGTTAAATGGTTATTTTTTAAAATAGTTTGTTTAGTTTGTTTGTTGGTAAATTTAAGAAGTTCGGACTTGATGCAAATTTTGTATGTGTTAATGATTTTTTATGTAAAAGGGAGAAATAATTTCGACTTAAAATCGTTTTTACGCTGGATCGTAATTATATAAAACAGTTTTTTATGTGGCTTAAGAATTTGTTTATGCCTGAGCTTAAAGCTCGTAATTAAACATTGTTTTATTATAATTTAAAATAAAAATTGTATATTTCTTGTTAAATTTACGTTAAAGTACTAAACGTGATTTAAAAATCATTTTGATTTTTAAAATATTACAAATTTTTTTACATTTTCACATTAGATTCACTATTGACTTAATCTGAAATTAATTAATTCCAAAAGGAAATGAAATGACTAATCTATACCAATTACAACAAAAATGTTAATAGACTGGCAAAGACATTTATAGAACTGCAATATTTCAATTAATATCACATCAAAGCTGACTAGAATTGTTTATTGTTTGATTAATGACTGGCTTATTGACAATTAGTTCAACTGAAATTTATTGCAGAACGCTACATGCATACCAAAATATAACTGATCAAAGCAAATTCCCTTAAAATAAAATGGCCAAAACCTTAGGTTTTATGTAAGGCCAAATCAAATGTTTTCCAATTCAATGTGTTTAATTTTCATCTCATTTTTTTGGAATTGTGATTTGTCTTGTCCGGAATTTCTTTTTGGAATTGTGTAAATAGCAAAAAATCCTTACTTTCTGTTATTATTTGTTCAACAATAAAGTTGGAAAGAACAACATGCTTGAGCCGTATAGTGCGTTTCGTTTTTTTAAGGCAAAGCTTATATTCTTTTTTTGTTTGTTACATACTTAGAAATATTGACCAGGTGTTGTAATACTGTTTACGATTTATTTAATAAAAAGATTCAAATTAGAAGAAAGCAAATTTATAAAACATTACAAATTTAGATTCGCGGAACATTTAAAAAATGTATAACAATTTCATTTCAAAAACATTAGTAAGTCTCGATAAAATGAAAAAATCATTTAAAGGAATATATATTACAGTCAAGTAAAAGAAGTAAGACTTATTTTCAGAAACCGCCTTATCGTCACGAAACGCACTTAAATATCCTCATAAGCTGTGTGTGTGTGTGTCTGTGCATGTGGGCTGTGTGCAAACAGAAATTCGCAATGGAATGGAAATGGGAAACATAAACGGAAATCAGAGAGATCTGCCACTTGGCCCACCAACTTACCCAGGTTCTCCACGGACGCGTTGATGTCCCGGATGGTGCGTGTGTACCTTGTGGAGGCCCTCGACGACCCCGGCGGCTTGGAGACTCCGCCGCCGTCGCCTCCGCCCGGAGTCTGGATCGTCTGGCTCTTGTGCCGCCGGATGGTGGGCAGCCGCGCCACGAAGGACGTGTTGTGCTTAAAGCTGGAGGACGCCCGTCTGCAGCGGAGGGGGGGAAAATAAACTCTCAGTCAACACTCAAATATCAATACTTATAATATAGTTGAATTCATAGTAAGAGAGAGGTTATCTGGCAAGTAGTTAACAGGATACGACTGTGGTTCATAGTTAACATGTGTAGGTGTAGGCTGTGTGTGTGTTCGTGTAATTGCATACATACAAAGAGGTGTGAGGATAAGAACATTTAAAATTGGCATATTGGTGCAAGGACAACATTGAATGTTAATTCCAACATTTAAAAGTTATAAATGAAGTGCCACACAGTCGATGCATTTCCGACTACTTGCCCATAAATCAAAGTGAGAGCATCGCTTGTTATTGCTTTGTTAACTGGAGGCTACGTAGATGCCACGTATGTATCTGAAAAAATGTCATTGTTTTATCTGAGTGCTATGATTCACTTTTCTAAAGTGGTTTCTATTGCTTTTATCTTATCTTGTCTTACCTCTTGTTAGGCAAACAAATAGTTAGCAAAGAAAAATTGTTTAAGGTTGCCACAGAAATAAAGGGATTTGAACTTGGTAAATTGACATTTGAACTTGAGGAATTAACAAGATTTCAGATAAATTTCTTATAAAAGCTTAAAACATGACACCATATTTTTCAAATATTAAAAAATAGTTCTACCGGACTAAGACTTTGTACTACAGTATCTAGATTTTAATTGCGATGCTCTGATCTTTGAAAAGGAGGACCAAGGAAAACCGGGCGTACAGGTGCTAGGGGCAAAGATCGTAAAAGTTCAGGGAAGGAGTGAGGTGTGGATAGTGTCTTCATTTGGCATGGACATAAGAGGTAAAAGGAGCGAAAGAGAGAATCGAATAAAAAGCTTTTTTACTCATTTGGCTTCATTGAACTCACGTGTTAATTATAGATTATACACACATTTATATGCATTTTTATGAAGTTTTTTGGGCGCGGAGCAGCAGAACACACAAAATAAGAATCAATTCGTATCATATTGATTAATCGTACTTCGGTCATTGGGGAAAGTTTCAAAAATTTAGCAAAGAAATCTTTCGAATGAAGCGGAAGACAGAGATGGAAAGACCAGGCGATAGAGCAAGAGCGACAGAGAGAGAGCTATAGAGACTGGTGCTGATGGTAGAAAAGCTGCGAATTAACTTGGTTCAATTTAGATGTGGGAGCCATGTCTACGGATGTGGGTGCTTTTAGGGGGCTAAGGAACACCGCCCGTACAGAATGATTGGCAGATTGCTTTGAGTCTTGCTTGGCTTGATTTTGATTGCTTTTTGTTACGGTTATCAAGTTTTACCTATATTCAGTTATGTTTTTTAATAATCGCTCCCAGTTTTCAGAACTGAAAATGTTTACAAAAATTATATTATCTATGGGAATAAGTAAATTATATAGAACATAAGTAGTTAATCGGGTGGAGAGAAGAAATACGGATAAAGAGACAGTCGGGTGGATATAGTTGATCGGGCTACACTCTAGACATATGCTTTATATCTATAGTTCTATCTTTGCTGAATATATTGGGTTGATTTGTGTTCTTGTTCTGTACATTTTGGAGGATTTTTAAAATGTCCAATTTCATGCCCTGAGCTGAACATGCCGATTCACCGAATTTAGCGCCTTTCTATGCGCTTCTCACGATTTTTAGCTGTTTAGCTCAAAAACAAATTCTAGTTTTTCTTCGGTTATACACACCAATGCAGTTTGTGTTTGTGTGAGTGTGCGAGTGTTTGTGACTGTGTGAGTTTTTTTTTCGTTTTTGTACAATAGTCGTTGATCTTCTTCTCCGCAATATATCCCCAGAAGAATCTTCAGTTTGATACAAGTGCCCCGCCCAAAAGAGGATCTCTTTCAAATTGAAGGCGATACTTACGAAGCCGGCGGACTGGGAAGGGCCACCCGATGGATATTCCACGTGGCCACCGATACGGAATGCTCGTCGGCCGCATAGCAACGCCACACGGCCTGGATGAGAGTGGCCGCCGGCTGGCGCCTCCGGATCATGTGCTTCTGCCGCTGCTGCTGCTGCACCTTTAGGGCGAATCCGCTGCCCAAGATGCCCTAGAAGATCAGACGTTTAATTACTTGTATGATGGTAACAGGAATAATTGACTTATTAATATATGTAAGTCTACTCTTTGAAATATCAAACACAGCTGCGCCTAAAAAAAAGTCTTAAGATTTCATATAAGTATCTAAAATAAATATAGAAAATGCAACATAGTTTAATGATAAAAAAACTAAAGGATGTCCCTATACAACGTCATCAAAGTTATTGGCGACACCTAATCCTCTTTTCCCAATAATTAATTCGTAATACAATAAAATGCGAAAAGTCAAAAGAAATAATAATTTAGCTGATTACCCTGCCCTTCGATTACGTAATATGGACGGCACCTAAAGAGTAATACTGATAATGTTGGGATTTATTACTATTGACAAAAAGAAGTGCTGATAGGCATTATCATTACTATGGTTACTATCAATATAACTAAAGTTAAGTTAAAAGACTTACCGCAGGAAGGGCGAAGAAGGAGATTCCGAGAAGAGCACAACAGGAGGCAATTAGCTTGCCCTGCCATGTGATCGGCACCATATCTCCGTAGCCCACTGTGCAGAGTGTGATCTAAAATCGGGAATAGAGACAATACGTGGAAGATATACTAGAGACTCTGGTACTCACCACACCCCACCAGAGTGCCTGGGCGAAGTTGCTGAACTTGTCATTGACGTCCTTCTCCCACATGTAGACCAGGAATGATGCAAAGATTAGACCTAAGAATCCTATGTACATTGTTGTGATCAGCTCCTGTGCATTAAGAAATACAAGGGGAATATATTTTATGAGATCTTAAAGTATCAATTTGTATACCGCATGTCAAGATAAAACATTTATTTTAGCCAGATATACATATGTGTGTATGAATAGCTCATCTCAGTTACACAAATTATGTGGTTTTTTAATTTAAAGATAAAGCAATGAATACTTAAAAGTAACTATGTGTAATTATTTATTCGTTGTTTTGTTTTCTGAAACACGCTTTAACCTCAATTCAAATGTTTTCGTTACAAATAAATTATTTTAGAAAAGAAATGACTTTCAGGGATTGACATAAATGGCGCGTATTACATTTTTAAAATCGAATCAATATTTAATGCCATTAGAATGTTGGATCGATCACTCACCTGTCTATGTGCGTATACAACCGAACCGAGCAACTTCCAGGTGCCACCCCGCCGATCCATGCGCACCATCCGAAGTATCTGAAAGAACCGGAGGCCACGCAGGGCACTCGTGGCGAACACCTGGCCAGAGGTGCCCATCCCTAATACTACAATTGAGGCTAAAATGGTGACAATATCTGGAATATGGGAGTCCCTGTTTAGTTCCTTTTCATCCTGGTAAATCGTGCAGTTAGCCTACCTATAATACAGAATGGTCGCTTCACGAACTTCATCCGACCCAGACAGCCCTGGTATCGCGATCGGCAGCCCGACGACCATAATCGAGCGCCAAACTCCATCGTGAACCAGATGACCACCAGGATCTCCATGCGGAACAGGATGTAGACGGCGTCCTCCTCGTACTCCTTGATGGTGGAAAACACACTGAGTGCCAGGCAGGTGAACACCATCAGGAACCTTGAGGAACAATTAAAAATCATGTTGTGTTACTGAAATTATGTATATGTTATTATATAACATTGTATCCAATATACTTCTAATTTCAAAGACGTTGAGTCAAATATTATAGAAAACTCAAAAATACAATTATTTATTTATGCGATTGTCTTTCTTTTTGGGTGTTTTTTCAAAAAATGAGACAGATTTATTTTAAATCTAAACCGACCCTTGGCCTCCAGTTTGCTTAACTTTAAATTTGAAAATGATATATTTAAATTTAATATTAATATCAAAATATATAATTCAAAAACTACTTTTTCCGATGAAGTTTTTTTTCTGTTTTTTTTAGGAATTAAACTTTTGTATACATTGATTAGATATTTTATAATAAAATTATTACTAGAGTGAGTTCCGGATGCCTTATAAATAAATATATTTTTGGGATTACTGGGTACTTACACCATCACATGGTAGAAGATGGCATGCAGGCCGCGCGGCCGCTCCAGGAAGTTGTAGAGGCGACTCTGAAGACGCCGGTAGCGAACATCGCGGCGAGTGCCGCGGTTGTAGTTCAGCGGCTTTCCTAGGAGTGACATTCGAGGCTGCAGGATTCGTTCCGAGTTCGGCCTGCCCGGTCTACATTTCCTGTAATCCACAAAAAAACTCCTTAGTATTTATTTTTATAATTTTAAGATTCACTTTAGCTGGTAACTCATAGTTTTTGTGTACCCCTTGTAACCCTTTATGTCGTAGAAGGCATAAATATCGTTATCCGGATCCATTCTGATCTCATTCCACCCCAGTGAATTCTCGGAAAATCTCGGCAAATATTTTTGACACTTTGGACACGTCTGGCTCCGACGGCGGTTCAATCGCAACTCGATCGACGGCTGAGCGTCGGCCGGTTAAAAAACCTTCCTTAACAACTAGACTTTCAAAACCCCATGTGTAAATTTTATTAATTATCTACATAAACAGTTTTTTCGTTCCACACACCTTGCAATTTTACGACACCCCAAGTCTGCATAGACCTCTATTTGATTTTGTTTTAATATATACCCTATATACCCAAGTATATTGCACCTCGTCATCAACAAAGTGCCATAAAATTTCGCGTATTTTAGCGACGTTTTCGTTTTGGTTCTCCTTCGCCGTTGTGGGCGGGTCAGGTTCGCTTTAGTCACGATCTCTCGACTTTGTCTTTGCCCAACGTGCTGCCAGCGGATCGTACGTCATTAACATCAGGCACTTGCCATGCCCCACAAACAACCCAAATATGGGTGAGTTTTGGCAATTCGTTTGGGGCGTGCTGGAAAATTACCAGCCGCTGATGGGAGAGTTCTATTGATATCTTGAATTCCAGGAGGTTTCACTTGTGGCATTTGAAATAATACGGAGACAAACGACGGGTCGCTGGACTGGATAATTGTCTCCTCCCAGGATTTCTATGTCTAATAGGTAAATTTATTCAACAATAACTTTATTTATTTAAAATAAATTCGTATATTGCAAAATATTTTTAATGCTTTTAAAGCTTCAAAAAGCCTTTTTTAAATTATTTTCTTTTGTAATTTGTTTGAGGGTTTTTTATTTTTATAAAGATTAATGTTTATTGTTAAAAAAAGAACTAATTTTTTCTAAATGTAAATTATTTAAAAAATTTTTTAAACATTAAATTATTTAATTTTGTAATGTGGTATCGAAAATGTTAACCACTAAAAACTACAACATGTTTGTAAAAGTTATAAAAAAAATAAAAATAAATTTAGGAATATTTTTATTTTTAGCACCCTTGAAAAATAAAAACATATCAAGCTAATTTAAATTTTCTATTACTTTTAGGATTCTTATTTTTTCAGTTGTTTATCTTCTTAAAATAACAAAGAGCTTTAAATAAAGAAATCCAATCGAAATTGTTATGCTATATGGATTAAACGTGATATATGTATCTTAACATAACGAATCATCAAACAAAGAACGAGTTGTATTGGCTCATCTTTGATTTACATTATATATTAATGTAAATTAGATATGAATCAGCTAAAAACACAACAATGGATGTTACTCGCATCAATAAGCCTAATTTCACTGACCATATCGCGTAGTTTCCCCACCAAATGAAGTACATAGACAAATGTAAACAAGAACGTAGGAAAAATAGTAATATTTATATTCATAAACAACTGTCTTTACCTTTTTGTGGAATTAGGAAAACTTTGTAACTAATATAAAAACAATTTTTAAATGATTAATACGGTTTTAATTTAAATTTAGGAAACATTTTGTTTCTGCTATCATAACAGGAGAAAGATAGGGCCAATGTTTATAAAGTTTAATTGGCTTAACAAATTTATATTTGTTACTAAATACCTGAATTATCGAGAAAAGGGGTTATATTTTTTATGTTTCAGCTAATACTTAGATTTTATTTTCATACATCTTACTTATCCCCACTAATAATTTCTTGAACGGAAATATGTCCATAGCTCAAAATGTGCTAACTGGACATATAACCATCATAAATAGTTATTATTCTGCTAATTGTATGTGGGAAGCGGGAGAGCCAGTTCTCAGGCAACTTTTCAAAGCTCCCCTCGAGCGAGATTACTGCAGTGCTGAAGTCAGTTATCGACATAGTGATCGCGAAAGCTCTTCACTATCCACGATCCATGAAAATGTGCCTGTGTTGGGTTGTTTTGATTCCGCTTCACTTCATGAGTCATATCTTATCTTCCAGCGATCCCCAACGGAAAGTGCTGCCCATCACCATAAAACGACGAGTGTCGGTTAATTTTAAAATTGTTTAATGCATTCTTGCTTTTTTTGTTTTGTGTGTTGTATTTTTGTATGTGTGGCTTAGGTTAGGCAGTAATTAAAATATACGATGTGGGTGCGCAATGCTCGCTTGGCCGTTTTACAGAACGTATTTACACAGGGGCTCGCTGGGGAGAACAGAACAGCGTTAACAGTAGCAGTAAAGTACGATAGGTATAAATGATTCGTGCACAAGATCACAAGTTGTAGCACCAGGCGGGGGACGAAGCGCGGTTCGGGGTTCGGGTTCCTCTCCAGAAACCTGGTGACCCCATCTCACTTCTTGGCATCGATGATGATCTCGTCGCCCGACTGTATGTTGTAGCTGTACAGCTGTTTGTTGGGGAACCGCATCTCCTCGGGCCCGAACTCCTTGTAGTCCTGGTCCAGATAGTACAGGCGCATCTTGTTGGGCGACAAGCCCACCAGCTTCTCCAGCTTGGCCTTCAGATCGTTGACGGTCAGGTAGATGTCCACGAACCGGCTCTCGCTCACATCGTTGTAGGTGAACAGGACCTTGACCCGCTTGTCCGGCTTCAGGCTGACATTGACCAGAGGATCCAGCTTGCCGTGGATCTGCTGGAGCTCCTCGTAGCGTGCCGGCCGCTCGTCCTCCGGCTTATCCATATAGTATCTGACGAAGGCCCGCTCGGAGTCCACGCGTTCATCGTTGCTGATCTTGCCGCCCCCATTTAGCATCTCAACATTAGGCAGTCGGGCTATCAGAAGCTGCCTGCGCTCGTGCTCCGTGCACTCCAGACTCTCCCACAACGGCCAGTGTTTTACCCGCAGATTGCGGAGCTGCCCAAACTTGGCCAGCTGATCAATGGCCGTCCAGCTGTCGAGCTGCGCGGAACTGAGGTTCAACAGCCTCAGACTGGGGAAATACCTATGGGTGTCGCTGTTCTCCTCGGCCTGCAGCGATCGTATGGGACAGTCGGCGAGGACCAGGGCCTCCAGATTGGGAAACAACCGGCCCAGTCGACATATCTCCTGCCAGTGTTCGACGGGATTGCCAGTGAAATGCAGGGTCTTTAAAGCGGGATGGGCTTTGGTGATGCGCAACTCCGTTTCCTCAGGCGTTTCCGTTTCCTGCAGGCGCTGTTCCGCTTCCTCGGCATCTATCAAGACCTGCTTGTAGTTGTTCAGGCTGAGATGCAGTTCCTGCAGAACGGGGAGATTCCTCAGCAGCGAGTCCACGCAGGCCCAGTCCAGATAGGTGCCGTTCAGCACCAGGCTCTTCAGATTAATCGTTGGCGCCGTGGGCAGCGAGCTAATCGGACTGGCCAGCTGGTTCTTGCTCAGGTTGAGGAACTCGATGCGCGGCATGTGCTCCAGTATGCTGAAGACCTCCGACCAGTCGCTCAGCTTGTTCTGGGCCAGATCCAGTTCCCTGACCCGCTGGCACTTCTCCCGGATGCTCTCGAAGTCCCCGGCCGAGTCGATGTCGCAGTCGTTGAGCACCAGCAGGGCTGGGACACTGGTCAGGGGCGACAGACGCGGTATGAAGATGGAGAATTCCATGCGTCCGCCGCACTTGGTGACCGTAAAGTCATTGGGCAGGTCTCTCCGCTTGTGGAGTTCCGGTTCGTGGGCATTCTCGAACTCGCATTCCGCGAAGTACTTGCGCTCCAGCGCCTCCAAAAGGGAAGGCATGGCGAATGCACTTCTCTGTAGGATTGGGTATATAGTATATGGGTTCTAGTCCCCTATATATTCGGGGTTTTCCTATTGTGCCCCTTATTGATTTTCCACTTTTCCTCGCTCATAAACTTTTCCTGGCCCGTTCTGTGCTGGCTGTGATGCAATTTTTCAGTTTTGCGCAGTTGCAGTCTTCATTGATTTTAAACAAATTATTGCGCACGTTTCGCGTTCGTTGTTTGTTTTTTTCTGTTAATTATTGCGCACTAATTTGAGTCTTTTTTATTTCGACGTGCTTCGATGTATAAAAAAAAGATCGTGACAAAGAAACCCAAAGTGCGTTGGTCTGGGCTGGTTTTTTCGGATCTCTCTTCCAGCTTAGATGCGTTTCCCTTTGTTGTCGTTTTGTGTTGGTCGCTGCTTAACCTTTGTCGCAGTGGCCAGCTTTTCCGCTTTTCTGCTTGTTTGCTTTTCCGCAACGCTCTCCGTCCGCTCGCAGTGCCACCAAACGCTCAACTAACCACCGAGAACCGCGCCAACTCCTCAGCGGTCGGTGGTGCAGTGTATATGTATATATATATATGAATATATATGGGTGAGTCGTGTGCTCGTGTTCGGATTCGGATTCTGGCCTGTTTAGTGCTTTTTGTGTGTAGGTCGCTCGACATGCGCACAGGAGCGGTTCGGGCCCAAACAGGGGCGTTTCCAGCCGATACAGGCTCAGGGGTAATTTTCAGAAACCCAAATGCGATAAGTTCTCGTCTGATGTAATTCCGAAATCCAACCAGACAAGAACTTATCGTTTAATTTTGAAAAAGCCTACAAAATACTACAAAGTCTACGTACTTCTCCATGCCCTCCCTACTATGTTTAAAAAATGTAGTCATAAAAAATTATATAATTTATGTATTAAATTTTAATAGAATTCGAAGATTTCTAGAACCTCAGTCCTCTTTGTTTTTTTTTAATAAATAAGACAAAAATATATAATATGAAAACGATAAATAAGCAACGATATTACGCACAATGGGAATCGACACTTGCCACAACTTGGGTTTTGGAATATCAAACTTATATACATATATAACTTTTTATTTGAAAATTACTTTAAAGCCAGTAACCCATAATCAGTATCCAACGTTCCGAGAAAATTCTTTCAATAAATATTACAAATTAAACCGCTGTGGGGCAATTGAATTCGGAAAGATCAGTAATAAAATTTTAAAATCTTGTTCACTTTTAAAACAATATTTGACAAATACAGTTCTGTATCTAAACTAAACTCTATATATGAAATTCAATGATTTTAGTTAAAAAGCTTATACCATTAATTAATTATCGGTGGGCCCGATTTCGAATGCTACGCACGACAGCCACCCATGTAAATGATTTGACAGCGACCTTGCCGACAAAAATAAATACGCTGTTTCAATTACGAAATTTTGTTTAAACTAAGAAGGCAGAACAAATTTTTTGTTTGTCTTGCTCTAGCTTTTTTTTGGGGTTTCTGGCGCAAGCAAGAGCATAAATAGAATGCAGAGCAGGGCGAAGAAATATTAAAAATAAATAAATACATTTACAATGACCTTGTCGTGTGCACTTGACAGGCGGCCCTAGAAAATATAGAAAATAAATGGGAATTCTGGCGAATGTCTAATTGGGCGCCTTGGCCGCCCCAACGCCCCCGTGGAAAGTGAGTGCGCTTCTGGCGGGCCGTGAGGAAAACCAGTTATAAAGTCAATGGTCATGCCACAGTGTGTACTCATTACGAGTGACAGGTGGCCAATTGTGATGCCGAGTGACAGGTGGCAATTGCAAATAGCATGGGACAGTGCAAACAAATAAATTAAATAAATTGATTTAAATTTGGTGCGACCTTGCAGCTCATAAAATGCCGTTTCATTGGGGGTGGTGGTTCCATGTCAAAGGGTTTCTACTTTAGAGCTTAAAAGGTGCGCAATAGATTCGCGAGAGTTTTGAAAGAGGGGGAGTTGGGGTAGAGAGGGAGAGTCAAAGAGCATAAATTTACAACACACAAAGCTGTTTTACTCTCTCTCTCTATCGTACAGCTGGGGCCCCATTGTCCCACGAAAACAAACAGCGGGGGAGAGAGGCAATCACCACTCACATGTTTGTTTGCATTACGGTGCTTTTGGCAGACAACAAAAAATTACGCAGCATTTGTGCTGGAGCTTTGACAGCCACCAGCTGATTTTGTTTGGGCAGGAAAGCTCCCACCACACCACCTCAGGCCCCCAATTTACACCCCAAAAAGCTTTCGTGCCATGTGCAACACCAATCAACAAACAAAGAGCAAACAGATGGCAGCACTGTGTCCGCTCTTTTGTGCTTTTCCTTTGTCATTGGCGGCGTTATGGTTAGAGTTGTTGTAACGCCATCACCATATCGAAGGTTTCGCTATACAGTGCGACCTCAATAGCTAAAACCACCAAGCTAAGAAATGTTTTTTATGACGGATGCTTGCTAGAATCACACAATTTTAGCGATATTCATATTCTTCTGAAGTGTAATTAAAAAAATCTAACGGTCTAGAGGAAAGTATTCTATAGGTATTCGATAGATATTCCATAGACAGCTGTTTAAAAAAGTAGCATAACTCCCATATTTTTAAAAATTGAGGATTTCAGCGTGTTGATTTCAAAATAATTGCTACTGCATAAGCTTGGCATAGCAACAATTGGATACAACCCGTGTTTTAATACCCGTTACTCGTAGGATAACTTTTTAACTCAAATAAATGATAACACCTGTCTACATATGTAATTCTTTATTTTATGTTGGTCAAATATTATCTACAACAAAATAAAATAATTTTGATTGCGATAGTAAAATTGAGTTAACTGAAGTGGAAGCGATATATTTATTCATGCTTACTTTTAAAACTCAATTTCAAGTTTAAATTAAATTTAGTGAATTTCGCGTTACAGGTCTGTAGCTGTTTTTTTTTTGCGTCCTCGTTCCGCATGACTGAAGTCAATTTGCGAATATTTCACTGTGCATGCTGCTATAAATATGGTTGATAGATAAAAGTGTTTGTACACACATGCAAGCTAATATTCCGGATTGACAGCCAGTTGCAAATTGGTCAATGTCTGAGCAGGGTTCAATCAGGTTCCTGCAATATTTCGTTTTCCTTTCTTTGCCTATTTTTATTGTATCGCACGAATTTCAAGAACATGAGGAATAGGGAAGTCAAAATCGTTGACAGGTTGAAAAAATACCTGCATCATTCAGGGCTTGAATTTTAAACTACATTGGCTATGTTCAAACTGCAAATATTATTTAATCAAATAAAATGTTTTTTTGTAATATTATTTACATTCTGTGTGATTAAAGGCGCTTTGGCTTTAGGCAGCCAAATAAATAGGATGGACGACTATAAGGTAAAATCAGATAACCTAACTCTCACAGTGTGGCAGAGAGTAATAAATAAAGGACGAAATTTTATTATTTAAGTTTCATTTGTAATCAATTAATAAGAGATAATACATAAAATATACTGTTGAAATATATATAATTATTAAAGATTTCCCAAGAGCATAAAGAGCACACTTTGGCACCAAGAGGCATTAAAAGCTTCTGTGGGAAGTGAAGATTTGCTGACCAGTCCTTTACTTTTCACTTTATGGGGCTCTTAGCCCCAGAAGTCAATCACTTAAGTAGGCCTTAACCTGTGCCATATAGCCAAGATGGGGACTCGTGTGTGTTTGCATCTATCAAGTCATCAATTATGTCGACGACCCACATCGCTCATTAGCTATATGCTACATGCGTTTTTGTATACGTAGCCAACCCATCGCCTTTGCGTCTATATTTATCCAAAATCGTTGGGACTTTTGCGCTTAGACTTCTTGGCATTTTCACTCTGTGCGATAATAGTTCAAAACATATAATTTTCTGTTATGGTTTGCCGGCCAAAGAAGAGCGGCAAATAAGTCATTTGTCAATAGAATTTTCATTTCACTTGACTTTTCCCAAGAGGCCATAATTCAGTCCAGTCCTCTGGGCCACAGGTCATTTTGTCCGTCAATATCATTTATCACATATATCATGCATCATGTATATTAGCTAAATTTATTATTTGCTGATCTATATGCGCATTGATTTGCCTTTATTGGGGCCTTTTCATGAAGATGGATGCGTTTGGCGGTAATTAGGAATTTCTGTTGCTTTGCAGCGATATAAATATTGCTTTAATGGCCACAAAAACGCTGGCTTTTGTTTACACGTGGGATCGGTAGAAAGGCCTGGTATAATCCAGCTCATTGAATTTTCAAATCGATTGCGTCAATTAATGCAGAAACTAGACGAGTTGTTGTTGGTCGGTCGTAAAGTTTCTAAAAATTATGCTGGTGTCTGCGACGTTTAACGACTTTAAAGCGAATGGCACACAACCTCTGAAATGGCAGCGTAAACAATGATATGAAACGGCACAATTTTCCCTTGGCAGCATCTTTATTTTTCATCTCCTTTGTCTCATTTAGAGTCTAGACTGAATTTTGAATTATTGCACGACACCCAGAGTCAACAGCATCCACTCTCTGGGTCGGAGTAGATGTGTCTGGTCTGCGGCTAACCTTGCGTATGAGTAATTTCATTATGATTAGCCGCCTTGTGCTGCATTTCAAATGAGGTCTGCGGGACCATTTAACGGCTGTGATATATGAACAGTTGGGGTACAATAATCACACTGTAAAAACGGCGTTTATTACTTTATTTTAATTTTAAAAAAATATTCAAATTAATATTGTCAATGTGTAAATTCTACAAATATGATTGACATCATTAACCTAAAATAAGTTTTGTATTAAAAAATGCTCTGACTACACTATATTTAAATATAGTTACAAATACTAATTTATTTTTTATTTTTTATTTAAAATATTTAAAATAGGCTTACTAAATTTTCAACATAATCAATCTGGTATAACAATCACTGTAATCAGATAAACAAACTCTTATACTACAAATCTATATAGATATTATTTTGATCTCTGCTTTATGTGTAATATATGGTGAGTACCATACGTTGACATATTTCTCAGATGGTAATTCTTGGCTCGTAAAATCTGTTAGCGAAAAGCGAATCGAATGATATAAAAACTACGTTCTCTCGATAAGGGCAAACCAATTTTTTTTTTAAATTATGGGGTGTTGCATTTGTTGAACCGCCAGCGTTGTTGACAAGTCAATTTTCACTTGTATACTTTCGATAAGCAATTTTTAATTCCATTTTATCGTTGTGGCTGTTATGCTCTGCCCCGCCACGCTTCGACTAATTTGGTTTGGACCCCGAGAGTTGGGTTTCGGGGGGAGAGGGGAGGGCAATGGATCGGGGGTGCCTGTCAACTAGCAGCGTTAATTTAATATGCGACATTTGCACTTTTCGGTCAGTCCCCGATCCCACACCTCACAGCCCCCCGGACTTGGGTTCATCGGTTACGCTATCGCCGGCGGTGTCATGTTCTGGGAACTGGGGGGCTGAGGAGGTGGTCCGTGGGAGGTGTCTTTGCGGTCTGACCCTCCAGCGGCAGTAGCAGATTGTGCTGGCAGCGAAAAGTTCAATTTAAGCAATGCACTTTGTGCACTTTCGCTGGTCTACCAGCCGGGGAAATGGAAATGGTGGCTCTTGCCTGGGAAAAGGGGGGAAAGCCAGTCTGGTATATTGCTCATCGTTTGTCATCATGACGATGATGGTTGCCATAGTTGAGCATAACGCATTTTTATGAAATTCAAGCACTTCGAGAGATTCCCTTTGAAGGAGTGCGGGATAATGAAAAACGCTCGCTACTGTGAAATTTGAATTTTCGTGACAGTCAGCGACTGGAATAATGAATTTATTATGCAAATGTCTAGTGTTAAATATGTGTACCATAGGTGTTAAATTCCAGGAAATTGGACATTATTTTCACAGTTTATAATGAAATGGTTTATTAAAGCTGTTTTAACTCTTGTAACAAAAATATTGGTTTGGGAAAGAGGATTGTAAATTGGAACGGTCTAAAAGTTGGGAGTTGCCAATAAGATTTTGTTTGTATTCACAATCGAACAAACATATGTATATATTTTTAAATTTTAAAAGTTAAATATGGAACTTTCTAACAGTATTGGTTTTACTAGCTTCCGACTAAAAGGCAAGACAAAATCAGTAACCCAAACTACTAAATTATTTAAGTTAATCCAAGATTTTATTTTTTGTCTAAGGTCTAAAAAAACCATAAGATATTCAAATTTATTTGTACTTTCTATCAAAATTTTATGAATAAGATTTTAACTTTTTTCTGTGTACATAAATAATCCGATTAAAGAACTGAACCTGTAGACGGCATCAACAAAATAATTAAATCTTTTTTTATTTCTCTAATACCTCTTTTTTATCGATATAATACCACATTACTTAAACCAGCTTACACTGTTTAAAGCTTTGATAAATTCTATTGTTTAACTGGACGGAAGTAAATGACCGTGTTGAAGTTGTCCTATAGTGATTTCTTCCTACAATAATCGCATTTTTTGCCTATTTGGATTCTTCTTTTGCTTCGCAGAAGGATTTCGCATGCTCGACTGCTTTCTTTCCGTTGCCATCATTGCCTTGCCCTGTTATCAGCTTAAAGTAACATTTTTATGGCCATAATATGCGGCTTAGTCACTGAGAGACAGTCTCTTAGTCTTGATAAGGCTTAAGTTGGCTGCTTGGCTGGTTTCGCCCGAGTTCTTTGGAAAGTTTGCAGATAATGTCGTGGAATGTCTCATATAAAAGTCAACTTGATTAGGCTGGAAATAGCTTAACTGAATCATTTGTTGAATGGGTGGAAGAATAATCAAGAGCAGTCCAAGGAGGTGGTTTTCCAGAAGGTCACTTCTCACTCTTTTCAAAACCCTTTCTTGGTCCGCAATAGTGGCTCATTACGGGCAATTAGTGGTCGTCCTTTGGCAGGCGAGGGCGTGTCTGGTCGGTCAAGTCAACAGAAATAGAATTATTCATAGCCCACCGAGGTATGGGTTCACTTAGAAAAACGAACTTAGCTTTACAGATTGCAGCCATCGTTTTTAAAATTATTAAAGGCTTTATACCCCTTTTAATTATGAGTTCCATTTATGGGAAAAGTGGAGATATGAAATTTGTTGTTATCTTCAAAAATTTGTATGCATATAGATAACAATAAATTAAGTAACAGTATTTATAATTAGAAAGTAAAACTTTTCTAACTTCCAAATTTAATCATGGAAAATTATGAATTTTTAAAAAATTTATTTGAAACCCTTATAAATTTATTAGACACTTAAAAATCTATAAGCTTGATTAACTTGTTTGATTTTATAAATTAAAAAAAAAGAAACCATTTGTAGAAGTGTTTGTTGTGCTGGGCTCGCTGTGCAATTAATTTGCTGGCAATAATGAAATCTAGGACAAAATGGCAAAACTGGCAAAAGGAAAATCGTTGACAGTTGACTGCATGCGGCACTCAGTTTTCCCCTAGTTTTCCCTTTCCCTTCATTTATTTTTCTTGTGCATATGGAAAAAGTTCCTCGTATTGTATGTTCTTTGGCATTCAATGGAATAATTTCATTCGCCAGGTGAGCGAATGTATGTACATATGTTTGCGAAGACATTGCCATGGCCTATATAGCAACCCTGGCTGATGCAGAGTTGCCAAGGTGTTAGCGGCAAATCCAACATTACCCATTCCTGTCCCATTATCTGCATATCAATCGCCAGCAGGCGCAGACTGATACTAGAAGGCCTTATAGATTATACCTCCCGGAGTCCCAGTTTCTCGTCCTGGGCCATATTTTTAATCAAACTAAAATGCCTGGCAACGTCGAGTGTATTCTCAACTCCCACTCATCCGGAAAGGAGCGAGGCAGGGGAAAAGATTTCAACGGGGACTCCCCGGTCTTGTGTTTTTGATTTGCTTAGGGATGAGTGCTTCCTGGCCGGACTTGTTTACACAGCACTCAGTGGCAAAGCGGTTGCTCCCCTTGATTTGTTCACTTAAAATTATATATTTAAATTGAAAAATTAGTGTGGAATCTATACCATGGCTTGGGAGTTGACTTGATTTCTTCAACCAGTAAGATAGGTTAATTTTTCAGTATTTATTTAGACGGTTGAACCCAATCACTCTATTTGTCGATAGATCATTTAAATAAAAAAAATATTTTTGCTTATTTGCATTAAATTAGGGGGTATATTTATACAAATACAGATGTTTTTTTGAACATTTGTAACTTTATACATTCAACATTATTTATAAAAGGGATAATACAAACTCTAATTTGTTATGTTTGAGCTTTTTCTTTCTTAATTGATATTGCTCATGTCAATTCAAGAAACCTTATTCAATAAATAAATATGAATATAATTTGCGACTTAAGCAATTTTTGGAAGTTTACAATAATTAAATTTGAAAAGTAAACTATGGATTACTGTTATATATCTTATTACAAATATCTGATTAAAAACTATTCCATAAGATGTATTTAACAAATAAACAAATGATGAATTGTCGTTAATCCAATGAGACATTCGATCATATTAAAGTTGATTGAGTGCCAGTCAATCAATATCAAAAACATCGGGGGAAAGTCGGCTTAAGTGTGTCAGACCTGTTTTTCCTTAACACAGACCCTGATTTCCCTGCACCTAATGCCATTAACCCATTATCTATGCACCTGTCGCAACCCCCCGCAATGCCTTTTGGCCTTTATTTTCGAATATCGCCTCGGTGGCGTGTGACACTGATTAGACCTGCTCTGATGATGATGATGATGGTAATGGTGACGGTGATGGGGCTGGGGATTATAACCATACCGGCTTTGTCTGATGGCGTGCCAAAAAGTTATCAATGAATCACTTTAAGTGCGCTAATTTCCCGCCGCTATTTGCATTTTCTCTTTCCCCATTTGGGTTAAATTTATTTTTGGCGTTTGTTGATTTAAATTGTTAAGATCTTAATGCCATTGTTGCTGCTGTACTTGTTGATGCCTATTCATCAATCAAATGTCCGCCGCTCTGTAAGAACAATTGCGAATTTATTGTAATTTGTTTGAACAGCTGCCAAAGGCAAACATCACGAGGGGGCGGTGTCGTCGGAACAGGGGGCGTGGCCGCTTTTGTTTAGCCAGAGATTAGGCTGGCCCTTTCCGAGTTGTCCGAGGACTACGGGTCCAAAGTCCAAAGTCCCGAGTCCTGGGAACCGTGTACGTGCGAACACGCAAAAATTGTTCAGCAATGTCTCTACTAATGATAATTACATTCGACGTGGCCTTGCTCCTTTCGAGGGGCGGTGCTGCGGGGGTGGGGCAGGCATATAAGCCGCTTAAAGCCTTATTCGTGACACATCCCCGTCCCGTCCCGCCACGCCCCGCCCCCTTTGGCCGGCCAACAGCAGGCATAATTTTAATTATCATCAAATTGCGTTACATTCTCAGCAGGCTTCAGCGGGCAATTATTTTACTTTCCCCATTTGATTAGCTTAACATGCAGTCCGATTTATGACAACAGTTTACCTTTAAAGTTTGACTCTATTCGAGGATACTCAAATCTATTTTGGGGCAAAACAATTTTGGGGATTAGGCTTTATCAAGTTACAAAAACGGCTTTCACAACAAAGAGGTTTTTTTATGGAATATCATATTTATACCCTTGCAGAGGGTATTATAATTTTGGTCAAAAGTGTGCAACGCAGTGAAGGAGACATCTCCGACCCTATAAAGTATATATATTCTTGATCAGGATCACCTCCTGAGTTGATATAGCCATGTCCGTTGTCCGTCTGTCCGTCTGTCCGTCTGTCCGTCTGTCTGTTTCTACGCAACTAGTCTCTCGTTTTAAAGCTATCGGATTGGTTGCACACCCTTCTTTCTTTGCACGCAGTATATAGTCGGAACGGCCGGGATCGGCCGACTTATCCTTAGCTGCCATATAACTGATTGATCGGAAATGCCATAACTTTGGTGTTTGTAAGTTGAAGTTGGGATTTTCTATGGGTTTTATATTTGGCCAATCAATCCGACCTACCAAATTTCTGGATGGGTATAGCTGCCATATAACTGATTGATCGGAATGCCATAACTTTGGTGTTTGTAAGTTGAAATTGGGTTTTCTATGGTTTTATTTTTGGAATATCCGACCTCCAATTTTAGGATCGGCCGACTATTCCTTAGCTGCCTATAACTGATTGATCGGAATGCCATACTTTGGTGTTTGTAGTTGGAGTTGGGTTTTCTATGGTTTTATTTTTGGCCATCATCCGACCTCATTTCATAAGGATCGGCCGACTTTCCTTAGCTGCCTATAACTGATTGATCGGAATGCCATACTTTGGTGTTTGTAAGTTGAATTGGGTTTTTATGGTTTTATTTTTGGCTCTCCGCCTCCATTTAGGATCGGCCGACTTATCCTTGTGCTTACTGTTGATCGAAATGCCATACTTTGGTGTTTGTAGTTGGGTTGGGTTTTCTGGTTTATTTTTGGATCATCCGCCTATTCTGGATCGGCCTCCTTGCTGCCATATCTGCGATTGGAATGCCTACTTTGTTGTTGTTGTTCGGTTTTATGGTATTAATGCATTTGATTTTATTTTTGTTTGCTTTTTGTTTTGTTTTCGTACAGTTTTTGTTAGCTTAAATGCAGGGTCAAATGATTTCTTTGAAATTTACTTATGTAAATTATTTCATATAAAAGAAGTAGACATCATGAATTATTTAAGAATTAAATTACCAATATATTATAGTTCCGGTTGATTGATGGGAGGGACTGATCAACTTTGCGCCGTAAACTTTTGGATTAAAAAAATAAGAAATATAAATGCAAATGAAAATGCATAAAGAAGATTGGTTTTGAAAATTTAAATTTTCTTTAGGTCAGGGGGTGGTTACTCGAGAGATTTCTCTTATCTTTGCATTTAATTTATATACACCCCATGGCTCATTGTACAAACATGAATTTTAGCCCCAGTTAAATAACAAATATTTCACCAGACGAATTCAATAATTATATTTTCCCTGGCTTCATTCTATCGCTAAACTTCGCCGGCTCGATGATTTGTGTAAACTGCAAACCGTTTATTCATTCTCCTTAAATTTAAACTTTTTAAAGGTCACCCGCTGCCAAATTGATTAAAAACAAGAAAGGAAAGCTGGGGGCCAAATTGATATACCCTTGAAGAAAATTTTAAAAAATATTTTCTAAAAAATTTTTTTATAAATATTTTTTTTAATTAAAAAAAAAAACTACTTTTTTAAATAAAAAAAAAAAATTTTTTATTTTTTATTTAATAAATTTTATTTAAAAATAAAATAAATATTAATCATTTTTTTTTTAAATTTTTTTTTTTTTTTTTAAAAAAAAAAAAAAAAAAAAAAAAAAAAAAAAAAATTAAAAAAAAAAAAAAAAAAAAAAATTTTTATTTTTTAAATTAAATATTTAAAAATTAAATAAAAAATTAATTTTATTTTTTTTTATTTTTTTTATTTTAAAAAAAAAAAAAAAAAAAAAAAAAAAAAAAAAAAAAAAAAAAATTAAAAAAAAAAAAAAAAAAAATAATTATTTTATTATTAAAAATTTAAATATTTAAAATATTTATTTTTTCCAACCTTATAATTTTTATTAAAAAATAAAAAAAAAAAAAAAAAAAAAAATTTTAAATTATTAAAAAAAAAAAAAAATAAAAAAAAAAAAAAAAAAAAAAAAAAAAAAAAAAAAAAAAAAAAAAAAAAAAAAAAAAAAAAAAAAAAAAAAAAAAAAAAAAAAAAAAAAAAATAATAAAAAATATAAAAAAATTATAAAATTTTTTTTTTTTTTTTATTTTTATATTATTTTTAATTTTTTTTAAAAAATATTTCAACTATTTTATGGTTTTCGGTGTTTTGTTGGTGTAACTTTTTCGCTGCCAAGTTATTGGGCCAAGTGACAATGGCCAAAATGAAATTTATATTGTCAGCAAAATATTCCGCCACATCCCCTCATTTTATTACGTTCCACATCAAGTGCCAGGAGCTGGGATATATATACGTATCGAGAATATTGTGGGAGGACCGCCGCAGCACGCTTGGCAGCCATTGAAGTGAGTTAATTATTCAAAGTTGCTCATACGCAACGTTGTCGCTGCCAGCCATGCACCATATACCCCGATATGCATGCACCGTCACCATATAGTGCCATATAGTACGACTCGGGTTACGTAAGAACTTGCCAGGAATTGGCGGCATCTCTTGAGCTCAAGTTCTCTCATTCTGCTTCATATTCGGATCATGAATGTTAAACAAGCTGAAATTGATTGACAATTTAGATTTCGCTGTCTTTTGATCCGGGTATCGCGTTGTGCAATGAGGTGGCAGGCAAAACAACAGGTTGCAGTAGCCAGCCTTCAATTAGATCGTTTAGATAGCTTCGTTTAATTAATTAACAAAGCCCAATGCGCCAGTTTATGGATAGGGATAAATATTGAGCTAAGCATTTATGATGTTGTGAAAAGATTCCGGTTATTGGATCACTGGGATTAAATGTATATATGTAGTAAGTAGAAGGGATTACTGAAATGGGATTGCAAGTAATAACTCACCATATGCTGATTAGAAATGGCAAAGCTTAAGAATGAAGCGGTATAAAAGAAAAACAAAGTACATAGAAAAGGAAAACTTTTTAATTTTTTAAGCCTTGGAAACATACAAAATAAGCAGAAAAATCTATTAAAATCTATTCTAATCGATACATTTTCCAATTTTTGTAAAACAAGTAGTAAATAGTAAATATACATATCATAATTATAGCTTATTTTAGTAAAATTGTGTTTCCATTAAATGTATCTTGTAAGATTGAGAGAAAATGAATTAAGAAATTCAATATAAAACAGATTATAATAAGACTGCGCTTTTTCTAAATCCTAAAAGGCTTAAATATTTTCGAAAGTGAATACTGAGGCAATCATTGAATTCATATTAAAATCAAATGGAATTCCATCCTGAGTGACTTTCCTTAACACCCCAGTCCTTGCAATTGACAAATAGCTCAACGCTTTTCTGAATTGCAATAATTAAAAACTGTAATATGATGGGAATAATTTATTGTTATATATATATTGTGTGGGCTTCTTGAGTGCAGGAATCGATATTATTGATCCAATTTTTACGCGACTTATTGCCATTTTCCCTTTCTTGGTGCATTATGGCGGCGGGTTGCGGGTTTACCGAGTGATTTGAGAAAATATTTGCACTGTTTGTCATTACAATTGATTGCCGGCAATCAAAAAAGCTCAAAGCACATGTCAGTTTTTCCGGAACACCTTGGATGGAAATTAAACCAAGACATGGCGTGGGGACTTCCACAAAGGCCAATTCATGTCATTAAAATGTGGCGGCATCAAAGAAATTTCGCCAGCTAAAAATCAAAACAAACCCAAGACATATGAACCGATTCGCATCTTTGTAGCCTGACAAAAGTTAGTTTGGCGTGGATAATTCCACTAAACACAATAAAACATTTTGCGCCAGCGGCATTAGGAATTTGCATAGAAATGAAAGCCTCGCAGCCGGAACTGAGCCACAAAAAACGAGGGGAAATGCAGAAAAAATAAAGGAACGTTGATGAGTTTGCGGTTAGAGGAAAAGGGGGCCCTCTGCTTGTTAGGGGCTGTTTTTTTAGCTGGCTCCTCGGGCCGCGGATGTAAATAATAAAAAGCACATTAAACAGCATTTTCTTTCATTTCGAAACGAAAACGAAACAATTCCCCACTCGGACTAGGCCAAACACACACACACACACACATACATAAGCCCTTATTATATGCATTATACATACAGCACACAGCCGCAAAGAATGACCGCTCGAAAAGTATGCTACACTTGCGGCTGGCGACGCTTTGACACTTGGGCAGACGAACTACTTAGAGTGGGCCACGGTCCATTTTCCGCATTTCCCTTGCACTCTAAGGTCCGTCGGGGTAGCTCGGAAAACTGGGCGGCTTAAGACCCCGCTGGCTTACGAGCCATCCCCTCAGAAACTTCTGCCATAAATATTCTTTGTCTCCTTTTTAAATCCTCATCTACCAGTTTAGACTTTAAATGTACCGAATAATTTGCTTGATGACTTGCCGAAAATATAAGTCCATCAGCAAATGGAAAAATGGATTTCCAGAGTTGGCATTCGAATTTATTGACATTCGGAAAAACGTTTTCTTGCTCAAATAAACTTCTATTATGATGATCTAACTTTAGTAGACAGAAGGTTATTAATAACTTCATCATGCTTTTCTTATGTACTAACAACCCAAGACCAACCGAAAATAAAAAATAGAGAGACCTTTGTCAGGCGATTTACACTGAATTCAAACACACAATTTTCGAAATATTCTTTTATAAAAATGTAAAATAAATTTCATTGTATTTAAAAAACTATTTTCTATATGAGACTTTATTACATATTTTTTAAATTAATTAGTATAATTAATTAATTTTAGAATAAATAACCATAAGCAAATGATAAGAAAAAATAATTGATCATTTTAATGTTTTTGTTATTTGTTTGAGGTAGCTGTCATATAACTTCCTTTAACTTTCTTCTTAATATTTGTGATTTATCAATCAAACGGTCAATTTTTATCATGTAGTTTGGTTTTCCAATTTCCTTGAGGGCATTGCAAGTTCGTTAGGAAGTCTGGTCGTGTTTCGTTCTGCATCAAATTGTGGCAGCTGCTACTTGTGCCACTTGCTGCTGCATTACTGCCACGTTCCGTGCGCTTTTCCTTCGCTTTTCCTACCCGAGTAGTCCCCTCTCCTCTGCGCCTTTCATTTTCATGTCCAATTTCCACGAGCTGCGCCTAAAAGAGTTGGCTGGCTGCACTTGAAAATTTAGCAGTCTCCGAGCCACCTGACTGCTGCCAGTTTGCCATTTTGCCAGTTTGCCAGTTTGGCTTTTCCACGGGCTACTGTCTGCCACCCCTTTTATTCTGTGGGTTGTGGGTTGTGTGGGAAATGTGAAATGAAATGAAATGTAATCCAGTGTCATGTGCCATGTTTATTTGCCTGCTGGCTGCTGCTGCTGCTGCTCCTGCGGAAACTCCTTCTCTCTGTGGTGGCTGTGCCAATTGGGTTTAATTCGCTGAATGCTTTTTGACAGATTCCAAAATTAACTGATACCACACTCGAGTGCTCCGACAAAGCCAGCAGAATGTTTGCCACTCGATGGCCCATATTTCCCAAAATCAGATTGATAATGGACAGGAAAAAATACAACTCATAGCTGCTTAAAAACCACTTGAAATATTAACGTTTTTATTATAATTTTAATTTAAAATGCAAATGAATTTTAAGGTTATTGTATAATAGTAAAAAGTTTTTATATTAAAAAACAATTCAATACAGTTACATTTTTTTTTGAGTGGTTTAAAAACACAGCTGACAAAGTTTCACATGTGTAGGACCAAAATTTCCCAAGCAATTTTTTTCGGCTAGTCCTCGGTAATCATTTGGTTTACCTTAAGTTTGCCAAACTCTAATCCGATTAGGGTTTCCCTCTGCTTGCACATTCTCAGGATCTGGGGAAGAAAATCGCTTTATGCTGATTAAGCGAAGGCGTATTGCATTTCCATGTTCGAAGTTTTTGGCCTTTCAACTTTTTTACTAATCTCGGTCCGAGCAAATTTGAAATGCAAGTCAAGTAATCAGGAATTCAGTCGGCGTCTGAGTAAATTTGCATTTCCGCTCCTCTTTTCTTTAAGCGGCTTTGCCGCGCTTCGTTATACTCAATTTATAATTAATATGATTTAAACGAACTGGGAATAATTGATTTCGAGGTTAACAATAAGAAGAAAGGCGGAAGCAATCAAGGGAAAGTGGGAAGTGGGGAAGTGAAAATGAAAATATACTGATAATAATTGTTTTCGATGTGCATTAAAAATGGGAGGGAAAAGTACCCAAAAATCCCTTCTTCAGCCCCTTTACTTATTCAAGCAAAAGTTTGGAAGTTGTTCTTTAAGAACTTTGCAGAAGATTTCAACTTGTTTGACTTTTAATTTAAATCTTTTTGACATTTGTTATGCTTTTCAAACTGCAATAAGAAATGATTTATATCCGTAAAAGTATTTATTGCTAATAGATATAAACATATGATGATAAATGAGTGGCTTTTATTTTCTTTACATTCGTATCTATATGTCTATTGTAACGAAAATCTATAATTCTTGTTGACTGTCATTATTTGGTACAAGCTCCGACAGTTTCTACTTAAAAAGTTTTTGTAATAATGGAGGCAAGCAGGTGGCTTATATAATAGTATTGACCAAATGAAGAAAGTTAACAGGTGGAAACTTATATAAAATTTGAGAAAAGTCTGATTATGTGATTGAACAAAGTTGATCTTAATATGTGCTTTCAAAAAGTAGCTAGTTAATTATAAACGCAAGCATCTGGGTTTGTTGAAAAATCCCTAGAAATTTTAAATAACTTGATCGAATTTTTTATAAATTTTTTTCTTAATTCATAGCATAAATATTTTTTGGTTTAAAATTCCTTGTCATTATATATTTTTAGAAAATAATATTTTTTTATTCATATCTGTATAATTTTTATAGTACACTGCATAAAGTCAATTTTAAAGGATTATGTGAACTGTGAAGAGCCCTGAACTTAACGACAAAACAATTCAAATATCTAACAATAAGCATCCATTAGATTGAATGAAGATTTTAATGAAGATTTGTTTATTCTGGCATTCACTAATTGACTTTTGAATGTCACTGCGATGACTCTGGTTTGAGCTTATCAGAAGCCAAGACTATTCAAATATAGATTCCTGAGCCGATGAAGGGTCACTGGAAATGGAAATAGATACGTTTGCCATTCCCATTCCAACCCCCAGAATCGAAGTGGAGGGCAGATATTAAGCATTAGCATAATCTGCTGACCTATGATAGATGGCTCGCTTGGGTCATTTGCATAAGCTGATGCCGCAGTGCAGACGCAATCTGCTTCCGACCATCCTGCATTTATAGCTGCTTATGTATGTTTATCTGTTTGTATATAGTAACCATGCCGATTTATAATGGCCAAGCACAACAAACGGAGTCAAGTGCAGATTTCCTTTGGCAGCAACCACTTCCGACAGTGAATTTTGATGAGCGCCAAGTGCAGTGGCTGGCTGACTAAAAATAAAGTGCGGAAAAGCGAGGAAATTGAAAGTGCGCTGGGTGAAGCTCGAGTGACTTGCTAAATATGCAAATTAATGGAACCAAGCCGGAATGTTGCCTGCAGGTGAGTTCTCCCTTTGAACTATTTTCGGCTGTGTGTCGCTAACAAATGTGCAGAAACGCGGCTTGAACAACTGCGGCTAACAATGCCACATCGAGGGGAAAAGCAACTGGGGTTGCCGCGAAAGGGGCAAGAAGCGGAGAATTTGTCGCCAGCCCTTGACACAACAAGCCGCAATAACGACTAGCTGCAAAATACACAACAGAAACCAGAAACCAGAAACCAGAAGCCAGAAGCCAAAGGACGAACAGCAAACTGCACTAATAACTAACACCCGGCCATAACAATACAAACAGAAACCACAGGAAAATAGTTCTAATAAACACTCGAAAACGTGTTCTCCTCCTTCGTCTTCCTGCCCCACTCACTCACACAGAGACACGTGTTTTTAGCCAACCCAATAATAATTGTGACCGCATTGCGTATACGTCATGTGTTGCAGTCAGCAGAAAACCATTTGATTTGAAAACAGCACCGGCAGCAACAACAATGGGCTAAGCTGTGAACTTTTCCATTTCCGGTGTAAATTCATTTTAATTGCAACAACTAACACAGACAGCGGGCTGTGGCTTTTTAATTAATGAATAGTTAATGCCACCATGGCAAATGCAGGCTCTCATTAACGCGATATGCTGGCTAAAATTGTTCAATTGCTAATTGAGTAATTTGTTTGCCTGGCATTTCATTTCGCAATGATTGGATTGCACTTTTTCAGCAACATTCATTTGTTTGCTAGTTGTTGAAATATACTTTTTGTAATGTAACTATTTTCAAATTACATATGTATTAGGTTTATATATTCTTAAAGACATTCTTAGCTCAAATGTTATACAAACACATTATTCTGATGATAATGAGCCTCCTGACAATAAGGGTTTCAAAGCTCCAGAGATGCCGAGAAATCAATGAATGCTTTTCTGTGTATAAATAAGCAATTCAAACGGAAGTAATACAGATTAATTTATGATGGGTTAACTGTTAAATACCCTTTTAAAATTGTATTTATATATTGTAATTTTGATTTCCAGATAATATTATATTTTTAACATAACGAAGAATATATTTTATTTACATAATCATTATTTCAACACCTCAAAACAGCTTTAAATAAGTACAAAAAATTAAACATATCAAAATTACTATTTCCAAAATAAGGACTAATATCCTGAAGCAATTAGTATTAATATGTTATATGTTGGTAAACAGGCTAAATTAAGTGAGCTAAGTCCAGCTCTTTCAACTGCCTTTCTTTGCATTTCCTTTACTACAAGTTGCCTTATCTTAGCAGAAACAACTATTGAACTAGCGTTTTATAGGCAGTAGTTAGACAGATAGATATCTTCAAATGGTTATAAATTATTTCCAAATGCTCCATCACCTCCGCGTCGTATCCTCACGTCATTTGTCATTCCGTAATGGAGGCGATATAAACCTTATCGAACACCCCGACTAAAAATGCTTCATATGTTTGTTTTCATTTCGTGTTCGATTCTAATCGTCAGTATAAATCACTTAGCACTTTGGCCGCTATCGAATTCCGCCCACGGCACTTAGCAATCGCTCGAAAATTGTATTATATGTTGTGAACTTATTTAGTTTCCAGCGTTATTTACCTTTGCTAATTAACCGCACTGAATGGGTTTTTAATATTCCATTTTATTTGTTCAGGGCCACTTTAGTTTAATATTTACCATTGCTTAAACTTTACTAATTAACTGGTTTTTAATTACATGCGCTGCACGAGACGATTAATATGTGTCCGTAAGGTGGTGCTAATTGCCGTCGAGAAACGCCCACTGGAGACGAGGGAATTACCTGAAATTGATGGTGTTCGGATCCCGTGGGCGAAAGCTGAAATTGTAAATTTATGCCAGAGTTAGCCGCGCTCCGGCTACCTGAACCATCGATCCGCACACATAGCCGCCCGCGGCAGGAATATGTGCCAAAGCTCGACACTGATTTGGCTTAAACGATAAAGCCAGGAGCAGGTCCTTTGTGCCCAGTCGGCACCAGACTAGCACACCAGTAGACCACTGTACCAGGAGAATGGTAGACCAGCGGACCAGGCCAAGCATAACAGTTTAAATGCGAGCAGGGTCTATTAAAAAACCAAATGGAGTACACACCGGCACATATCCACTTTGGGCGGGGGGTGGAAAAGGGGGGTTAGTCTACGACATGCCAACACAAAAGCCAACATGCAATTTATGAACAGCTTTTTGCTGGCGGGCCCAAAATGCTCGTTTGAAGCTAACGAAACGTTCTAGCCCTGTTCCTGGCCAACAAGCCAGTCGGTGGAGGGGGGAGGGGGAACGGGGAAGGGGGAACGGGGAAGGGGGAAGGGGGAGCTTTGGCAAGAAAGCGTAAAAAAGCATCAAGTACAAGAATGCCATTTGATCACCGGGCAGCCAACGAAGCGGAAATGCCCTTTCAATATGCAATTGGCCACTTTCGCGATTTTTGCAATGTTTTTTTTTTTCAGACCTCTGGGCGGGATTGGCAGCTAAATTATTCAGTGTGAATTTAGCACACGGTAGCTTCTATGCATATTTTACTAAAAATTCAATAACAGTTTCTAACTGCATATGTTTTTTTAAGGTGTCCCCATTTCTAAATGCCACACAAACAGTGCCATGCGAAACAAATAAGTCTAGATAAGCAAAAAAGGATCCAACCTATTTAATGGGAATTATTTTTCATGTTTTATCTTTCAGCTAAACTATTTGCGATTTCTTTAATGGATTTATTTTGAAATGGAAATTTATATCCAATAATTAAAAGAGAAAAACGCTTATGTCTAATTTTGTCTGTTGTCAAGTACACAATTGTCTATATTAATTGAGACATAACACGGAAATGCTTTAATGCAATTAAATTAATTTAATGTGGATATTGAAGCTTATTATCTAGGCCAGCAAATGCAAGTGGATTAAAACTAATTGAATAAATCAATTGAGTAATCCTCAATTCCGTTCTTTATGTTTTAAATTGACAAGCTCCCCAAACGAAGGAATATTTTTTGAAAGGGAAAGGGTATCTAAGGACAGCTGAGGTGAGTAGGGCAAGCCCTTAAGCCAGGAGGTTTCGAATCGGGGATGAGAATGAGGATGAGGATGAGGACGGCCAAGTGGAGTGCGGCGGTTCTCAAGGGAACCCAGTAGAGTCGTGGCACGTTCCCTGCTCGAGGTTCTTTTTGCTGAGCCCATTGTTTGTTGAGGAGAAAGTACAGCAGTAGAGACAGAACTCTCTAATTTACAAGACTCATGAATTTATCAGGCTCGTAGGCCTAATCAATATCAACAGAGACACGATAATTGGAGCATCCAGCTCTTTGTTCACTTATCGAAACACGGGCAAGGTATTTCAACAATTTGTGAGGAAAATGTAGCATACACATCAGTGCATTGCAATCTTTTTACTTATCTATACGTAGACATTTTTTATCGAAAAAATAGAGCACATTTTTATAGTGTGAAGGGAAAGGTAGTGAAAAGGTAGTTTTAAAGTTTTGCTTTTAAGTTTCTCCTGTCCAGATACAACAATTTGTTTAAGAATTTATAAAGTCAGGTTATAAAAATGCACAATTCCACATGCTTTCACAAAAATGCTGTCCATGAAAGCATGCCACCATATGCTATTATTAAAGTTATTTAAGCTGGGGTTTCGGACCCCAATCCCAAACTTTTTACGTGGCATCCGTGATCCGTATCTCACGGAAGCCCGGAAAGTTGCGTGGTGGAAATTATATGTGTGCCAGGTCAGGGAAAGTGGCTGGGTCGCGACTCCACTGGAGTGTTGGCATTATTTTTCGATATATCGATGCATGGGGCTTCAAGTGCACTTTTCAATGCTGCATTTATTACGGCCGCAATGTTGCGAAAGTTATTTTCCACCGCCCACAGCCCACAGCCCACTGCCCGTTGAAGTGGTTCTCCTGTTTAGTTTCCATGTTTCATATTTTATGGATGGCCGCAACAAAAGGCGGCTTTCGAATTGCTTTCGTGTCGAAGGCTGCAACTCTATGGGTTTCTATTTCAAGTTCGTTCTTTTTTTGGCAATTTAATTACAGCTCTCGTGTGTCCAGAAAATAACTTTTGCAAAAATGAGGGCTTTTCAGTTGTGTTCGAGAACTATTTCATTAGATGCAAGAGAGAAAGTTAAAAACGAAAATGTATTTTAAACTTTTTTCTGTTGACTTTAAGCTTAGTTTTTGTAGATAAAAAAATAAATGCTTTTGTTAAGCAATGAATCAGATGATGGTTTGTGAATATTTTTTGTACATTCTAAATATTTATTGAATGCAAGATTTAAATGTTTGTTAATTTACTAATTACAATGTTCACACATAAAACACAAAATAAATGGCAACTATTTAAAAAAAACTGTGTTAAAAACTTAACATAAATCATTTTCAACGAAATTAAATTCGATATTAATGATTTGAAAGAACAATAAACACAATTCGCACTCATTTATTGAAACAATTTGGGAACATCAAACTTTCATTTCAGAAAGGTTTATCAATAAAGCGCCAAATGAACATCAATCCAAATACCCAAAGTGCTTAGCTTTTTTTAGCTTTTCGCCCCTTTTTGTCCGGTTGAGCGCCAGAAAGTATGCTACACATTTTATGTGTCCCGACCTGGAAGGTTGGGTCTACCCACTTTCACTTTCCTGTCCCATTTCGCCTTTTTCTCGGCCAACAAACAATTGTCCGCGACCTAGAGCGAAAAGCAAATAATTTCGGCAGGGAAATGTCACATTTTATTGTTTGCTCCATCATATTCGGCCGAGGAAAGTGGAAAAGTGGAGCACTAACTTCGCAAAGTCGTAGGAATTCCATGCCACGGGCTAATAAAAGTGCGAACCTGTCGGGGGAAAGGAAAGTTTCGCCATGAACATTTGAGCAAAACACGACCCAATTCCAGACGTGCCTTATCGCTGGGCGTCGGGACTTCCCAAACAAAAGACCCACCAACAGCGGCATAATAATACGAAAATGAAAACAAAAATGTGTCACGAATCACGACTGAGGCGCCACCGAGAACTGCAAGATGTCAACATTTACAAATTATTATGTAGATTTCGCTGATGTGAAATTCCGATGACTTTCGCTTACCTATTTTCTTAGGCCCCACACTTGCGCCTGGGAAAACCCCGGTGTTTTCTCCAATTAAGAGCTATATCCGCGACTCTTGGGCACACGCAATGTTAAATCAATTATACAAATTGCACACCCCACTTCGCCGACCCCAGAGGTAATCAATCTGATTACAATTGAACATAAATTGTTGCTCCCCTTGAGGATCTCATCCCTAGTGTTGTATGCAAATTTTAATAAGCAGGCATACACACATGCTTAAGCACTTGGAGAAACCCATTGTTTTTTATCAGAAGTCTCTGTTTGATTAACTATCAAATAATAGTTATACCATTCTGAAGTGGTTTTCACTTTAATAATTATAAAAAATCATAAAAACCCTTATCTTAATATATGGTGACTATACATTTGATTATACATTTTCTCGGCCTTCCCGGTGTAAGCAAATAAACCTCATACTAGATTGCAGATCTACAGAACATTATTTTGCTTATATTTCCAATTAAGTTTGTAATTAAATTTAATATGCACGCATTTTGCGCAAGTGTATTGGGGCACCCTGTTTATGACAGGGTGTGTCCCAGCTGACGGGGCCGTAAAAAGGGGAAGGAAGGCATAGCGGCACACAAATTAAAAGCGAAAATAAAGTTGGGCGTAAATTTTCAATTTCGTGCAAAATGATGGGAAAATTATATTGAAAATTCAGCGCCGCCTCCAAGGGGAAGTTCTCAGGCCCACCCCACTACACCCCAACGAACTACCCCTAACTGTTTGTGAAGGGTTTTCCTGGCCGCAAAAGCCGACAACGTAAAAAGTTTTCATTCATCAAGGAAAATAGCTTTGAAGTTTGCCACGAAGAACTTCTGGCGGGCCGAAACTAAGATGGAAATTAACCTGGAACTTGGAACTTTTGATGGTCTGCGCATCTAGCGTTTCGTGACGTCATGGACGTAATTACGCATACGCCGCGTTGGTGCTGCTGCTGCCATTGAATGTCATAAAAATGTATTTGAGGTAAGGTTAACAATAACAAATAAACACGTGTGCGTGTACATACGTGTATAAACACACATGCAAATGTGCTAAGAAGAGGCGAAAAAGAGAGGAACCAAATTGTAAACAAACATAAAGTGTTGGGCCCGTGTAAATGTGTATGTGGGGCTTCTATTCATTTACAAAATGCTGGCAATAAGACTACCCACCAAGATGACGACTACGGCGTAAAAAAGGTGAAGGAATCGAGGCAGGAGCGGCATTCCCATCCTTGCCAGCGATTTTTGAAGTCTAACGCTCTTATTTACACATTCGGGCGCAGCTGTGTGTGTGCCATTTGCATGTGTGTGGGTTACTGCTCTGGAAGCATCAGGTTGGGAATGAATATAAACCCATACGCCATACGCCAAAGCGAATATTTTATATTATTGGACTCGCCTGGCGAAAGGCGAAATGTATTTATGCCATTCGATATCAATATCGAAATGAAACTTTTGCACTCGGAAAAGGGCTTGCCTACACGTATTTCTTGTTTATAAAGGGCATAACATATAGTGCCTATGGAAATATTCAATAATTTAGGTAAACAAAAACAATATCTTGATTACGGCAAATGTGCAATGTTTTTCTATATTATTTCCTATGCAAAATATTATGTATCAAAATAGAAAAGGAAAGTGTATTTAAGAGTATAACCTATGGAGTTTTAAAGCTTTAAGGTTATTTGGACAAATACATTTACAACCGAAAAAAAACATACTTAAATGAATTTAAAATTATTTTAGTAATAAATGAAGAAGTCGTTTATTAATTAATCAAAGTGTAATGTAACATGTCACATACGTGACAGACCCAAACTATGATTAATTTGTTATTACTCATAATTACTTATTAGCATTGATCATAACTTATTTATGATTAATATATATTTAATGCTCTTGTGACTAATCATAAAATTATCTCAGTGATTAATTTAAAGAAAGAGAAAAAGAGAATAAACATAGGACCAAAAATCATTTTAAATGGTATTTCGCAATTAAATCAAGTGACAGATACCAGAACCGGTAAAGGGAGCGGAGATGGAGATGTAACTTTGATCACGCATAACTTTTTCACGATGGTCCATTTGAAAATTTCTTCTACATTTCGATAGGTATTGATAAACACAATAAAACTGTATTTTTATTTTCGATATTTAAATTTTAAAAATCGTTATAAGCGATTGTGGGTTAAAGGTGCAGCTTGAAACCAACTTCTCGTAGGAACTCCTAAAATCTACGTAAAATGTATCTCTTTTATAGTTCGAGATCTCAGCGTTCATACCGACAAACAGCGGACAGACAGAGGACAGACGACGCAGACGGACATGGCTAAATCACTGGCTAGTGACCCTGATCAAAAATACATACTTTAAATGGTATTTGCACGAATTAAATTCCCTTTCAAATAACGGGTAAAACTATTTTTATTTATTTTCCCAAATATTATTATAACCCATGCTGAATTTTTAATATTAAATGTTGCAAATATTTGCGCCAAAAATCATCAAAAGTGTAAACCGCAACGAATTCGATTTGGTTGATATATTCTGGTTTTGTGTCTGGCCAAAACGGCGACACTCCTGGGAATATTTCCCCTGGGTAAACCCACGGATGGGTAATGTGAGATGTTGAATCATTTGAATGCTTTTAATTTTTGTTGATGCCCTCGCAAGAATAATTTCGAGTTGCTACATCTTAAGATGAATTCTGTTGCCATCTTTGTGAGACTTACATAGTATATGGCGGAGGGGGTGTGGAACAACAATCAAGTGAGAACGAAACTCTTTTGCCCCGGAAGAGAGGGAAAAAAGAAGAAAAGAATAGGGAAAAGCGACTTGCTTAAGCGATTTTCCTAGCGAAAATTATGTATACATGTGCGAACATATCAGCATAATTCCAAAATGTCTGCACACATGTGTACACACGCAGGACGCAGGACGACGAAGGAACATGTCTATTTGGCTTCACTTCTGGCCTGGTTCCATTTCCTCGCCTTCTCAGACGAGTGGGCGTGTTCATAATTTATTTCTGGGTAATTGACAGCAGGCTAAATGCTTTACGGAGTCGAGTGCCCCGAATGCTGTAATTTCTGTCCGTATTTCACCTTAAAAGATTCGCACAGGCCTACTCCTTCCTCGTCCTGTTAAATGGTGCGTAAAATTTCACACTCAATTTGTGATCCTTCCGGCCATTATGCTCGTGGTTTATTAATGTCAAATTTATGTAAATACTTCAAAAATTGACAGTCGAGGACTTTCATATTAATTAATGCCCCATTGGGCATCTCGGAAAGGACTCACTGGAATCCTTGTGGTCAGCGCGAAAGGGGAAATCGGTAAGTTCCTATTCGAACTTTTTGTTCTCCGACTTTTTGAACTCGTGCCGGAACAAAAGTTTTCCTTTCTTCAACATAAGTTTTTCCGTTTTTGCTTGCTTTTCTTTCTCAAGAATTTCCAGTTGAATGCAGTGAGAAATGCACAAAGTGAATTAATTCTGGCCGAAGGTAACAAGCGATGATAAATAGTTGCCGAGTCAACGGAAGCCAACTATAATAGAGGAATTCTGCCGAGAATTTTCGGTACATGCCGTTCCTTTATTTTCCATTATTATTCACTTTCAATCTGGCCCAGCTACATTAAGGCGTACATTAAAAATGATTAATCTATGCGAAATATGTGCTCAATATGAAATTCCCTTAAAGTCACCATGAAAGGTAACTTTTTAAAACGTTTATAAATTAGGCTAGACATAAATTTCTATTAAAATGTCATTATCGAAGTTGCTCAACAAAGCTATTACAATATGATGTCAACGAAGAAACGAAATCAAGCCACTTATTTTTAGATTTCAATTCAAAGGAGCTTATTTAAAAGGTGAAATTTATAATTTATTTATGATCAAAATATTCGCTTTGCAATTTAATCATCATCAAAGAACTTTGGCAACAGGGTTTTGTTTAAGCTTGTCATAAATAAGGTCTAGACATGTAAATAAATGTTGATTAATATGTACCTTTTTCATTTACCTGGCAAAACAAAGGTAATCAGCATTTCTTTAATCTTGCGAATACTTTGTTAAAATAAGCTTTAATTAAAATTTCATTAAAGCGGAAAAATCCACAAACAACCCTCGCTTGTAAATTCATCGATTTTGGATTTATGCGATTATGCAAAAGTTCTTTACATTTACCCCCCTCCAATAATTAAAAATTGCTTAAGGGCTACATTTTGACGGGTTTTGATTAACCCAAATAAGTTTTTGCTGGCTGCACACAAATATAATGGATCAGAATACTTTTAACTTGGTCGAAAATCCAATTGAATCCGTTTTCTGGTTAACGACACATTGATGCCGTTTGAAGTCATTCGAATTTATCAAGTAAATGCAGTTTGACAAGTTTGTTTTCGTTTTGCACAGAGCAAAAACTTGTTGTCAAAGTGGAGGGAAGGGGGTTCTGGTAATTCGTTATTATACACTGCAATTTCAGTGGCTTCCAAAAAAAAAAGAAAAAAATTAATCTTCAGCTTTTTGTTCATTAAACTTTATCAAAGGCAGAATTACTTGGGATTACTTTATCTGCTCATTCGTGGGTTTAATCAATGAATGCACGAATTAATCCCTAACCAAATGTTTTTTATATTTCATTCATAGCGTGATTGCTTCCACATTTGGCCTTCATTTCGAGGGATTTCACTTAGAAAAGCTCTGGTTTTTTGACTGCACAAAGATAGCCTGGCAAATTGGAAGTTCGGGGTCATTCGCTGGCAACATCCCTGACATTTGTCAACTGCGAAATGGCCAAAGGAGCTTTTCCTGGCTAACATGGCTAACCAGGCCAGCAGATGGAATTGTCTCTGGGATTAGCCACGAACCAATGGAACAGATTGGACTGCTCGGGGTGTAATTGTTCCGATACTATATAGACGAACAGATGTCTGATTGATGGGCGCAAACGTGTGAAGTGCAGGCCCCCAGAAAGCGACCTTGGGCCAAAGTGAAATGTTTTCCTCTGGTGGGTGGGTAATTGATTTACCAAATGCAAATGCCAGCTCTAACCCTTCAATCTGCCAAGGAGCCGGAGTTGTGTCCCCAATTTGGATGTCAGGCAGGCGATATAATTTCAGGCACGTACACAACATCCCCCCAAAATACCCCCCTTTCATTGCTTTAAATTTGTGTCTCGCCTTCAGTTTCTGTTTCAGTTTCTGTCTCTGTTTCGGTTGTAATTGCCATATCGCAGTCCCGTACTTTGAACGGGGCTAAGTAAATTGGTTTGACAACCGCAAAGGGCACGTGGGGCCCACCGATATGCCCCCAATAGGCCGGGTTTCAGTTCCACTCCTCCTCGGGTGACAATCCCCAGCACGTTCTGCCCATGAAAATACTTTTTCTGACCAAGAATCCAACACGTTTCAATACCCTGCGGCAGGTCTATTATAGTTCGGCCTCAGTTTTGTACACTATTCGTCAATTAAAGTGGCAAATTAAAGGTAAGCAAAATGTGCTCTTTAAATTTTAGTCAATGGAAATGCAAAAAGGTGCTTAAAAATATTATATTTCCACTTTTAGTGCACAATAAATATAAAACGTAATTTAAAATTTCATATATAAAATGTATGTTTATTTAACTTATTTCAAAACAATGCCGTCAAAAGTTTGTTTAATGTAAAAAATACTCTATTTAAATATATATAGTTTTAATTATCACACATTAATAAACAAATTATATTTATCTATGCAAATATACTTTTTAATTGAATTAGAAAAGTAATTGTTTAAATTAAATATCAAAATGTTGTTTATAATTAATACAAAAATATTGTTTATAACAAATACTACAACAATATTTGCAAATATTTATTCGAAATCCAACTCGGAACTTTAAAAACTTTATTGGTTCAATACAGATTATGCAAAAATGTCAACATGTCAATTTTATTATTCAGCGAAATATTATCTGCTAAAAACTGCGCCTCCAGCTAAAGCATGAAAAATCAGAAAGTAGAGCGGGAACTTTATCTTAAAGTGTCACTTCGAGGTTGAGTGTCTAATAAGTTTGTTCTACACACACGAAGTGCAATAGAGTTGTTTATGACTCTGATAAGATGTTTCTATGGGGTTTCAGGCGAAAACTGAGATAAACTTCATATTTTTTAACAGGGAGATATTAAATTGTTGTGAATTGGACTTGCTGACATCATTTTGGGAGGGTATCAATAGTTTCGTTTAGTCCAAATCAAGTTTTGATTAAATTTAAACACTTTATATATATTTATATTTTACGAGCACATTTCTGTTGTCGTTGGCGCTTACTTGGCGCATTCTTGGAATTTTTAATGGTTACTCGCGTTTGGGTTGCTTGATATAAGCCTCGCACGTTGCGAATTTCGCTTTCTATTTGTTTTTTTTACTTACAAATCAAAATCGAGCATAGGAATAGTCGATGGATCTCTAACGATAATTTGCTATGTTCTGCTGCTGGCCAAGAATGCTGCACAATTGGCTTTAACGAGCCGTTAACAACTGAATATTTGAATATTTAAATAAAATCTTATAAATACGAATTTGTTTTGTGGTGTATACAAACACCCGAGCCCCACACGCATATAATTATATAGATTCAATGCAGGGGCAGACATATAGAGCTGTATATCGAAAGAAATCGGACGTTGTTTCCGCCGCCAAAGCGACTGAAAACGTTTTCCAACAAAAATAAACTCTCCTTCTAGTAAATAAATTCCCTGCCTTTTAGCTAAGAAATTTGGTAATGCATTATTTGCAATTTACTTAGCTGAACTTGGCTTGCTTTATTTATTTAAATAAGTCTTGCACGCACCTTTCCGACTGGATTTTTGCTGTTTTCGTTGGCCGCTAAACTTATTTGTTTACCCAATTTGTTTGCCGAGTATTATTACTCTTGTTTTCTATTTGATTACACTGCTGTTTGAGCGTCGCAGATACACTGGCACACAAAAATTCACTTTATATATTTCTTAAATGATCTTTGCTATTTGTTTTGGGTGATTTCCTAGCCCTCGCCGCGCCGCATTGGTTTTCGAGCTGGTAAACTTGATAATTTTCACGCTTCGAACGGAGGCTATTATCGCCGTCCGCCGGCTTCTTATCCACTGGACGAGATCGCGGAAAACCGAGGGAAATGCAGAGCGGAGTGGAGCGGACACGGAGCAGCCAGCAGCAGCGTTGCCGAGCGAGTGAGCGGAATTGGAATCGGAATCAGCTCGAATGCCAAAAGTTGCGGCGTCGAACGACGGCGGCGAACATCATCGTCATCGTCATCGCCATCGCTCGTTGCCTGTGCGAAAAAGTGTTGTTTTCTCGATGGGGCTAAAATGATGCCGCCAATGCGGCCGACAACAATATCAAACACCCGCCCTGTTGGCCGACGCCTACGTCACTGTTGCGGCCAACATGTCGTATGCTCGATGTTGCCGTTCGAAACTGTTGCCTTTGGATTTGTAGGTTGGTAGGTCACCGTTCCGTATCTGAAAACGTATCTGTATCTGTGCGAAGCGTATCTGCGTCTGTATCTGTATCTGTATCTGTATATGAACCCACTCATAAGTTCATTAACGCAACAGTTTCGTTCGCTTGTATCCGTTACCGTTACAAGCCACCACCAACCGACCAAGTTAACCCCCGAAATTTCGGGGTAATTGCTTGAGGCCAAAACAGCAAATGCGTATTAATGAATCCCCTCGATTTTGCACGTGCTGCCGCAGTTTCGAGCCTTTTGTGCGGTTTGTTGTCGCGAACGGGTTCATTCGGTTCGTTTATTTACTGTAGTCGAATAATGACTTTCGCAGAACTAAAGTTAGTTCTAAAGGGTTCGTAGCCCCAATTCATCAGCGAGCACAAATAAATCCTGATTGAAAGGGTTTGAAGGTATATTCTTGACTTATCTGGCTTTGCAATTCTATGGAGCTGTGTATTTAAGCCTAAGAACGCAATTATTTTGATGAAATAATAATAAAAGGTATTGGACAACCAGAGAATTCGCTTTGCGTTCTAGTCTCATCCTCTTACAGTTTTGGTTAATGGTTAAGATATAAATTTCCCAAATGATATAACTTCAATACTTTCAGGATTATATATAAGCATTATTCATTTTTCTTGCGTCCTCATTTTTTGTAAACTTATTGTAAACCTTAACAATGTATTTTTTTATATTTTAAATATATTAAGAAGAAGAGCAAACTTCCACTAGCCGAATTTTATACCCTTGCTGCTTTTACAAAAATTAAATATTCTGTAAAATATAGAATATATATATAAATATTAATGTAAATAAAATTTTTAAAAATTCTTTAAATTATTTTAGCATTTTTCAGCTTAAAAGTGTTTTGTGTCACAAAGATTTATTTACTTTAAGCACTTATTTAGCGTACCACAAAGATATGTTCGCAATGAGTTTTGAAGCAGAAATTGAACCAAATTTGTGTGGAAAATGGGTACTAATTCTGTTTATTTATGTAGGCATAAAGTTTCCTTCCACTCGCACCTGCGAGTAGTACGACCCGCGATATTTCACATTCCCAAAAACTGAAAAATACCATTTGGCTCTTAATGAGTCGCCAATTTGTTGGTTTTTGTAATGGTGCATTTGTTTTCCCCCAGCTGTGTTTGTGTGTTCGAGACTTTCATTTCCAGTCCGTAAAATATGCAACTAAATTTCGGTTTTACCAGCTGGGCCGAGGGGGAAAACAACTATTTGTAATTAATTTGTGCATGTGACGAGCGCATTTATTGCCGAAATTGCGGCGCAGGCGGCAGATGCTGAACGTCCTTCCCGGCGGCATTTAGCGGCCGTTTTATGGCCATCTAATTAACTGGTCGGAGAGCATGGCCAAATCCCAAATTAATTGGGAATTAAACGGGTGGCCGAAAGTTCGCATCGCTAAATGGGGGCCATAAAACCAGTATGCAAATAATAAAACCGAAGCCCGACATTGATTCCATCCTCATCCTTTGCCATGAGCAATAAAATCGCATCCCATTCCCCAGGACTCAGCTTCTGCTCATTCAGCTCGACTTCATCCCAGAATCGTAAAAGAAATATGAAAAGTCGGGCCCCATTTTCTTTCCGGAGCCTGCGGCATAAACTACATTTAACAATCTGTTTATGTGTACTATGTTTGCCTCGGTTTATGCTCTGAAGTCAGCAAATCTGTAATTTTATGTTTGTATTTCAAATATGATGAAGGAGCCTGGGAACAAGGGTTCCAGTGCTGGCCGTCCACTCGAGACAAATGTCCTTTTGGCCCAAGCTGATGCTTTATTTTTCTGACCAACTAGAAAATGATGGTTGCTGGGCGAGGTGGAATGATGTATACCCTCGGGTCTGTTAACCTAATCCAGGCATAATAAAATTGATTTTTTTCATTGGGCGGGTTTGGCAAGTCAAGGGGTAAAATTGAATGACCCTTATATTTGCGGCCTTGAACGTTATTGCGAGCAAACCCTATTTGGGTGTCTATTTTCACAATATGTGCAACAACATTTTTATTTGGTCTATAAATTAACTGTTCATTTTATTTTAGTTCTAGCTTCTTCACTCTAAGAATAATAAAGAGTGCAAAAGTCACTTAATTTATTGCAAAGCACATTAATAATAAGCATAAATAAAGCATTTACTGAATTAATTCGCCTTTGTTCGGACTTAGCTCTTTAACCAAAAACTTAAGATAAAATCTACAAGTTCGTGTCGTTAACGATGGATGAAAATTAGTGAGGGGATTTGTAACTTGACCACTGAACTTCGTGCCCAGCTAATCCGCAAATCTAGTTCCCATTTGATTAGCCAGCATATTTATCACTAAGTAGCCGAAAAGTAGTTTGTCCTGGGATACCTCCCCAAAACTCGAAATGTTCTCTCATTGTTATGCGTGCTATGCACAATTTTTGTGTTTGTGTTATTGTTTGTGTGGCACACTTAGAAAAATATTTGTATAAATTATAGAAAGCAAGAAAAAACTTTCAAATTTCTTTAGCTCCTGAGAATGGAAAGTAATAGTCTGTTGAAGAAAGTAAGCTATGTTTAGTATTAATCTTAAAATGAATGTTAAGTCTTTTGATTTATAAAAGTAGGGTTATTATAATATGTGTTATTAAAAATAATATTTTTGGCCCAATTGTCCAGACTTCATGTTAAGAAAACTCTTTCTTCTAAGCGAAATTTGTATAGCTTGAAGCCTTAAGAATAAAGTCACTCTTATTCATAGAAATATGTTAATGTTACCTTTGTTATTTTGAAGACTTTGTCAATTTTTTTGAGTGCAAAGTATCTGTAAGTGTTTGGCTGGGCGTCGAGCACATGCGTGCGATTTATTTGCTGTCACCGCAAACACAAACATCAGCGCAGATAGGCACACAAATGTACAAGCAAATATACATCCAGTAACAATGACTTTCGCACTCGGGCCAACACTTGGGGCCACAAATTAACCCAAGCACGTAGCTCGCTTAGGCGGCCTAATCAAATAGAAGCGCCCAAATCAAACAACAACAACTGGCGGAGGAGCAGCAGCCACACGAAGAGCCAAGTAAATATATGGCCTTCACACCCACAAATTGTCATGGGGTGGTGGCACTTTCGCCGCCTAGACACTCGGTGGAAGACCCTGGATGAACCCGCTAACTGGATTCCATTGACTCACCAGACACTTTTATGCACAGATTTAGCATCTTCCCAGTTTAGGTAGCTAATTTTGCAAATATTAAATTTACAAAGGCTATGCTAAAAGTTTAAATGTATTTTCCAATATTAAAACATCTATTGTTCTATTAAAACCAAATAAATAATTATTCCTAAAAATTTTAAGGCCTTCTTCAATCTTGAACAAAATTGTTTCACAATAATAATCAAAATCTTAGAATCAACTTATTATTATTATTTTATTACTTTTTTTTCTGCATTTAATTTGTATATATACAAATATTTTTATCCATTGTATGTATAATTTTGAACTATGTTAGCATTCTTACTTGTTTCGATACAATTAGTTCAAGGAAATCAGAAAGAAATCCTGGCCTGTTATTAGTTATAAATTATGTCAATTTCTATATAAGCATATGTTGTTGTATAAATATATAGTTATTTCATTATTTACAAATAAAAATGGACTTAGAATTACTATACATTTTGGCTGAGAATATAAAATAACTAGCAGGGTGCCCGCAGCTTCGCTTGCGATGACTTATGCTTGCATTATTTCTGTCTCCATATAGGAAGCTCTTAAATATTAAGACAATATTTTTAAATTGTGCAATTTATGCAATGTTTATATCGAATAATAAGATTAAAAACTACAAAAACGAATTTATATACATATGTACAAAATGCAATTATGCTAATTGGTATATCACAACTGCACATAATTAAAAAATAACCAAATATTCATTTAAATGTAAATCATTTATGACTTTACTAATTAAGAATAGTAAAAATTGAAACTAACTGTCATAACTCACCAAATTTTTAAGTTAACATCGGAGATATCAACAAATTTGCACATTCAATAGAAAAAATTAAAATTCCGAGAAAGACGAACTAAAATAATAATATTATTGCTCACATACGGTTAAACACCAAAATACACGGTTATGGAAAGAAATTTTCCTATTAAAGCAAAGCCTACTCTTCGCCTAATTAATAGGAAAATTGTCACATAAAAACACAATTCGCGGCAAATTTTTTTTGATACGACTCTGACCAAATTGAAAGTTTCCCCGTTAACTTCTTCTTTTGCACACTTGCTACACTCTTTGCTCTCTCTCTATCTACTGCGATCTCCCGCTCTTGTGTTCCCTAACAGCGCGTAAAAATAAACACCGCAAAATACAATTTGAATGGTATATTTTTACTACACTATCAAAAACCGGGCCAAATAGATTTTCGCCAAAAAAACGTCTTTTGCGTATTCTGACAGCAATAATTATAAAGAGCACTTAAATTCGATAATAGATCGACTTTTTGCTTAGTTTCTTTGTTTAGAAGATAGCTAGAGCTTTGGTGAAACCATCAAATGAATCGTTAAAGCTTAAGGAAAAACTTTTCCAAAGGAATTTTTGATAATCAGTTTAGAAGTGCCATTTTTCGACCTTTGAAGATATTTTTGGCTAATTTGTAATTTTAGAACCGGTGTTCAAATAGTAAAAAGCCTTAAATCTAAGCGGTCAAATTTTTTAAACATTTATAATGTCTTAAACTTGGTTAAACGGTTTAGCGTCCAGAATTTTTGAAAGGAAAATTGACAATTTTTCCAATTGGAAGCGATTGGGGCCACTTGGGGAGCCCCAATAAATCTTAGCAAATCAGTTTAAAGTTATTAGAATGTAATAAAAATGCACATAAATATTGTTAACCAGTGGTTTTGGCTCTGCGTGGGTTCCCAGTTTTCTTACTGATAGCTTTATATATAGAGATAATCGCTGGCATACAAACACGTACAATTTATATATTTTAACATATTTTTTTATTTGATGACATTTTTGTTAATTAATATTTATAAAATATTTAACAAAATTTCTAAAATATTCATTCCGAAGTTATATAATAAAGATGCCAAATTGGAGTATTTTAATACTACTAACTTTGTTTCTGAACCCAAAATGACAAATAATGTTCCTCTTGGGAGATCATTGATAGCATATTTTAACATATTTTACATACTTTGTATATAAAATATAGTAATTAATTGATTAATTAATTTGTTTTGTAACAACTAAAAAGTAAGTAATGTTAAAAGTGATCGCTTAACAGAGGTTGGCCAAGCAGTTAGCAGTCGCTCAGACGGCCACTCCACTAAGATACACTGCTTTATCGACCCGCTTTCTTGGCCCGCTGGTGATTAAGTTGCTGTTCCCCTTCCTTTCCATTCACCCACCACCGCACTTAAGTGTGGCCCGCCAGCAGGTGGTTATTGGGTGGTGGGTGGTTTCTGGGTGGCAGGAGGTGGGTGGTCGTATTAATTAGACCCCCCGCTAGTCCGATTTCCCCGCTGATCTGGTACAGAGCCGCTGAGTGCTGAGTAAATTGAGTGGCTCTACATGACGAGTGGCCTTTGCGTTGGCTACTTTTGTTGCCGGGCTTGTTGCTGCCTTTGTTGCTGCTTATGCCTTCGCCTCGGCTTTGAGTGGCTGCCACTTGAGTGGCGCTAAAGTCGTGGAAAATGAGCCATCAACAGCTGCCGCCCCGGGCCTGTTTGCTCGGGCGAAAGGAAAACACGCAGCACACAAGGAGAAATGCTCACCTAAAATGGAATTCACATCTATTCATTTTGTGTAGAGCATAAAAATGTATTAATTCAAAGCTAAATTCTTTTTTTCAGTCCTAAGTCTAGGGGTTTGCCTTGGCTATGCACTCTACAACAGATCCTAGATAACGTTTCGGATAGTTATTAAAATTAATAAAAAGACATTAATTAGGTGCCAAATAAATGCATTTAAATATTAATTCCCAAATAATTTCTATACATTTTAATTAGAAAAAAGAAAAGTATATCAAATTTTGCAACACAGTGTATTTAAATATTTCGCTTAAGAAAAGAATTGGGGTTGACAATAACTAAATTAAAGCTGAACACATAACATTTTATACAAAAATGTTGAAAATTAAAAATAAATTGATGTTTGTTTAAAATGCTCGTCCTAAGTCAAAATAATAATTTAGTTTAATAAGAGCAATGGCTAAGTACTATAACTTTTTGTCAGTGCACTTAGGGGGCCAACAGGCAACAGGCGAGCAGTTGTTGACATTCTTTTGAGCCTGTCTGTTGGCTAGGTGCCCCAGCACGTGCTGTCGCTCCGCTCCGTCGCCTTTGCCCTCCCCCCGCCATCGCCATCGCCACGGTGGTAAAAGAGGGACGGGGACACGCGAGCGGGCCGCAGCTGAGCATGCATATTTCATGGCGTAAGCTCCGCTCCTGGTGCCCACACACCCTCCTCCGGGAAGGAGAAGGATTCGGCGGAGCCACAACATCATTACAAACAGCCCGGCCCTGGGTTTACTTTGCTGTTTCGCATGTCGTTCGCTTCATTTATTTATGCACAAATATCCCACAGAAGGTGCAGATGGTGGGGCACCTACGGCAACAACCACAGCGACAGCAGCAACATCAACGGCAGAAGCGGCAACATCACCAGCAGCAACATCGCAAGCAGCAGCAGCAACAGCTGGAAATGTTAAATTCAATCAGTTTAAATCTCCTTGCTGAGCACCCGGAAAAAAGGAAATTTTCCAGATTTTTCTGCCACAAACTTTCTTATTCCAGCACTATAATATGGCTGTGGAAATCTGGGTTACACATATTATATTGTCATACAACCTGGTCTAAAGGTTACTTGAAGACCCTTCACCGTGTACCTATTTCATTTTTATAAGCTAAGTCATTTTAATCGTACCTAATTATTCAACTTTTGTAAATGGCCATTGTAATATTATTATTCGCTTAGTTAAAAAATTTCTCTTAGTCTTTAGTTACGCAGGTAATATAATTTTATAAAAAGAAAAATAAATTTGAATAATTAATATTTAATTAATTTTAATATTTTCAAAAGAAAACAAAAAGTATTATCAGAATAATTTTGTAAGTTAGCCATCTTTATATAAGTGCACCTCGCCTTCTATTTTTAGAAAACGATCAGAGTTCGTTCATTGAATGTTTATTTAATGCTGAAAACTAACAACATAGACATATGTTCTATATACTCATACTCTTCCGATTCCAATTGAAACCCCCTAACACATGTTTATCTGCTAAAACTTTGTCGTGACTGAAATACCAATGAAAATAAACCCAAAAGCAATGAAAAAACTTTCGTACGCCGGCTTTAAATTGTGCTTAAGTGTAATATTTGTTTATTTTATTGCACTGGAATGTTTTTCTTACTTCTAAGGGTTTTTTTATTTTACTTATTCTCGTACACACTAAAAAACAGTGACAAATCAGACCCAGGATTGTGTTTGCCGCTGTTGTGTTTTCCTTGGCCTTCCTTTACGTATCGTACTCAAGCTGCCTCGTATTTTGGTTTATTTTCGTCTTAATCTGCGTAAATTGTATTTCATTTGATTTCATTTGCCCCGCTGAGTGGGCGTGGCAAGGGGCGCTTGGGTGGCTGGGTGGTTGAATGGTGGGTGGCTAGGTGGCTCAGACAAAGGGATGCCGCGTGCGCCGCTTGGCCTTGATGGGATACTCGTAGCCCTCGAAATCGTCGTCCTGGTCGTCCTCATGGTGGTGGTGGTGGTGGTGGCTCCGGCTGCTGTGGTGCTTCTTCGGCTCGTGGTGGTGCTCCTTGACCGGCACCGGAATGGGCAGCGGAACCTTCTTAATGACCGTCTTCGTGTGCACATGTGTGTGGTGCTTCACCGGCACGTGTATTCGGATCCTGTAAATGGTCAATGGTCCATGAACATTGTTACACAGCAAAAAACATAAAACGGCAGCGGGACTCTATCAACCGCACGCAGAGAAATAATTTCATATTCTCTTATAATAATATTATGGTCTTAATTTATAAAAAAAAAGTTTTTCTGTCAGCTTAAATTTATTTATTTATTCAATATTCCCCTGATAATAAACAAGAACATAATAAATAATATTTATTATTTTAAAAAAGGGTGCATTTCTTGTTAATTTTAAAAATGAAATAAGTGAATTAACTATAATTGAATAGAAATAGATTGATTAAAATCATTTTAAATTAAAATATATATATATTGAAATATATACAATGATACTGATACTAACTTCTAAGATCAAATTTGTGTTAAGTGAAACGTAAGAAACAGTTAATTAACATTCTTGATTATTTGTTTTTATTTTTAATTTCGAAGAAAAAAATTAATTTAAAAAAATAATTACAATAATATTTGGTATATATTTTAAAAATTTGTAACAAAATGCATTTTAAAATAACATTTCAAAAAGTATTTTTCCCATAACTAACTGTTGTATTATTAATATTAGTTTCAATTAGATATTCAAAAAGTGAAATAAGTCCAAGTAAGAGGTCAGATTAATTCGAGTATTATTGAGCATATATAAATCAAACATACTTATTAAGTGAATTAAGTGTAAATATTATTTCTCTGTGTAGTCGTTAGGAGGGGGCGTGGTTATGGGGCAGGGTCTTACTTAAGCTTGTCGCTTGATGGATGGCCGCTTGCCAGTGCGAACATCATGCAAGTGATGAACAGAAAGCTTAATGCCTGCAACGGAAACAAGTATAAAGATTACGATTGGGTCGCCAGCGTAAAGAGGTTATCGCCCTATGTTTTCCCCAAACAGCTCATAAACAGCCGAACAATACAATTAGCATAATAATACGCATCCAAGGACCTCATCTCCCTGTTATTAGTATTGGCAGGCCCATTTAACGATGATGGGTCCGCCTTTTATCTCGAGCATTTTTTTGATGTGGGCGTGACAGAAGCTGTCAGCCGCCAGGAAGGATAATTTGGGCCCGATATAGTCCAAGTTAGCCAAGATGGGAATAGAAAATCATTTTCGGTCTACTCACTTGGTGGTAAATTAGCCTTAACTCCGAAAATTCTGACTTTGATACCTACTATTCTTACATTAAACAGCTTTTCTTTCTCGCTGATTGCTAAAGTTTGAAAGTCAAATAAATGAGTAAAAAAATGGTGTAGAAAAAAAATTGTTTAAGTGCGCATCAAATTTTAATTAAATTTAAAAACACTAAAAGCATTAAAAATGGTTAGGAATTAAAAAAACTATGTTACATTTTAAATTATTTTAAAATGCGTTCGAAAAGCGGAACAAAAAATATAAGAAATCTTTGAATTTTTTTGAGGAACATCTTTGTTTGTATTTTTATCATTTTATCAAATCGCTTTTTCGAGTCATTTCGTTAAATTCAAGTCATTCATTAAGCTTATCACTTTATTGAAATAAATATTTTTTAATTTTGCGACTTTTTCACAATCACAAAATGACTGCCTTTCACTTTGTTGGTCCCTTTACTATTGTGCGAATATGACTTTCCCTTTATTGCACATTTTTGTTCAATTAACCGTTTATGGCCAACTTGAGAGTTCTTTTCATGTTTCGACATTTGTCGGTCATAAAAACCAAATTAAGTTTTTGTGGTTATTCGCATTTTACTTTTTCGCTTTGTTTTATTCATTTCCCGCGCGATTGGAGTCAATAAATTCGTTGCAAAATGAAAGCTTTTTGTTTGCATATTTTTCGAGCACTTTGCGCGGAATTATGATGGGACTTTCTAAGCTGGATTTAATTTTAAATATTTATTTTTATATTGTGCTTTCCGTGCCTACACAAATATGGAGAATTTTTTGGATGTTTGCATTCGTTTATTTCGCGCCTCTCCATTGTTTGCTCGTTTTGAAAATGTAATTAACACTTACTCCTTGGGGCAAATGCATTGTTGTTCGCGATGTTGTGTTTTTAAAATTGTTTTTTTTTTGCTATTTGTTCGATGTTGTTTGATTGGATTAAAAGTGCGGATTTCGGTAAACCATCGTCGACGGGCGTAGAAATGGAATTGCTCTGGGACTTGCCGCCTGCATCCGCTTAAATATGAGGCAAAAAGCGAAGAAAAAAGTTATGAGCTACAGTGAAACGTGCCACGGACGGCAGCGCCACTTGCAGCAACAATGCGGTGACACGAAGTTGCTGAGTTGGAAACGAAGTAAAAACAAAAACATAATCAAGTCGTCGGCGGGGCAGCGGAAGTGGCCAGCAGCCCAGTCTCTCCGCTGAAACTCGGGTTCGGATTGGGATTCAGCCTCGGACTGGTGGCCATGTTAACTGCCGCTTGACATCACTCGGATCTGGCTATGGTCGACTTGCCAAAAGCGCTGCAGTAACCCTAAACAATGTTAAAAGGATACCACTTAAACCGCTACTCGAGTGTCTCGTATTTCTTGAGACTTGAGTTCCCCACAAACTCTACCCATTTTTGGGTACTGATAAAAATATGTATTTAATTATAAGACATCTCTGTAGACTTATCTAAACGCTATATTTACTTCTGAATATTAATTTAACAGTCCCTTTCAACTAATTATTACATATTAAATATAAAATAAATAAATATAAATATATTTACCTAATTTATTTTTTGAAAAGGAACATGAGTACTTAAAGAAGTAGTTGCCATAGCCATTTCAAAAGTCAGTTGTATTAGATTGTTACAACCGTTTTTTGTCTTTTTAAAATCTGATGTGATTATAAGTTTAAAATTAACATAGTTGTTATTAATTTTCTTGTTAATCATGATTTTATTGCATGGTCTTATAAACATTTTAATAAATGCTTAGAATAATATTTTAAGTTGCTCAGTTCATAAATAAAGGTTTAATGGTAATTTTACATGATTTATTATAAATTTCCTATAACATATGTATAATACTCATAATTTGATTGCTTAGATTTTAATACCAAGAATGATATTTTATAGTTAATCAGTATTTAAATTCCCTTAAGTTACAACTAATTGTCTATGTAATATAATATAACAATTCAGTATACCCCGAATCGAGTTAAGGTAGGGTAGGGTGCCTTGCCACCCTGACATGATAGTGAAAACACACGCCGCAAATAAAGCGAGCCAAAGCCAAATCCAAACCCAAAGTAACCAGCAAAGTCAGGCGCCATCAGCAATCCAGAAACTCAGGCTCAAAGCCACAAGCTCCGTACCGTATGTCCCCCTCTCGCTCGCACTCGCCAGCCGGTGGAAAAGTCACCGAACATGAAGATACTTTTCCAACTGAAAGTTACAGAGTGCGAGTGAGATGGGGCCACGTGTAATTGAAGCCTGTGCCTGAGTTAAACGCAGCGATTATGCCGGTCTGGCCGCCCCCAGCGGTTGGAAAAGGGGGGCGGGGCAGGCTGAGGGGAAAGAGATGGCGAGGAGGAGGGGGCGGTGTCGTTGGCGCCGGCAGCAGGTTGCAATTGCAGTTTCCAGTTGCAGTGGCAGTGGCAAGGATTCGGCCAGCTTCCTGGTTAGGCATTTGGTTTCGCATTCGTTTGTCGCAAATTGAGTTGTGCGCTGAAATATGTCGTCGTGTCAACCGCATATCCACTGAGAGAAATATATCTACGAGTTTTCTTAATTATCTTAGAGTTTGACTAATAAATTTTTTTATTATTCTGTGGTTTTAGTGGGTTTATGTTGTAATATATAAATTTATAGAAAATAAAGATATGTATCGAAAATAGTTAGAATAGTAAATATAAAAACAAATCAATTATATTTATAATATACGTATAAAACGTATACAAAATAATTTATCACATTATATTTCATCAACTGGCTGTAAAACTGAAAAGTTTTACCAATTAGAAAATAAAATATGTGTTAACATTAATATTAGAGTTTTTAATATTCATAAACAAGTTTTTCTTTTTTATTCAATTTTAATTTTAATCTTACCAATAAATGTTTGGTCGTCTTTAGCGTAAGCTAAAATTTGGCTTATAACGAGAAAATGGATATTAAAAGAATATTAGTGTATACGGAGTCTATTTATTTGCAAATCAAAACAATTTATATTTTAGGTATTATAAATAACAAATTGTTTAAATTTTTCGCAGTGTACCTGCACCCGCGCCGACCTGCATTTGATTGCAATTTAAATGTGAATGTGCGGCACGAAGGCAATCCATTTGATTGGCCATTCTGGCCGTTGGGCCCGCGTCGAAGGTACTCGAGCAAAAGCCATGAATGTAATGCAGGAAGCGCTCCATTTCGGCCATTTCAGCCATTTCGGCCAGCTAATCAACTGGTTTCGCTGGCACGCCGCGATTGCATAACAATGACAAATCCAGACCGGCACGACACTTGGTCATTGTCTTCGCCTCGCCGGAGACGGGCTCATCCAACGAGTTCGGCTTTTCTGGCCTTTTTCCAGTGCTGTTCCGCCTGACATGATATAACTTTGATACTTCCACGGCCACTTATTGGTCTGCCATTGTAGTCGGCGGGGAGAGTTTTCTCCTCGCGGGGTTCCACTGCCAGAAGTTGGGCAATTAACAGGCACATTTGATGATATAATCATAAAAGCGAGAAATTTGATCGGGCCATTTGACCGGTTCGGGCCACTTTTCCAGCATGATCGCGCAATTGCGAAAAAGTGTCAAAATTAATTGCATACAAAGTGGCTCGGTTCGATGCGGTGGTTGGCTGCCATCGGGTCATTAGCACCACATTCGCGGGAATGGTGGCAACATCAACTGAAAAGACTTTTATATTAATAAATAAAGAAATGTAAAGGTAGTGATGCTATAAAAATGATATTATCCTATTGAACAGGCCTTTAAAGTGAACGAAATAGCCTGCACAAAGTCCGCTCCACCAATTAATGTTTGTGTCGTCTCTATTTTTATATTCGTCACATCAGCTTAATATAATAAATTTAACTTTCTATAACAAACATATTTGTAAATTAACAGAATTTATCTTAACATCTATTGCCAACTAAACTTGTTGGGATTTGGACTTATGGAAGTTCATCTGTATATTTATCGCCAATTTTATTACCAATAGGTATGTGTTTCCAATATTTGCTAAGATTTGCTTGAATTTCAAAAGTGAAAACATATTTAAAATGTATTCATATTTCACACAGAAATCTAGCCCAAGGACAGGGGAAACGCACAGATTAATATTGGAGATGGCCGGTGGCAATGCGGCCAATGCAAACGAAAGTGCACAAGCCAAATTTGCTTAACCTGTTGTGCTTACGGCCTTTCACTTCGGAACGGACCGCCAAGGATTATCCAACCGAAAGCCGAAGCCCCGGAAACCGATACATCAGGCCGATGTCTCCCCGTCTGCCAGCCGTTTCCTTTCGCAATAAATTTTCACTTAACTATGTCGATCATCGCCGCATGTGCGTATGTATGCAGCCTGCAACATGCAACATTCATGTGCCACATCACCACCGCACCCCCCTTCCTGCCCATTCCAATCCGGTGGGTGGGCTTCGGGTGGTGGTTTGTGTGTGACACAATTTTCCAGTTTGCCAGTTACGGCTCGTAAGTTTAATTGACGGAAGCGCGTTAAAATTGCAGAGCCAAACCAAAGTTGAATAAAAAACATGGTTGGGGGAAATCAAAATGAAAACAAAGTGAAAATTTGTGTATTTATTATGCATTTGCATGCCAGCCGCCAGAGTTTCCCGCTTCATTTACCATATGTAATTGATGACCATATTAAAGAGTTCGATTGGGATTAAACTGCAGTTTGGCCAAAAAGCGAATCAGGTTTCGAAAGAAGGAAGACGTGTTGATATAACACTTTTCGCACGCTTTTCCTTAATCACACATATACGGGTTAGTATTATGTAGTATTAGCAGTAAGTAGCGAAAATCACTAATTAACGTCAGCATTTCTCTTGATTTTTCAGGCACGCAATTGGGTAAAGAAATATTTGTAAAAGACGTTTGGCTGTGTACCCATAAATCGATTTGTTGGTACGGTCTTAAAAAAATCACATAGCTCTCAAATAATATACTCAAGTCCGCCGTCGGGTAAATCGGTCAATGGATTACGCCTATTATCAAAACCAACTTCCTTTTACTATAACTACTTGAGGTAAATACTATTGTTTATCGCAGTAGGACATAATTTGAAGATTGAAGTTGAAGGCAATGTGAAGACATTATTTGTATTTATTATTTATTTATTTTTGATAACAGGTGTTGAAATAAACTCCTTGTTTGATAAATAAATCGGTAAATAAATGAGATATGAAATGATTATTTTTGTAAACAGAAAAGTGTAAATAATACATTACTTGTTTTTTATAAATTGGATGACAGCACTGGTCAATGTGTATTAAGAACAAGCTCCTTAATACATACAAATATTTGGACTTAATATAGTTATTTGGATTTGAACGTTACTTAAGGATTGGCTATGCAAAATTGAAGCATAAAACTGTTTTAATCTGATATCCACAACGTGAGTAAATTAAATCCTTTGATGCAGCATAACCAGCAAATGCTTGACGTCCTTGCAACTCGGATGCCCAGCTGGCGATGGATCAATTGTAAAGATTAAGGGATAAACTTGGAGCATTTCTTGCTGAGAAAACTATTTGCCTTGCTGACATCATCAAAAGTGACCTTGCCGTTGGAATCGGCAAGTTGTGCAAGTGGCCATAAATCTAGTTCTGACCACAAGTGTACGTGGGTGTTTTAGAGTGGGGCAAGTGGGGCAAATAGGGCAAAAGTTTTACTTTGGCGCAAACATGGATTTGCCTTTAACGGGGCACGCAGGTGTCGTTGTCGTTGTTGCCACACTGTTATTGCGTATTGAAAGGCAACATACAAGATTCTCGACTCTTGTATGCAGCACGTTTTTATGGCCTCCGAGACTCGAGACTGGCGATTGGACGGCGGAGGGGTGCATTAATTTATGGCCATCAAAAGCTAGTTAGACTATTGAGCATTTCGGATTGCCACAGAAGTTTGCTGAGCCTAGCAGAAATCCAGTTAACATACACCGCAATGCTCCGACATTTTGGTCCGCTCAGCGGGTTGGCCTTCAAAATGAGTCATGATCGCATACACATGACTGCAACTGACCTACATAACTTGGAACATTGTGTTCCTATTCCCGTAGAACGACATTCAGATTGTTTTAGGGGTGTAGTCACTCTGACTTATTCAATTCTGGCTTATTAAACTTGATGTACTTTGGATGCTTTCGGCTAATTTAATTTAAACTTGAAAGTGTATGAATTAAATATGAATTACATTCAAATTTTTAATCCGAAGGAACTGAAAGGGGTATGATGATTAAGGAGGTTTTTTCTTGATCATAATAAATATAATGACATAAGTTGGTTTTGGATTTTTTTTTAACGGTCAAAAAAGAATAAACTAAATAAAGTGTATGCATATTATATATTCTTTAGTTCAAGCTTAAGAAAAATTTGCAAATTCAATGTTTGTTTTTATAACAAAATAACTTTAAGAAACTTACCTCCAAGTAAAGATACTGATAAATAAACTTAAAATGAAGATACTTGACTCTGATCCGAGTGCCTGATGACTTGTTGGCTTCCCGTAAATTTGAGTTGCTTGATAAATAGCCACTTTACAATAGCCACTTCCGTGCGAATATCTCGGTACATTTCCTGTCTTCGCTGGTCAAAGCCTGCACTTCCCATCCGAACTGATTGACGTTTTGTTAATGTGGATTATAAATGCAAAATCGAGCATCGGACAGTGCCGTTGGCCAATTAATGAAATTTTTAATTGGAAAATCAGCACAATGAAGGCCATTACATGACTGCACCGCCCCAATCTCGCCATCCATGGCCTTTCCCAAGTAAGTAAACGCAGTTGAAAATGTTTTCTTTATGATTTTCTTTTGTTTTCTCTTTTGGTTTGCTGTTGTTTTTTTTTTGTTTCGTTTTGTATAATTCAGATTACATTTTATTGTTAAGAATGAATTGAATTATTTCTGCTCTTTTCCGATCTCTTCATCCTGAACTGCGGCTTGAAGGGCTTTTCCAGCACTCTTTTCTCGGATAATCTGGGTTTTCTTGGTTTCACCATTTGATGCTTTTCTGCCTTTTTTGGGGTTCTGTGTTGAATCATAATAATCGTAATAATCATAATGCAGTATGACATAATACATATAATCTGTTTCATATACGAGTATATGCGTGTATATGTATCGAGATTCATATATATTTGTGTGTATATATAATTCGATTTACCTAAAAACAATTTACAAATATATAAAAACGAATTCACCTAGTAAACTAAAGCTACATGTGTGTGAGAGTGTGTGTGAGTGTGTGATAGCTTATAAAAAATGATTTCCTCTCCATTATATGCACGTGGCAACATATCTTCTGTTCCTGTTTGAAAGCTGATGTTCTCTGTTTTTGTTATTGGCTTATGCAACATTCGTGTGCCTCCGCCTTAATATTTGTTTACAACCAATCTACATACACAAATAATATATTGGTTTATCTGTTGATTTCGCTTTTATTTATGTTCGTGCCCTGGCATTAAAAAACTGAATAGTATTGTTTGAAATTAAACATGCACCGAGTCTAGCTCGCTGAAATATAAATAACGAAATTTGCGGAGCAATGGATGTTACTCATACGCCACGTTGCACGGCCAGGGAAAGTCTTACGGTTGATGAAAAGAGCTGGGAACATTTAGACGGTACAGTGGCTATTGGCAAGACGATATGATCTTCTTTTTAAACACATATTAAAGCCTCGTTGAGTTTGGATTAAATAAAACATTTCTATTAACTTGCATTTACATATTCGTTTAGTTAAGAACTGTTTTAAAGTTTTTACAGATACTAACGTTTTTAGAAACATAAAATGTAATTCTATCGTTCACAAAATGATACTTTAAAGAATAGTTTAAAATTTTAAAATCTTGATATAGATAGAGATATATTGAATTCCGAATTATTAAACACAAAAACATTAAACAGTGAAAAGTTATTAAGTCAGAAATAATTTTTTTTTTAATTGGATTACGATTTCCAAATTAAGATAATTTGAAAATCAGCATAGTAAGTAAACATAATCTTCAAATGAAACTTAATCTTAGCTGGCCAATATCCACTGTAGTTCCCGTTTATTGAATCGCTTTTTAATACGAATATTGCTTTGTTGTGCACCGTAAAAAAATGATTTTATGTAAATGTGTGTATGAAAGCGCCTTTTTGCAGATGAACATTTGTAACTGTCATTCGCAGCTTTTTCTATTAGCAAGTGTGAGTTTGTGTTAGTGAATGTGTGTGTGTGTGAGGTGTATGTTTATGTGCAACAGTCGGCCTAAAGCTACTTAATCATATATATAATATATAATTTGCCTTCTTTTCTTTATAAGTTTTTGTTTTTGTATAATTAATTTTTTCTCCTTCTCGGCTTTCTGTTTTTTTTCAGAAATCCCTTTGTCAGTTAATATCTGTTGATTTTATTTCATTTTTTATTTGGGATTTCTGATTTTTGTCGGTTTCTTTTGTTTTTTTGTTGTTTTATATAAATGTAAATATCGTAACATAATATTTATGCCGTATATATGCTAATTTAAATTTAAATGTACTCATTTTACACCGTGTAGAGTTCGCGATCTTCTGTTATTATTTAAAAATTTAACCGTTTCTCTCACTAAAAACTTAGCATACAAATTTAACAATACATATATCATTTATAGATACATTTATGTTGTCGCCATCGTCCGCTCAAACCAACTTAACTTCAATTTATATTATAGATTAACTTTGTGTCGTCTGTTTATTTAATTAATTTCTTTATTATGGGTAATTTTTAACAAAGTTTTTGTTTTTTGGGGATATTTTTGTTTTGAGTTTGAAAGCTGCTCCCTTGCTTTGTATAAATTAAAACTAGTTTTGTATTCTCTATATTGTATATATGGTTTGTATATATATAAAGTACTTTAGGTTTCTTTCTTTTTGTTTTCTTTTGTAAGGCCAAAAATGTAGAACTTAAATATGTCCAAATCGATCGATTACATTAACATAGATTTTTTTCAATTGAAATATTGATGTCCTCGTCCCAGTTTAATGTAAGCTAGTGTAAATATTTCTCGCACGGATTCAGGGAAAGGATTTTTGAGAGAACTTGCAAAGTAAGGTTGTTATTTTTTTGTGGAATTTGCAAAATGTAATTTATTTGATTTTTTTTTAGTTTTTGTTGTATACATTTTATTTATAATTTTCCTCGCTATAATTAATGTTAATTAATAATTATGCCTGCCTGCTGAAATTTCCTTTTGAATATGTACCAAAAATTGTTTTGATTAAGCTTTAAATTTAGTAAAAATGTGGGGTTTTGGGGGTGTTGGGGGATAAGCAAGTGGGCGGGGTGGGAAAGGGGGAGGGGTTATTTAAGACACACCAATTATCACCTACTATCCAATGTGTTTTTGTTGTTTCGTTTACTCTAAGTTTAACTAATTTATGTAATGTAAGCATGTGTGTGTGTATATGCGTGTATGTGTGTGTATGCGTGTGTGTAACGTCTTTGTATAGTCAGTCAGTTATATAAATGTATATATTTAAATGTATCAACCAAAAAAGTTGCCGTTTGCTTGTCTTTATTTTTTGAAGATTTCTTTTCTCGATTTAAGCATCGAACTCCTTGTTAATTTCTGCCAGGATCTGTGGAGGGTGGGGGCGGGGGAGGGCGTGGCATGCTGTCGGGGTCGGTCCGTCAGTCTGTTTTGGTTTTCATTTTATTTAAGTTTAAGTCTTAGAAACAATAAAAGTTTGTAATTATGCGTAGGATTTCATATCAAAAGTTTTTGTTTTTCGTTTTATTTCTCTTTATTTTTACTAAACCTTGGAACCGGATTGGGATTTGTCTATCATGTATATATATAGATATATATAGCCCTATATATACGTGTGTGTATGTACGTAATTATGTTATATTTAAGAAACTAATAAAAAGTTGTTTTTAAACAAAATATTGCATACTTTTATGTGCTTGCTTGAAATTTTCTGGTATTCATTCGATTTCTCGCTCACTTTAACTGCTACTCTTCTCCTTCTTTTTTTTTTGCTTCCTAATCCTTAATCATCTGTTTCCTCCTCTTCGTCTTATGTAAAATGTAAAAACGTAACGGTAAATTGTAAATATATTGTAATTGCATTAATCAATATAATTATAAGAACACATTTTCCGAGATATTCGATTTAGTTGTTTACAAAGAAATATTGTTGTTAGGCATATAACCGATAAGACATAGTTATACATACATCTGCTGTATATATAATACACATACTTTAGTTACAACGTAAGGCAAAGACAACCTAGGCGGGATCGGAATCGGAATCGGAATCGGGACTTATGGGGGTTAACCGAACTGAGGTTCCTGGGACCGTGAGTTCAGGGTGTGCGGGGTAGAGAATTTCGCTTGGTTTTAAGTACTTTGTCGATCTGATCTGCTCGGGTCTGGATATGAGAGTTGGGAAGTTACATACGTATATTATAGTATAACCTCGAAAATCAGAGTTTGATGCCCCTTGCTCGAAATGCAATCGGTTTCGGTTCTCTACGAAGCAAAAGTCTTAACTGAGTTAACAATATTTTTGAAATATTTCCCCTTCCCTTTGCGCCATCCGCTCTGTCATATATAATATATATATGTATATAGATAGAGTTCTTTTTAAGTGAGTCCTTGGCGAGGATCACATCCTTGGTTGTATGCTAGCTTAAATCATGATAAAGTTCTTGTATCTGCTGCACGCGCAGTGGTTACTCAAATAATTATTGTTGCCGCATCCTGCGGCCCTCAGTCCTCGAGCAGCGGCGGCTGCTGCCCGGCAGGGGGCGCCACCGGCGGCAGGACACATCCGGTGGCAGCCGCGTCCTCGGCAACGTCGTCCGCGGTCGTCTCCAGGAACGGCTGCTGCTCTTGTTATGTCAGGTCCTGCTGCGAATCTATCGAGAACAGCTCCTTGTACAGCGCCGGAAAAACGACGTTCGGGTGCTGCTGCTTGAACTTGCTCAGCGATTCCATGTGCAAGATGGAAATGTCGCTGTAAAATTAGGGAAAATCTCGTGTTACAATCATGTGCGAGTTATAAGTGGTAGATACAATTAGTGCTTTGATGAAATGGTTTTACATCAATGTATATTTTAAAGGGGCAAGTATTGGTACAAATTCATTTTTCTTATAAGCAAATTACGCTTTAAAGCTATCTTTAATGATATTTACGAACTAAAATACTTTCTGTATAATAAGAAAATGAACTGAATTTTACTGTAGGTAAAGTAATTTTAAAAAGACCAGATTTTTAATATTCTAACTATACTGTGGGAACACGATTTTAGTAATCATAACTCAGATTTTACAGAATTTGTTTCTTTTTTGTTTGCTCTTAACATTTTTAAGAAATAATCATACGTCAGATCTAATCCAAAGCTCTTCTGCCTCACCTTACTTTCTGCCTAGATATATTGTCCACAAAGTATTTTACAATTTTTCATAAAGCACTACATGTACCCCTCATAGACCTACCGGAAATTGGGTATGTTGTTCAGCAGTGTGTCCAGCACGGTTACATCGCCCTTGAGCGGCGCATGATTCGTTTCCAGCTCCTGCCGAATCGCATTCATGCTCAGATTGAAAAGCCTCTGTATTTCCGTATTTCCACGCACTCCATTGCGTTCTAGTAATAAATGATTTTTAATTATAGATAATAATATAATACCATAAAAGATATTCATACCTGGCCAGAGCAGCACTAAGCTCTGATACAGCGCCAGTTCGGTTTCAGTCAGTTTGAGTTCGGCTATCGACTTGGCCGTTTGGAAGATGCGCGACACCAGACGCATCTCCTCCGAGTCGGATGTGTAGAACGCCTCCTGGGGCAGCATCACATCGCCGTAGAGAACCGCGTTCTGAGAGAGATCTAGCAGTCTGGACATGCGAACAATCGCCAGCTCGAAGGAGCCCGTTTTCAGCAGTAATATCTACGAAAAGGCATTACATGTTATAAAATATCAATATAAAGGAGATGGATTTTTGGGTTCTTACCTGATCGTCCTGACTCAGGCGCATGAATCCCGGTATTAGCTTAGCAAATTCGATTATGTTCTGTATCATTTGTGTAAGCTTCTCGGCGCAGTCCAGCCAGAGTTCCTCCTGGCCCAGATTCTTGTAGTAGAGAATGCGCGACACATCCTACACAGCGAGAAAATGATCAATACTCCGTTATCCATGGCATACTTTCGGGGTTTTTTAAATCATCACTCACCGGCTGCTTTCGGAACATGTCGTGCACAGCTTCCAGTTTGGTATTTGTGTTTGCATGCGCCTCCGCCAGCGTCTTGATCAGCACATCGTTGATATCGCCATCCGCTGGAGGATATATAAAAATAATTATTGAATTGTAGAAATTTTAATTTATGTAAATTTGGATATTGCAGAAATACGGCCCGTTGTTTCTTCATGGTAAGAAACTAAAAATATCTGGGAAGCCAAGACGTTTGGATTTTGACAGTTTAAAACACACTTTTGATTCAAAATAAAATTATTAATATAAATAATCTGACAAAACGAGTTTAAAGATATACAATTATAATTTAATTCTGTTTTTCATATTGTTATTATTTGTATTAGATATTCTAACACTTCAAATTGAAGGCTAAAAGAAGTTTAGTATAGTGATAATATTTAAAAATAATTTCTATTAAGGCTATTAATTTATATACGTATATAGTTTTAGAAAAATTCTTTATGAAGAGTAATTTAGATTGGCCTTTAATAATTTTTTTTTCTGATTCGAAGAAAATTGCTAGGAATTGTCATTTCAAAAAGTCCTTAGGCCCACAAAGCAATGCATTATTATCTAAATTGCTTGATTGCACCAATTAATAACTACTAACTTGGATTAAAGCATTAATAAAACTAACTTGGATTAAAGGATTAAAATGTAGGAAATTCGTAGAAATACAATAAGCTCCTTAAGAAGCAGCATTCAACTCACCGTGACTAATAAATTCGGGATCGATTATTGTACTGCGCGGCTCGTAGGTGGTGCTGTCCACGTAGTCCGCCGAGATGTCGTACTGCATGGTCTGCTGGGGCGTCACGGAGGCCGAGTAGCCGTAGGGACTGCCGTAGCCCACCTCGTTGTTCGAATAGCCGCCGCTGTAGCTGAGTGACAAGAAGGGCATTACGGGTCGGGATCGGTGATGGCAGACGGGGAAGAGAAGAGCAGACGAGAGGAGGGAGATAAAGAGCGAGTTCACCAGGCGGGCCAGGGGTCAGGGGTCAAGGCGATCGAGGGCCGATCAAATAAGAGGGGGCTGGTCAATCTCATGTCGTCTATACTGCACCTATTGTAGTTGTTGTGATGCAGCTGGTCGCTGCTCGAGGGCGTCTGGGTGTCGTACACGGAGCTGTCGGGGGCCGCGTCGCTCTGGGCCCTCATCTGGGCACGGTGGAAGCGCACCTCGTCCTCGACCTTCTCGCGCTGCTTCTTGGACATCCTGCCGAACTTTACAGCTGCAAAGGGGGGTGGGCAATGGGGCGGGGGTTAATACATTAATGCAGTGCGCAAGTTGATCTTCAGCACTCGGAGAAAAATGCGGAAATTAAATCGAGGTGGTTTTTTAAAGGCGATTTGAACCCTAAGCCAATATGAATAGGCATTATTTTTTTAACAAAATTTTAAATATTTGAATCTCAAAAAAACTTTGTTTTGTATTAAGTAAGGTAAAAACTGAGAACTGGCACAAGAATTTCAAAATTACTTGCTAATTAATTTTGTAATATCCATCAGTAATTCTCCCTTTTCGTCCTTCAAACATTGGCAGGAGTACAGAAATCAAAACCAATCAATTTAATTTCCACCAATTTTCTCTGGGTGCACCGCCTAAAACTTTTACAGACCATCACGACTCATTCCCAGTTTTAGGCACTTTTGCAGTCTACAGTATTGACAGCGGTTGCGATTAACGCGGTCCACCACACATTGCTTGTTGCGCGGACACTGGTAGTTCACCACGGAGCTCTGCGACCTTCGAAAGAACCCCTTGCAGCCCTCGCAGGTGATCACGCCGTAGTGCACGCCCGATGACTTGTCGCCGCAGACTTTGCATGGAATTATCTCAATTTGAGCTGCAATTAGAAGATGGGAAACAGTGGGTTAGGATATTATTTTTTAAATTATGTTTTCTATAAATATTCCTGTAAACACTTTTTTGGAGTAGTTTAAAGTGACCTATATCGCCGCAATCTCTAGAGATGTTTAAGTACTTATAAAGCTGTATAAATAAATGTCGCAGCAATATGTTTGAGCAAGAGCTTAAAAAGGTTTCAAACTCGATTTTCTTTGTACTTAATATGAAGTATTTTGTATATACGACCAAAGTGCACAATGATAATAATCTCAATAAAAAGCTGTAACGACAGACTTATAGGTTTACAATTAAGTCTTAAAGATTACCTGAAAATCTTAAAAATGTTGGTTATTGAACTCGTAAAATATTATTAATATTATTACCCGAAGAATTATTTTAGCATATTATTTTAAATAAAACCTTTAAATGATCCTAAAATAAATTTTCTAAGAGTATTTCCCTTGAAGTAAGGTTGCAAACACATTAAAGAAGTATAGACAGACTGTTCACCCACTAAAATCTTGCAGTTGCAGGCCTCAAGTAATTTCCGATAGAGAACGCCCCGCAATTACAATCAATGGATTTCCCGATGCCAGCCTCTCCATTGTCGGAGTTCAGACAAAGCCACTTCGACCCCAGAGAACTATTGCGCAATATTGTAATGTATTATCCATGCAGCACAATGCGCGCGGTACCTTAAGCCACTTGTCTGCCCAGACAATAAAGAATACCATGCCCCGACTGTGGAAGGAAGAGGGGGATTCGCAGAGGGGAGGGGATAGTGCGACAGCTGTTCGGGTTTCCCTTGCCGCAATCCTTTCAGCGGTGATGCAATTTCCTGATCAACAGCAGTGCACCATCGCATCGCTGAGAACTGGTTCACACAGAGAATTAAAATTTGCGGCAATTTACACTGAACTGCAGAAATGGGAAGTTTAATCTGACAATGGAAACGCTTTAAAAAAAAGTCAAACTATATAAAATGTAAAAATTAAAAATTGTTTTCGATTTTTCTTGTGACACCTTTTTGTAGATGCTTAGATTTTATACTTTTATCCTACTACGATTTTAAGTTGTAATGCTTAGAAGATTAATAGTAATTTTATGACTTATAGGATTTCGAAAAGTAAATTGGCTGAATAATTTATAGTTTGGTCAATCAACTTAACTTATGTGTGTTTTTATGCATATACAAATTTCAGTTTTTATCTAAAATTATCTATGAATTCAAATATTAATGTATGTTCTTTAAATAATTTAGTATAAATTCGAATAATAATAATAATACCATGTAGAATCTATAAAAACTATGATGTCTTACTTGAAGCACCCAAACTTTTGTGGCCTAGTGTATGACTTAAAGCTGGTGCAAGAGAGAAGGAGGAGGAGCAAGGGAGAGAGCGCGAGCGGCAGATTGGTCTCGTCTGGCGGCGGTATTGTATTGTGTAATCTAGGCGCTTTGCCTTGCGTATTTGTATTTGTATTTACCCAAGAGGATGAAAGATGCGCGCTGAACCGAACGCACACAAATACAGACGCAGCAGCATCCGCGGCGGCAGAGACGCCGGCATCGACGTCGGCAGCGTCGTCGGCAGCGACGTTGATGTCGACTGAGGGGGAGCACAATCAAAACACAACAGAAAGCAACACCAACACAAGCGCAGCTTGAAAAATGTGCCAAGCGCTGCCGCTTTTTTTCGGATCGGAGAAATGTGTGACAGATGATGAGTGAGTGAGTGAGTAACCCGACTGTCTTTGTGTGAGTGAGTGACTGAATGTTTTTCAAGAGTCAATGAACTTTTCCCACACGGCAGTATCTCACACACACACAACATTCTCGGCAAGCGAAGAAAAATAAAAGCAAAAACAAAATCGAAAAGAAAGTTCTCTGCTCACGGCTCTCTTAGTTCGCCCCTCTCTTAGGGGGCTTCTCTTAAGAGAGCCACACTCTTTCGTTGCAACTGAGCGGACAGACAGATATTTAATTATGCTAGAATGGTTGTCGTCATCAGTGGAAAAGTAGGGGTTTTAGAGGGGGTTTAAAGGGGCGTGGGGCTCACTTAAACCGCCTTAAACTTTTTATCGTTCTTGGGCATTACGAAATACTCGAAATACTTGCACGGAAAATGCAGTATTTGTAAGGCCTTTCTCCCGAAAACATATAAATCTTTATCTGAAGTACCGGAATGTGCGTGTTTATGGGTCTTCAGACAGATAAGTCGGGGGTAACTGCACTAAAGAGCGAAAAGCAAAGAGAGGGGCACATTTACCGTTATGACAAGTAAAAGCTTCCAACTTTACAGGCCATTCCCACTCATTTGTATGCAGTTCAGGAAATCGATAATCACATGTACTTTTAAAGGTGGAAATATAATTTTGTTGACCGAATAAAACCATTTGGTTTTTGCTTAAGGTATTTTAAAAATAAAAGTTATCATGAAATTTGTAGTTTTAGTTTAACACTGGTACATAAAGCCAATTGGCCATTCACGACATCAAAATATTTTAACAATAAAATTGTAATAACCGAAACTATTTTTATTTATTCTAAATAATTTTAAATTTCTTAATATCTGTACCATATATTTTTTTAAACAATTCGGAAAAATTCTGTTTTAATTAGTACAAGTGGTTTTGTGGACCCTTAAGCTTTTCCTTAACATTTTTTAAGCCACCGCACCTCTCTTCTATTATTAGAACCCAACATTTCTTGCAGACACTTACATGGTAACAAGTATCTCTAAAGTAATTAAATATTAACCTACGCATATTTTCGACCCCATTTGGGTTAACAAATAGCAGGCGCAAATATTTACTTAATACGTGGTGCGGAAAAGTGTGTCATGAAATACATTTTATTGTCTTATTTGGCATTTTTTGCGTTGTGTACTTTGACGGCGAAAAAATACAATTTATGACATACTTTTTCTTGAAATGAAGGCAAATATTGGGTGAAATTGTTTGTTTATCAGAGGTAAAAGGCAGGGTGGATAAAACGGTGGAGTATACGTACAATAAATAAATGCATACGAATTTTAATAACTTTTTAATTAACTGCGACTGTTTTTTAATTGCTTTCGAGTGGCACGAACGCCTTTGCTCAATGAAAACGCATCCATTCAATTATTAGGTAATTCCTCATCATCACGTACACGCACCGTTGTCGGCTAAAAACTAGTTATACTTAATCAAGTAAAGAAAACTGCATTTTGTGGTTGATCAACCAACAAGTTTGCTACGCCTATTCAACCTAAAAGAAAATTAATTGCTGTTCAAAAGCGGCTGAATAAAATAAATTCTGAATGGCCAACGCCGGCAAACATGGAAGAGAGCCAAGCGGAAAGCCGCCCAAATATTTTGCATATGCAATTTATTTGCTCTGCCCCGCGGGCTTTCTTTTTCGCACTGCTTCTGCTGGGTGCAGCAATAACCAGAAGTCAAAATTAATATGTTCTTCTTTATTGCGAATGCATGCCCACAAAAAATGCAGTTCGCCAAGAAGCAGCACAAAGCGAGTAAAAAGTGTGAAAAGCACTCGCACATGCATGTGTGCACACTTGCATATGAAAATTAATATGCAACGACATGTGCTAACGAAAAAAACATAAAAACCCGGGAGATCGGGCGGGACGTAAGGCTGTAATGGGCGGGGGGCGCCGGCCGCAGGGGGGGCTGCTGCATATGAATTGCAGTTTTTGGCACTGCGGCGAACGGCAAAGTCAAATAAAATAACAATAACAACGCCAGAAACTATAGAAATGATATAAAAAACACACATAATACCTTACGAACAGTCTGACCGAGTTCAGCAAAAACTTTGTTAAGCTAATAAGGAGAGATTGATTTGCATTTAACAAAAACTTTAATGTTTCCATAATGATATTTCGTAAGCAAATGAAAATTGAAATAGGTTACCCCTTCAAACGGTTTTTTTTTATAAAAGCATTCCTACTATTTAATCTTGTTAACTTAAACTTATTCTGATTTTTAGCTTTAGAAATAAACATTTTTGTTCATTTGGTTTCTTAAGAAAGGCGATAGAGATTTGGTCTGAGTCTAGAGAATATTGTTCAATGCCAGGCGCAATGCTTTTTGAAAAGGACTGAAAACCATCAAAATTTAGTAATATAAATATTTTTGAATTGGTTGAGTGTAGAAACAAATTGCCTTTGCCATAGTATTTTCTTTTTTGTATATATTGCTCTTTTTTTATAAACAAATGTTTTCGACTCACTAAAGTTGTGGCATATGGAATTTTAAAAGTGTGCATATAGTGCATGCATATGCTGCATTTTTTGCATTCTGCTAACCACTGTGCTGAGGCAGAGAGTAAAGCACAGTCAGTTTTGAGTTGCCCATGTGGCAGCGCAGTCGACGTTGCTGCGGTTGCTATCGGTGTTGCTGCAGTTGCTGCTGTTGTTATTGTTGCTGCTGCTGCTGCGACTATTGCACAAGTTGCTCGTTCGTCGAAACAACGACGGCAACGGCGACTTCTACGTCGACTGAGGCACGAGCTCGCAGCGTCGGCAATTCGCAATTCGCAACTCGCATTCGCAGTGGCAAAAAGCAGCTTCGTAAGTGGGTCAGCGAGCTGTGGGGTCAATGCACCAGTCGACTGCCTTGTGGCCAAAAGAGAGCCAAAGAGCGCTGAGAGCCGAGAGAGCCAGCCGCGCTCTTTTCTCTGTTTTATTTTTCTCCGCGCTGTCGTGTTTCATTCTTTTGCCGCCAAGCAAATGCTAATAGAAAACTGGTTTCCAGCTTTCACAAAAAGAAAAAATACAAAATATACAAAAAAAAGGGGGGGAGGATGGGGTTAAAGGGGGCTTTTAGCCGGCTGTGCGAAATGCCGTTAGGGAAAAAGAGCATTAGCATTAGCATTAGCATGCTGGCTACGTAATTTGTCGCTTTCTTTTCGGCCAGCTCATTGTTGTTATTTTCTCTTTGCATATTTGCAGAAGGCCGTAGAATGCCGTTAGAATTTCGTAAGGTCCAAAATTCATTCATCTCGAAATATACATAATATACGCGGCTATAAACTTTGGCTAACGGTTCAGTTCTGTTTTTGGCCACATGATGAAGACGTTGGCTTGGCATTTTTGTAATGTTTACATTTCGCACTCGCTCGCTCCTTCTCTTTTCCCCATTGCTGTCCCTTTCGCACTGCCGGCGTACGTGACGCGCTCGTTCTTTTGTTGCCAACAAAAGAATTTCTCATATACAAATTTTTGACTGGGCCCACAAGTTTATTGACCCACGGAACCAAAAAAAGAGGAGGCCGAAACAGCGGCAACCCAAGAATTTGCCATTTTTAGTCGATTTAATGAATTGCTAAGCATTTTCACCAAATGATGTAATTTCTCTTCGTAATCCGATCGCTTCTATACGGGATTTATACAAAGTATTGATGAGAATACCCAAAAATATATACGTACACCTCAATTAGTCAGAACGGCGGACACATGACGTATGCGCAATTTATTATATTGTTTCCCAAACATCACGTATACGCCGCTTCACGTGATGATGGCAGGCGAGAACAATTGGCAAATATATCGAGAGAGAGCGGGCGATATTTACTGGTTTTCTTCGAAATGAATCACGGTCTTGTGAAAATTTTCCCTTGTAAAGCGTAGATTTAGATTTACGGCCAGTTACTCGAATTAGTTGTGTTTGACACACTAAAATTATTTGCTTTCCACCTATACATATTCTAAGTTAAGTTTGCTCGGGGAAATAACAAAATGAAAGGTATATAAATGGACCCCCGTTAACTTTATCTAACATTTCTTGTGTAACTAATATTATATTATATTGGGGCGATTCGACTTCAGGTGTCTGATAATCTTACATAATATGTCTATATTTGTTTATCGATTTATTAAGTAGTACGATTAAATAATGAAAAATAGAATAAGAGAAAATTAAAATATATAAAAGAGTTTTTTTATTAAAATAGTCTTTGTATTTTATCGAAAGCTATTTATAAAGATTAATACTTAATTGATTTATTTACCAAATGCCCAAAGGTGCATTCATTTTTACATTTTATTTATATGCTAAACAGAACGTAAGCAAGTTCTTAAATCCAGCAAATTTGCTTTAAAATCGGTTTGAAAAAGTCTCTGAACAATTGACTTAGTCAGGAGTAAAATGCATATTTATGTGCTCGACATCGACGTTCCCCTACCCCGAAAAGTACCCACAACGCGGCATAAAAAGTAGGCCTACGGCATTATTTATGCACGCTTCAAATGCACCAGCAATGCTGCAGCATAAATGAAACTCAACGAAAAAATGGAAAAACGCATGGAAAATACCTTGAAAACCTCAAAAGCCACACACAAAGCTTGTAAACCGACTTCTTTGGTTTCTGATTGTTTTTCTTTTGGTTTTGCGCAACAAATGCACTTAAGTAGCCAATTATTTATGGTATTTAAGTGTTTTGACTAAAGCATCAACCAAAAGAACTCGACATCAACTTTTGCCGTTCGCAGCTTGCAGTTTGGCCAAAACAAGAATTTTCAAGTTGAGCCAGACCAAGACAGACTCAAAAACTAAATACAAATGTATACGAAAATTCCATCTGTGTGGGGAAAAAAGAGTTCTTGAGGAAAATCCATTCATAGTGGTCGTTGGGTTGATGGAAACCAGGCAAACTCGTTTTTCCACCATTAATTAAAATCTATTTTTTTTATTTTGGTTGAAATGTCTGCAAAATTAACAACAACGACTGCAGTTTGCTACTGAAAAGGCAGAAGAAAAACCCAAAAGAGCGAGCGAGAGGGGACGGGCGAGTGAGGGAGATAAAGTGCTTCTATCCGCCCTGTTGGCTGTACCGCCGCTGGCGTCATGCAAATTGTAATCAACAAACAACAAAATTTTCTGTAGAGTTGAAAACTATACTGCAGGCACAGTGAGCACCCGGCTTGAGTGTGGAAATGTATAATTAAAACTATCAAAAAGTTGTTATCTTCTATAAATTATTTAAATGAAACACTGTGCCCCAGTAAGAGCTGTTTGGAAAATTCGTATGATTTTAACACATTCTAATTAATTTACACATCATTAACTAAAAAATACTTACTGTAAAAGCTGTTTAAAAAGTTAGCAAAAAAATATATTAACAAGTTTTGAAACACTTTATCAATATACGTACATATGTGCAAGAGTTACAGACCAACATTAATAAACTATGTTAACTGTACGGCATTTCGTATAGAATTTTTTGTTTTTTTATACAAAAATATGTTTTTAATGTTGACTAGATACATTAAAAGTGCAAATAATTCGACCTAATGTTTATTTTAAGTGCTGCATTTGGATACATTTTGAATGGAGTTGAGTTATTGGGTGGCCCAATGTAGGTCTACTGTACACTGCTGTTGAACCAGCAACAACAGCAGAAAACATTCATTTTGTTTTTCCACTTTTCGCTGCCAACTTCACCGCCCCTCTGGCCACCCAAAGCCCCCCGAAACCCCCCTGCCCACAGCCGCTTCATCATGCAACTGTTCGCGCCGCGTCGCACTAATATCCGTCCTTGGCTCGTCTGTTCAACTTTGTCCCAGTTTTTCGCATTTTGTTGGCGCGCTTTGCCTCCACAAACGTTGGCGTTGCATTCTGTCTAAGTGTGATGTGTGTGTTTGTATTTGAGTGTGTGTGTGTGTGTACTCGCCTACGTGTGCGTGTGTGTGTGCTTGGAGCTACCCTGCAAGTGTGTGCGTTTCGTGTGTATATATTTGTCTATTCATTTGGCGACGCGACTCAAATGCAATGTCTGTGAATCTGTTTGTGTCTGCATTGTGGGGCACATGCAATCTTTTATTTGCTGCCTATATATATACACACACATACACCAACACACACTCGCGAGTAATCACGAATATATATATAGTTTACCCCTAGATATATACTTCGCATACATATTCGTGACAAACTCACGCACAAAACGTTAAACTATGCGAAGAGTTGCATAGATAAGATACGCAGATGGTTGGTGAGGGGGGTTTCTGGGGGCTGTTGCATTGGAGGGAGGTGTAGAGGAGGAGTGGGGGAAGGGGGAGGTGCAGGGGCCCACTCATGCATCGCATTTGATGTCTGCTTTATAATTACTAGAATAATATCATTTAATTTATTTTTTCGCCGCTGCCTAACATAATGGAAATGTTTGTCATTTCAGTTATTACATTTTTTTTAAAACCATACTTTATTGAACGGATGTCATTATATGCTCTCTTGGTGTATGCTGCATATTTTCACATTCGAGAAACTGCAATTAACCCAATAATACTGAAAAGAAAATTATATTGAGAGGATGTAAATACATAGGCAGATTGAATAAAAAAATCGAAACTTTAGAGAAAAACGTTGCAAAATAATAGAATTTGTAAGTATTATTGAAAGTCTTCTAATAATATTTAGTAAGTCAAAATTAAAAAAATTATTGGTTTGAGCAAGATAAATTTTGAATTGATAAAAATGTTTTAAACCTATACACCTGCAAATTGATTAATGTTTTGCCGTACATTTTAGAAAAATCGTGAACAATAAATACTTCTAGGATGACTAGGATTTAGCTATTAAAAAGATTAATCTGAAATTTAGAAAAGCGAATTTATTGATATTCTATACATCTACAATAATAAAATTCTACTTGTAATGTATTCCTTTCAAAAATAAAATCAGTTTATATATTGCTTTTAATTTATAACCTTATCCACTTTTGTTCTACAAATTACTCCTTTTGAATTATTAAGCTTCTTAATCAAGAATCTTTTCCCAATAGCTAACAATACTTTAAGTTAGAAATCGGTAGAATTGTTTAAGACCACAAATGGTTAAATTCAGTATTTACTACTGGAGTTTTTCTGCAATTTACGATATTATTCTACATTTTTAGACTTTCCTATTTATAGTTTTGCACTGCCGTGCAATATCAGTATTGCCCGAGGAATTATATCGCCTTTAACTATGGAACTTTCTAGTTTTCATTCGCCACTCAAGTCTAGTATTCTATTTTGATGTCTTGTCTATAGCTTTGGTGTATAGCATTGAAGTTGCGGTGGCCTTATGACACACATTCTGTGGTTAAGCTTATCTCGTGTATATGTAAAAGTTTATTTTTGCCTTACTTGTACGAAAGGCGAGAACTACAATAGTTAGAAAAGAAATACAAAGAGATAGCGATTGTTCCATCTCTGTCGTTGATCATAGTCCGAAAATAAACATTTAACAATCAATCGTTTTAGATAAAATAAATCGAAGCCAAACTTTACGCGTGCCGCTGAATCAATACACCATATCTTCTTCTGGATCGATTGATAATTCCCAGACATTTCGATGGGTTGGGTTTTGGGTCTGACAAATATCTGTAAATGTTCTTTGTCACTATCTACACGATTATGTTGTCCAGAGGTCGTTGAACTCAGCGCCTGTTTACTCATCTATTCGCTGCTTTTTTGGCCACACTCTTGTAAGTTTCCATAAATTATCAGAATAAATAAATATGTGGTTTCTGCATTTCATAGTTTTCTAGGACACAAGCGAATGAACTTTTCGGGAACAATACCAACACCAGGAAAAAGAACACATTACTCTATTTGCTTCCAGCAGACAGACCAGAATGTTTCAAAATATTTGCATGCTCCACATACGGAATCTATATGGATATTTGGGGGTGGGAATTGATGGGAAATTCCATGCCAAATTTAGGTTTTTTTCAAAATGGAGAGATGCCTGAACACGCTCGCCGAATTTCAAATGTTTGAGGGCGGCCATATTAATTTCAAACATCTGTCAACTAATGGGAATTTCAGTGGGAAATTATAACTGGGACTTTAATAAAAATGTCAAACAGTTTTATATGTAGGACTGAGAAGAAAATGTAAACGGGACTGTAAATCAGAACCATCACTATCTCTTAAGATTTGTATTTCTATTAACATCACCTTTGGTGATCCTATATATTTTATTATCAACATGCGTGCGCCATAAATTCAATTTTATCATTTATCACATTATCAAGGCTCATAAAAATAATAAATAAAATGGTTGCAGTTCAATTGCTTGTATAACTGTTAAACACAACTAAGGAAGGTTGGGTGGGTATATCAAAGTTAATGTAACTCCAAATTATCCTAAAATATTTATGGTTGGAGTAAAATACTAAAATAATTGTCATTTTGAATGGAGGGAATCATAATAAACATTATGTCATTTAAAGCTCAATAGAGTCTTAGTTTAATGAATTACAATATGGAGAATTTATATTATCAAGAAAACTCCAATGGATTTTTCGTAGAAATACTGATCATAGTGAATAACCTCGGTTTATATTGGATTTTTGTATCGAGTTAGAACTAAATATAATTTTATAGGACACTTATCAACAGATTTGTATTACAAGACATTTAAAAACCAATTATTCTTTTTTTTCTTGCATTTCTGTTTACTAATTTAAACACAATTTTATGGTTTCCTTCCTATCTTAAAGATTTCTTTCTTCCCGCTTTTCCTACATATTCTTTAATACGTTTTCATTAACTGTTCATGAAATCTGGTAAAATCCTATTTTTTAGTCTTTATCAGCAGATTTAAATTACAAGATATTTAAAAAAATAAGAGTTTTCTTTTCCTGTATTTCCATTGACTGATTTAAATACAATTTTATGTTTTCCTTCCCATTTTAAAGAGATTTTTACTGACTTCCTATAGCATTTCCTACATATTCTATAATAATTTTTCATTAACTGATCATTAATCTACTAAAATCCTATTTATAAGTCTTTATCGTCTGTGCTTAATCGAAGAAGTTAACGGCCGCCCAGAAAGGAAGTCAAAAGTTCGGCGACTTTTCTTCGCCGGGCAATTAATACGGCATTTACATGAGCGATAGAAGCCGTAATAGTGGAAATTCACGCAATAATTGTCAAACAAAGAAGTGGGCAATAGAATTTCCCTCTTTCTCTCTCCCTCTCGCTCGTTTATATGGCTCCAAACTTTGACTGCATAAATAATAATTTTAGTTTGTTTGAAAAGAGAAATAGAAATGGGGGAGAAGTGGAAAAAGCCATAGAAAGTATGGCCCATTGTTTGTTGTGTTTTTTTTTTGTGTTTTGGGTGTTGTAATGTGCGTGGCGTGGGCAGCGCGGCCAGCGTCGCTGTCGACGTCGACGCTCGCTCCCGCATAACAGTCAACGAACGCGCCGCTCTCACGCACTCTCTCCCGTTCTCCCACTCTCCGGCTCTGCCACTGTCCCACTCTCTCCCCCATTTGCTCTATCAAAAAGTGCGTAAGTGTGAGTGCGTGCGAGTTGAATGACCGCCGAAAATAATTTTTTCCTCGATTTTAGACTTTTACTATGTTGACGCTGGCGATGATGATTGTGCATGTGTGAATGTGTGCTTTGGCGCTTCTCACACAGATACACGGAAAAACATCTACTCATACTCATGGGCGTTTTCAGGGGGCTTTTGTATGGTTGGCCCCCTCAGTAAAAATGGTCTTAATAGACATTCTGAGTTATTAGACTTTAAATTAGTTTAATGTTAGAATATAATTTTCTTACAATGTTGAAATATCATTGAAATTTGATTTTAATCTGCTTACTTAAAGTTATAGACACTTAAGATATATATTAAAAATACAAAAAATGTTTGCTATTGTTTATTTTTTTATTTTTTTTTTGTGTGATAAAATGTATGTATTTTGAACAAAATTACTACATTGTTATAAAATTTTTAGCATTGAAAACTTAAGTATTTTTTGTATCCTTTTCACAACGTTTTTTAATAAGATGAAACAATTATAATACAGTAAATATATTTATTTGGACTTCTTAAGCCCCCTTCTACGCTCCTGCCCCCACGCACACTCGCTTAGTCAGTTAGAAATTTTGTAGCTTCATAGTTTTTGGTTTTTCGTTTGTTTCGAGTGTTAAACTGGCGTTCGCACTATCTCGCAGGGGCGTTGGGGGAAAGGGGTGGTGCCGGTTCGGGCTTGGGCCTGCATGGGTCGCTTTTTTTCCACACATTTCATTTTGTTTTATTTGGTACGCATGTGTCTGTGAGCGGACTACACAATCAGCTAAAGCAACAGCAGCATTTCACTATAACAAAACTTTTTCGGTATGGTTTTTTTGAATATTTTTTATTGTTGCCACTTCCCTCTCTCTCTCTCTCTGTCCCTATCTCTTTCTCCTTCTCCTTCCAAGGGCCAACGTTGTCAACTCTTTCGCTTTTTAAATTTCGTTTTTGGCCGCTTTCTGTTTACGCCGCAAAATTTCTTTCTTTCACTTTGCCTACGTTTCTATCTGTTTCACAAAAGGAAAGGCGAAGAAACAACAGCGAAACGCAGTAGCAGCAGCGAAAAAGTGAAAATTTCAATAATAAAATAAAAGTTGATTTTGCGGAAGTCGTAAGGCAAATTGCATGCCAAAAGTAACAGTGGCCAGCGGTCAAAAAAAGAGACCCCCTCGCCACCCATGCAGTTCCCTTAATTACTTACACGCAACTTCGAAAACCAGGGGATAGATTGCTGCCGCGATTAAGATTTATGTTAGAAATAATATACTCCATGTTCCCGACTAAAACCTTAATTGCACTCGCAGCTGACCCGCTAAGGGGTCAAAGCACCCCAATTAAATACGAATTAATTTAGTTCTGCCTCCCAAACTTTAAGTCCCAAAGAGGATTGAATCGTATATTCCATAAATCTACAACTTAGTTTAATATTTAAAAAAGATAAAGCAATTCGTATCAGTTTCTCAACAATAATTTCTCATTATTATTCCTAAAATATATATATAAATATCCATTTAAAGTATTGAATTATTGTTATTGTTGAGTAAATACATAATTTCATTTCTCAGATAAGGGTACTTTTTTAAACATTAATCTAGTATATTTCTTTTATAATATTTTTTAAAAATATTAATCAAGACCTTTTTGTCGAGCTGCTTAGTTTCTTATTTTCGCCCAATAAAAAGTGCCAATAATACAAGAAAGTCAATTGTGAAGAGCAAGAAATACAAATCTGGCCAACAACTGTAAAATACAATGAAATGAGCTAATTAACTAATACCAACAAACATGAAAGTCATACTCACATAGTAATATATTTATATGGCTTGTTGAAACTTTGTTGGCATTACAATATCGCATATATATATGTTTTTATGACTGACGCGCGAATTTTAATTCGCAAGTTTCTTTTTCATTTTATTTTATTATGATCTCCTGCTGTACGCTTTTTACGACGCCTCTGTTACATATACAATTTGTATCTTTGTATCTTTGGCAGCAGCGAAGAAGAAAGGGTCTGTAGCCGTCTCTTTCCTGTTCTCTGATTGCCTTTTCGAATTAGTTGAATTGTCAATGCAAAAAGGCAACAGGCCACTCGCATACAAACGCAAACACACGCAAGTGGGTTTCGTAATATTCATTTGGCTGTCTTTCTTCATTTACGAATTTCATGGATTTCCCTTAAATAATTTCTGCTGCTGTTGTTGAGAAACCCAAGTGACTTTCACTGCCAAGCCAACGAATATACAAAAACAGCGAAAAAGAGCAGCAACTCATTTCGGGACCAACTGACTGACTGACTGAGTGACTCTGGTCTGCCACATAAAACCAGCAACTTAACTGGATTTCATTAAATTTATACTTTATATTGCTTTTGCTGTTTTGTGCAATTCTCTTGTTACTTTTTGTGGGATGAAAGTTCACACTTGTCGCTTACTTCACTTTCTGTCTTCGGAATGTCTATTTAATTCCCATAAAAGTCATAAACTTCCCAAAGGACTCAAAACTGTTAAAATAAATTTACCAGCGTCTGAAAATAGTTTATATATTCTGTACGATAGCGGAAATAACACAAATATATATTTTAAAGCACAGTCTTCGACTTAGGTTTTTAATATTAAACTACTTTTAGTTTTATCTAAAAGTAATACCCACCTATAAGACTGTTTACGTCTTACATCACAAATGAAGACAAAGTATATTTATTTTTATTTATTTTATCATGTCTAGTAAAAATTCATGCCTAGTTAAAATTTATGAACGAAATCAACGTGTTTTTAGATGTGTTTAATCATTGCTTATAGATTTTCCTGTTGAATTTTTGAAAGTTTTATACTTATTTAAATTAAAACTAAAGTCAATTTGGCCCATACCGAAATTAATTTAAGTGCTGGCCTAATTTAAAGTATAATTTTCTTTGTTTAATTAAAGATTTGTATTTTATCTTTAATCTTTTTTTTGTCCTATAAGATTTGGGAATATTGTAGTATTTTAATTGTTGCTCCTTTCTATTTTTTCCTCTCGGGATATTTTTAACTTAATTAATGAGTTTAAGTAAGTTTGGTTTACCTTTGATGGAACCGCTGGAGTTGTTTTGTCCCGCTGGTGATTGGACGTTGCTTTGACCGAGGTTGTTTGCGTGTGCTTCCAGTTTCGAAGTGACGCTGCTCCACATGTCAAACATACGTTGCGTATACATAATTATTAATGGGAAATGCGAAGCTTTGGTGACGTTTGTAACGTTTGCTGTTGTTGTTGGTGTTGCCGCTGCAGTTGATTGGTGAAATAGTTATAGTTAAAGTTATGTACACTTGGTATCAGTTGTTGCAACCGCTGATGAACACGGGCACTCACACAGACTGCCATACGCGGCGTATGCGCAATCTGGCTGCTCTTTTTGCAGTTTAATGAATTCGAATTTCGCTTAGTATTTTAGTTAATATTTTTTCGGGTTTTGTAAATATGTAAAACGTTGTATACAGTATTTAATATATAGATATATATACTTTATATAGCTGCCCTTCGGTTCCAATTGTATTAGCCAATCGTCTTATTGCACTTGGTCTTTACTTGTGTGTTGTGGCTTGTGTTAAGCTTGTCCGTAGATGCTTTTATGAATGAATTTTCAGCGCTTTTCGCATTCAGTGTGAATCAAGAACTATCACAGTGTGTGTGGGTGATTTGTGAGACGGGGGCGGGGGGCGGTGTGTGGGGGGGCTTGCCAATCGATATATATGTATGTATATATATTTGTTTTTGTATATTGCTATATATATGTATGTATATGATGATCTAACGTTGTCAGGCCTGTAGGTACTAAATTGTTGATGTTGTTGGATCTGATGTTATATGTTGTTGCTGCCGCTTAATTATTGGTTTTTTGTTTATTAAACTATTTTTTAATAAGACACTTGTTCGCGTATGTATTAAACTTGTTTAGTTATCTATCGTTATCGTTTATTTAAAGCAATTTTCTATGATTTGATAATATCTATTTAAATCGAACGACCAACTTTAACCCTTTTGCAGTATGTGCAGATTGTTGCTGTTGCTGCTATTGTTATTGCTATTGTAGTTTTTGTTTTTGGTTGCTTTGGGCAGTGGTTGTTGTTGCTGCTGCTGCTGTTGTTGTTGCTGCTTTATCACTTTCACTGCGGTGTTGCTGCTGCTGCTTCTTCGGTTACTGTGATTTTTATTGTGTTGCTTGTTGCTGTTGTTGTTGTTGCTGCTGCTGCTGGTTTCTTTATTGTTGTTGCTGCTGCTGCTACTTTTGTTGTTGCTATGCTCATTGTTTTGTCGATTTCTCTGTTTTGCTTGATTCCAAATCAAAATTTCCAAAAATACGAAAATTTCACGACAATTAATTCCGGAAGACATTTAGGCGCAATCTGTTTCTCATCGATTCGAACTGTCGCTGCCTTGGAAACGTTCATCTGTTTTTCAATATGTTTTAATCAGGCCCTCAGCTTGAACACTTTGATGTACAAAATGGTTTGGCCAGTTATGTAAATACTTTTGCTACGCACTGTCAGCCATGGCCAAATCATGGCACTCAGCATATTGCACGGGAATGATGTCTGCAAGTGGGGAAATCGATACATAAATCGAACGATCTTTGATTGGTCTATAATCAAAGGTCGTTGGATATATTTATGCCCGAGTGTGTGTGGCGCTCTTTTTTAAGATTTCGTTGTTTTTGATTTACTATATAGGTTTAAATATTACAATTTTTATTTAAGCACTGATAATGAGATCCATATAACTTTTCAAATTGGATCTTTGCCCAAAAGATACCACTTTATTCTGACCCCTTTGAAAAACAGGAAATACCGTAAAGTTTAGAACCAAATTACATTTCAATAAATATTATTTGTTATATATTTTGCTGCGAACTCGGTCCAAAATGGCTAATGACATATTTAAGCCAACAGATATAGCCAATAATGGTATAATATCATGTACATTACGGTCCCTCACAAATTTTCCCTATGCAGGCATCGCAATTCAGGAACTGTGCCGAACCCCCAAACCACAAAGTATAACCCGTAGCTCTCCCTTTTTTCGGTTGGCAACTCCCTTTGGTGATGATGACTATATGGACATGAACATGGAAAATCGATAGAGAAATGGGATTTAAGGGTGCCCAGACAGACGGTGGGGGTTTTAGGGTGGACGGGGTGCTGGGGGCTAATGGGGAAAAACTCTGAAATGCAGCGCATAAATCTCGTCGCCAAGCATAGTGGGTGTGCTCCTCCGTGTGTGTGTGGGTAAACATAGAAAAAAGTTCTATGACCCAAAGCTCAAACACACACACAGAGAACGAGCGACAAACGAGCCGGCAAACCCAATGAATATAAAAACATTTTTACTTTCTCTCTCCTCTTTTTTTGGGGAAGGGGGAGTGTAATCACTTTGTTGGTGGTTTGGGGGTGGCTTTTGGGTGGCCATGCGGAAGCCTCTGGCAGACATATAAAATACGTCACCAAAGCGACAGCAACAACACTGAAATTGTGCCAGCTCAGAAACAGAGAGGGAGGGCAAGAAGAGAGAGGGAGACGAAGAGCGAGCGAGAAATTTACATATAGACAAAGCGCAAAGAAAACGCTGAAAAGAAAATGAAAATGAATAGCCCCACAGTGGAAATGAAAAATTCTCTCGCAGCGACAACGAACTTACTAACGGTACTAAAGCTAACGAGCCGGTCAAGCCGATGATGAAGCAGAGCAAAAGAGAAAGAAAGAGAGAGCGGAGAAAGGAGGAGGGGCCGGGGGGCGGCAGAAGCCGAAGGCGGTTACAGTTACAACAGCAACAGAGCGACAGCAAAGCAGACGACAAAGTTTACAAGGCAGCGCTGCCGGCGTCGCAGTTGCAGCGCTGCTCGGGCTGTTGCTGTTGCTGCTGCTGCTGTTTTGTTGTTGCTGCTGCTGTGTTGTTGCTGTTGCCGTCGCAGTACGTTGACGCCGACGAAAAAGACCAATGACCTATGGGTGGGCTCTGCCGCTGGCCCCACTTTTCCGCCTGGGACTTCTGCTTAGGCTGTTTTCCGCTTCTACACGGCCAGAAAAGCCTTACAAAATGCTCATCAATCTGGTAATCTCTTAAAATCCCATTCCTCCAACAAAACCTTTTCCAAAGTTCTGACAATATCATGTGTTTCAGTTTAAGAAATGACATTCATTGCATTTGGTTAGTAATGGAATAAGTCAGGCTTTCATATACGTAGCTCCGATTCTAATTCTTAAAATCCCAAAACATTATGATTAAGATTGTGAATTGAAAAATAGATCATCAAAGATTTATGAGATGAAAATTTTGCATTTCAAGAAGTGAGGACTTTATAGGACTTTAATACATCGCACTGATAATCAATAAATATTAGGAGATTTTTGACTTGAGGGACACATTTCTATATGTAGGATATCTGGTTTAAAAAGAAACAGTCTAAAGAAGTATTAAAAATACTTGAATTGCTAAAATGTAACCCCAGGAATGGAGCCAAGAACACATTTTTCTTCGTGCAGGCCCAGTTGTTGTTGTTGCTGGGGTGGCACACTTATGGGGCGACACAAGGAGTGTGCGAGTATGTGTGCCCGCCAGTGTGTGTGTGTGCTTAGCAATGTTGTTCCACTAACGGTAATGCAAACAGTCGACTAAAAGGCAGGGGAGCAGTTGAAGCAGGCGGAAAAGGAGGCGCAGAGTGGGTGGTGCTGGCGACGACCGACTTTGCTCTGCTCTGAACTCGCCTGAACTGAAAAGTCGGTGCAAGTACTCGTACTGCCGCCTCTAACTGCTTCTAACGACAACAATAACAATTGTTGATAATCATAAGTTGCCACAATGGACAGAGACACAAAACTGCAGCGGCAACAAAGGGGCCAGAAACTGTGGACAAGAAAAGGGCATAGCATCTCGTGCTTTGTGCCCAGAGATTCGGGTTCCTAAGATCTCCACGGAGGATGGTGAAGAACGACAAAGACAATGGACCCAGAAGCACCGAGTAACAGATACTGGGAACACTATGAAAAATTGCGAAAAGCTTTCAACTGACAGTTGGCCATAGTGGCTAGAAAAGAGGTTGTTAATTGGGGAAACTATTTCCTATATGGGATGCCAAACAAGCTGGCCAAACGGGATAACCAATAGCCAGTAGACTTCACTTTAAGAACTTCAATTTTAGAGCATGATAAGCGGATAAAGATATAGACAGAAATGGTACACAAAACATTGAACTTCTTATCCTTCAAGAGTAAGCTGACTTTCACATTAGATACTTTGAATTTGAGAACTCAATAAATTATAAATTTTAGCCTTGTTAAATGTATCCGTCTTTCATAATTCTAAACTTCATAGATATTTTTTTTCAAATATTTTATTGTCCTTTGCTTTCACAATCTAAATCATGGATGTCTATAGTCAAAACTTGTAATCTTGAAAATAGTGATTTTAATTATTTTTATTAGATATTATCTAAGAGTTTTATTTATGGGATTCTATGTAAGATAGTCAAAGTAAATCTAGGCAAATATTCATAAAGTTATTATAAGTTTCATTTAAAATAAGCATCTCTTGTTGGTCTTGTAAGTGACAGACTTTCATAATGCCTAGAAACAAGCAACTATTCAATTAAATTTCATCGCTGTGCATTTAGTTATTCAAGTGCTAGACACGTGTACTTAATAAGCCCCGAATAGCCTAAACGAATATAAACACAAACAAGCCTAAACGATGTCATAAATTTCTGTTTCCCAATCATTAAATCCCCGATCGTGTGATATATCCGAAAACTGGTGGTTAGCTATCCAATTAGAGGCAAATAGATTATTCCAATAAATTATCCAATTTGCGGGCGAGGAAGTCTGCTTTCGCCGCGATGCGATGATGGATTTTCCTGATGGATTTTTATTTAATTTTGTCTTGGTTAATCATATTTTAATATCCTTGTGGCACACACACACTTGGGCACATCGATCGTACACATACACGGAAATTGGCTTTGTTTCTGTTGCACAATCGAGGAGGATCAGGTTGTGGGAGGGATTCTTCAGGGTTTTTTAGGGAGTATTACGTCACTGGCACTTCTGTTTCCGATTTTTTTTAGAGAGGGGGCGCGCAATTGCAATTGCAGTTTGAGGCACGATGTGGAATTTGAATGCACACGATATTGATTGATTGACTGGTACTGTATATATAGAGATATATCCTATGATTTTGTTTTGATCTGAAACCGAACAAACTTCATCTGCCGCCGCATGTTGCAAGGCTTTATTTTGTATTTTGGTTTCAACACACTGGCACACACTCGCGTTTCGTAGTTTGCCTTTTTTAGTAATTTTTACTTTTTGGGGGGTTCGATTTCTCGGCAGAGTGGGGGAGTGGATAGGCGTTTTTTTTGGAGGGGGGCGGGGGGGCAAAACGCATAGGCACACGCACACACACAAACGCACAGACGGACGCGCACGCGAGCGATGGGAAATAAAACGGTACAGAGTATAAACAACAACAACAAATAATTAATAATAAAGATACAACGCGCCACGCATCGTAACCCGCCGCCGCGAAACGCTCAATTCGAGGTGTAGCTGAAAAGTGCCGCAAAATGTTATCGACTGTTCGTTGTCGTCGTGCGGCGGCAGCGACGCTGGCAGCGCAGCGGCGGCAATGCGGCAGCTGAGCTCCCGCTCCCCCAAAGAGAGTGGGAGCGCATGGGAGAGCGAGAGAGAGAAGTGGGTATATGTGTCTCTGTGCCGATGACTTCTTCTTCAGTTCGCTGCCCCAGCCCCCCTCCGCTCCACCCCTTCCCCTTTTGCGACGTCCGCTTTGTTCGGCTCATTCGCTATGGCAACCGCTCGCCAGAAAGAGAGTGTGGGGCATAATCAGCTGTTATCGCGGGGGCTCTCTCTCACTCCGTCTCTTTGAGAATCACAATTTCTCTTTACCCAAAAGAGAGCGAGAGCTTTTTAAAGGAAGCGCCTTCAATTAGCAGGTCAATTGCTTTTTAGGCCAAAATATGTGCACTGCAGTTGTGTTGCCAGCTATTTAATTGCACTTCTTATGTTTGGCGAATTGTTTCAAATGCTTTTTCGGGGCGGAAGTGGAAATTGGCCCTAAATTATACCACACGAGTCCTGTCAACAAGCTTTAAATGATAGAATAGGACTTTTCGGCCCAAATATTGCTTAGTATAGCGTATATTTCATAAAAATACAATTATGGGATTGCAAAATATTAATAGATATTTAGTTTCAAATAAGAGTCCTGTGAATAATCTATAAGGTAAGTTAAAAAATATTTTAGGTTTTAAAAGTAGGGTAGTAGCGCCATAAGGTAGGCAAGTATTCATGTAATAGGGCAGTAATAAAGGGTATAGAATAGCCGGGGCTCAAACAATTGCGTGCTTTGATTTTTCCAGGAGTACTTGAATACTTAATAATTTGTCTTATAGAACAACAATAATCTTGGATATTACAAAAAAGTTGTTCGGAATTCTGAAAGCTTTGTAAATTTTTGAATATTTAAATAAAAACGTTTGGTTTTATAAATATTAGTCGCACAAATTTTTTTGTTTCCGCCCAGTTAATCATTTATTGTGTAAAAGCTTGGGTTCTTAAATAATGAAGACACAATAAACTGGGTTAAATCCTATAGAGATGAGGTTTGGCATCTATTTTTATTAATTTTATAAATATTCAAAACATTATGCTTGCAAAAAATGCAAAAAGGTAAAAAAATCACCGGACAGTCAAGGTGAACTGCACACGGAGTTTGCTGGCCAATTAAAAATGTTAAAATTAGTTTAACTCATTTGGCAATTTGCTTTCGAACTTTGCCAAAATGAAAAGCAATCCAAAAATAAAAATAAAAAAGTAAATTTCCATGTAAATGTTGAAAACGAAAAAGAAACAAACTTTGCTCAAGATATAAATTAATATTTCGCTTAGCTTAATTTATGTATTTTCGTTGACGCCAGATACTAAAACCATTAACTCTGCATCTCGCAGATACAAAGATACATGTGATCATAGCATAAATCGCATTTTGCATAGACGGGAAAGAGATGAGATGGTTACGAAACCGCCAGGCAATATCGATGAAGTTTGGCAAAATCGAAAATATGATAATGAAACTTCGCCACGCTCGATTGGAGACGAAATCTCATGCGGCGCTGACCTGGCTAATAGCCACGGATCCAGGCCCAGACGACCGGCCAACAAGCAGAAGATTCATGCATGAAATGCAAAGCGTTGTCCAACCAAATTATAATGAACCTGGCTCCGATTCATATGGGAAATTACAACAATAAACCCGCCACAGACCAAACACCCCTTCGCAAAAGTGATAGTGTGAGTCCCAATGGCGCAGATATATCTCGTAATCCCCGCGGTTGCGACATCTCCGACGAAGGCGACAACGGCAAAACGGCGGACTGCCAAAGTCCATCGACCACGTTCAGGGTCGCCTCATCTGCAGAAAGGTTCGGATGAAGAAAACCTTTATGTTTTTAGTTTTACATTTTTTTTGCCAACTACCATTATGTGGGCTAATCATTGTCAAATCCGCTTGTGAATACGTTCGACTCTAAACGGGTTTTGAAAATGATTTAAATCATTTTGAAAATTTCTGCTGACGGGTAATTTACCAATCAATAATTTTAAAAATCGCTTATTATCTATTAAGTTAAAGAAATTTAATTTTATCAAATAAATTAATTTCTATCATTGAGATATATATTCTAATGTTTAAATTAACAAAACCCTTTTAATTTTGAAAGGCCTATATTCCCTCTAAATTTTTTTGAGTTTTTAAGGAAGTCATTATTAATTTTTTTTTAATTTTAAAAAATTGTATAAACCGATCCCTTCAATGCTTTGAGTTGGACTCTATTTCTTATTATTTATTTTTTTTTTAAAAAATGTATTTAGTATAATGCGATGAAATATGGATAGGGTTCTATTTTTAAAGACCCAAAGCCACAGAAAAAGCTTCTATAGCCTGTAAGCATTTGGGAATTGTAGAGACATTTTGATCAACTTTAGAGATCGATCAGTCAGCTTCTGGAATTGGGAGAGCATATAATCTCACAACAAATCAGTGATCTCTTCTGTCGAACCAAAGCCTTGTTCTAGTGGGTACAGCAATTAGGTAACGATTCATCGCCTCGATCATCAATCATGAGCCCAGAAAAGCCGACGTTTTGGCCACCGCCCCAGCCTGCTAATGAGCCGCGTATGTGGATACGGCGGCCCCCAGCACACAGATATCAACAGAAACTATAAAATATAGATCAATCTTGGCCGAAACTGTAGGGCTTCTACATGAGAAGTCGTGTCAGTGCCTGACACTCATTTGTAGTCATCAAGTGAGCCGAGCCGAGGGAGCAGAATCGAGTCGCTGGCCCGAAGCGCTGCCAAATCAATTTTTCAGCTTAGCCACCCCCCGGCTTGATCCCGTTCTCTGCTTGACTGCCTGCACTGAAAAAATTACCATTAACTTTTGATTAAATATGGTAATATATACATATATATGATTCAGCTCTACGCGTGCGATCTTACGAATGTCCTTTGGCCGAATCATTTTTAAAAGTCAAACTATCTAGCATATTTTGCACATAAATTCATCAAATCTTTGTTCATATTTTATTGTTTTTATATGATGTTATTTAGATTGAAGATTTTTAAAGCGAACTAAGAAAGCTAAACAATTTTTTTTTAATCTGGTCTGGTATTATCACTTAAAGTTTTGATCGTTATCAATCTTATTTTAAACAAATATAGATTTAAAATTTGCTTGTTGGGACCCTTTAAATAACTTTAAGATCTTAAAGATATTAAAACAAGAATACCTTTGATCCTAACCAAGATTAAACTTTGTTCATTTCGAAATGTTACTTCTTAAACGTATCTTTGGGAGTTTAAAAAAATTATTTTTAAGATTGTTAAAAGATCAATTTGGTATATTATACAACTGAAAGAAAGAACTAAAATAAATGACTTAGAACATGGTTAGTAAGTTATGTTATTCAGTAGAATTGATAGGCCTTTTTCAGTGTATAAACGTTAATTCTGTTCTAGCCAGTTTCGCTTAAGCTTGAGTTTCGCTCTCAGTCCGTCTCGCTCGCTCCGTTTGAGACTTCATTCAGTTAACTGTATAGTTTGTAGTTGACGATTTTACCGCTAAGGTTCGTGCTACGGTAAAAATATGAGCTAAGCAGAAGAACGGCGGTGGTGTTGCTGCTGCTGCTGTTGCTGTTGCTCTTGGTGTTGCTGCTGTGCCGCAACAGCAGTAAAGCGAATGTGCCGAGGCAGCGAGAATCGCAAAAACAGCTAACAGAACCTAATGATAAAGAACACCATCTAGACTTGGCCAAAAGCTAGTCAGCCTAGCAGCGGCTTATTTAGTATGTCAAAACATGTTTTTGTTGCTGCTGCTGTTGGTGGTGTTGCTGTTGTTTGTTGACTATGGAAAGTGGGACACATGCCCGTAGCTACGTTGTTGCTGTTGTTGCTGTTGCTGCAGCCACACAAAGGTGAATAGCCAATAAATCGAGGCTTGTAAATTGAAATTCTTTTTAGCATGGGGTGTGTACACTGTACACCTGTTGTTGCAGTTGCTGTTGCTGTTGCTGCTGACGCTGATGTGTTGCTGATGTGTCAGCCTGTTAATTGCCGCTGCCTGGGATGCTTGCGCAATGAGCGAGCGTTCATTTGCATAGCTCGGATTCTACAGGGGGATTCTATAGGGGGTATACGTGCGATTATCTGAACCATCGCTGATCGTCGGTGGTCGCTCTGGGTGAGTGCTCACTGTGGTTAGCCGACTGTTGTTCTAATGCAGTCGCAACAAGTGGAGTTCTCTGGGACACAGCCGCTTGCCGAGTTTTATGGGGTGTGAACTCATCATTTGAGGAATCCTTGACTTAAGATCTTTCAAATATTTGCTACAATCACTCATGGCAAGTTTTCTGTCATTTGAACGAGGCTTGTAGTGAAATATTCGACAAATTCCTGATCTGAACTATTGATGTTTTGGCAACGAACAAATTTATTGAGATAGTAAATGTAACTTCCCGAATCACCTGTATTATCCCAGATTAGCCATAGAAAATATCTACAGATTTGACAAATATTAAGTAACCTCCCATCTATGTATGTAAAACTACTTAAAGTCATGTGCAAGTCCTAAACTTTTCCCTCAAATTCTTTAAGTGTTTATTGTAATAAGAAAATATATTGCATAATTCCTTAAATTGAAATATATACTAGATTTGAATAGTCTTGAAGAGCGTTACTAATCTGATTTTCTTTATAGAGTAGTAAATTAATCCCATTTCAATCAAATTTACCTGTCATGGCTCCATTGCTGCTGCTGCCGTGGTGGCTACTGTTTTCCCTCACCGATGTTGTTGATGTGCTGGCCGTTGCTGTTGCCGTTGCTGTTGCCGATGTCGCTGATGTTGCTGTTGATGTTGCAGCGGGCTTGTGTGCGGTTAACGGTGGCATTGGCGGTGGCGTCCGCTCCTTGGACCGCTTCAGGTTGCCTTCCTGACTGGTGTTGCTGGCCATGTTCTTGCACACGGAGCTGATATTGCTGATGCTACTGAAGCTGCTGAGGCTGCTGAAACTGCTGGACCGCGCCAAGGCAGGGGGATCCGACAGGAATTTCACCTGCTGTTGCTGCTGCTGCTGCTGTTGTTGTGGCCGCGACTGTGGTGGCCTGCTGGTGGCCAATCTCTTGGCTGCCGGTGGCTCTGGCTCAGTCTCGTCCTCCGGCCTGGCCTCCGGCTCCAACTCACCCTCGGGGTCGTCATCCATGTCCGGCTGCACGGTGGCTATGATGGTGTCCTCCTCGTTGGCCTGCTCGAAGCACACGTCCAGCAAGGTGGCTCCTCCGCCCGCCTGCAGGCCGGCAATGTCCTTGAGGTCTATCCAACTGGCGCCCAGCTTGTCGGCATCGCTGAGGGGCAGGCTCAGCACCCGCGTGTCGCCCTCGTCCACAATGTGGAAGGATTGCGTGGGCTCGATCTTGACGATGATGGGCTGGTTGGCCAGGATCTGGGCGGGCGGCGCACTGCCCAGCAGGCTGGCCATGTTCTCCTCCTCCTCGTCGGCGGCCTCCAGTTCGCTGAGCTGCTGCTCGATCTGCAGGTACGTGCTGTTGCTGGATCCGCTGGCTGCTCCGCCGGACTGGGGCTTCAGCACGTCCAGCTTGAGGACCGTGCACTTGTCGGTCTGCTGGTACTGGTGCTGCTGCTGGGGGCGTGGCAGGAGGGCCAGGGCCGGAGCCCCCGACGCCCCCGATCCCTCCGAGATGAAGGCCAGGGGTGGCGACGTGGCCGTGGACTTGGTGGACATGGACACACTCCTCGCCGAGTGGACCAGCTGGGGCAGGGCTGGCGGGGCGCCACCTCCTATGGCTCCACTTCGTGCCACAATGGTGGTGGAGACGGGCAGCGGGATTATCGAGATGGAGGGCACCTTGCTGCGCAGATTGGCCACCGCCGCTGCCGTGGCGGCATCGGTACCGAGGTACGTTGGTCCGCCGCCCGAGGATTTGCTGCCGCCGGCGGACTTGGCCTGCTGTATCAGCAGGAGATCTCTGGGCCTATCCGTTGTGGAGGCCGTTTCCAAACAGGTGCGCTCAAATATTCTAGTTCCGCCTTCGACTTAATCACTAAACACTCACACTTTCACTTGGTTCATTGCTCTTTGTTGCTTGGTTCTTGGTTGTTTTCGTTTTTCTCGTTTTTTTGGGGGGTGTAGAAGCACAACATCGAAATAAATTCAAAATCAGCCTTACGAAAGTGCACTTAAAAATTGTCGACTAAACAAGTTCATTCATTCTGCATTGCCTCGATTGCTTGTCAATTGGTGTAGATACCCCAGGGGGGGTTGGGCTAATGAAGGGGGAGCGGGTGGGGGGTTTTCAGGGGCGGAGTGGGGACTGCAGATGCACCTGTGCGTTTCGTTTCGTTCGGTTCGTTTTGGTTCGTTTTGCAGCTGGAAATACGCGTCGTATACTTAACGTAACTTTGTGCGATGCATTGAGTTTGAGTTATAATTTGATGGTTTCAGCTTGTATTCGTTTTATAGTTCATTTTGGTTTGTCTTTATGTTTTTTTTTTAAATTATTTTTTTAATATGCCACAATATGTTGCCGTTGCTATTGGCTGTTTTGCAGCAATTGTTGCTGTGTATCGGTGACTGTGCCTGTGTTTCTGTATCTGTGTCCTCCGCGGTTGCCTGTGGTCGTTGTCATCCTCGTTTTCGTATCCTGCTGCTGCTGTTGTTGCTGCAGTTGCTGCTGTTGCTGCTGCCGCTGTTGCTGTTGCTGCTGCTGCTGCACATGCAACGCGTCGCCGCTGGATGGCTGCAAGGCTGCGCTGCAGCATTCGGTGGAGCCAGCGCCATTGGAACTCGACCACGTCAAAACAGTTGGAAGTGTGCCTCTGGATGTGCCAATGTTGCTGCTGTTGAGTTCCCACATTGCGGCACGCAACCCTCGCCTATGCAGCCACCACCACTGCCACCACTGAAGCCACCTCCATCCTCGCAGCAACAACAACCACCAGCTGTGTGTGGAAAGTGGCTTTAATAATCGATTTTTCAGCAACACACTTGCCAATCAATATTTGGCAAACGGAAGCAATGCTGCAGCTTTCCCTTTTCCGATTTTCCAAAATGATTTTTAGCTTGCAAGTGCTCAATGCTTGTTAAATACACTATTTAGTTTACTGCACTGGCGGACAGTCCACTCTGCATTTCACACTGTGTCTGTATTGTATTTTCACTTTCAGAGGTTCAGGGCAAACTGCACCGCGCGCGTTTTTCTAGTGGCTCCTTTTGGGTTTCGAGCAGCAGCTGACCGGAGCTGCGTCCTTTACAGGAATGTGTCCCAAATTCGAGTGCCACAAACACAGTTCGTTCTGCCGCTGCACAAACTTTCTGTTTCATGGGGGTTGCGCCTCAGTTTCTGGGAAAAGCCGAGTGTGTGTGTGCGTGTGTGTATCCGCATGCAAGTTGAAAAATGGGACTCGCTGCGAACTGCTGCGAAAATAGGGTTAGTAGGCATAATGCCAAGTGCATAGCCAGGAAAAACTGGAAGCCACAACACGAGGGAAAACGAGCACAGGCGAACGTTGATGCGCAGCTTTTCCACCCTTAACCCCGGGAAGGGGTGGTGAAGCGGGGGGTGGTTGACTGCCAGGGAAATTCCCGCCGCGGTGGAAAACAGTCACGGGAAATTTCTGCACCGTCGAGGTGAAATCACCAAGGGCGCCAGATTTTGAACGTATAAGTATATTAATAACATTTTCTTCATTTGTAATACAATCTCCAATGTAACAGTTAAAGAAAAAAAAACGTCCTAGTTTTGGTTTAATATCTTTAAGTATGATAATTAAGTATAATAAAAATAGTTCAGCAAAGAAATGTGATTTTATATTTTTCAAAACATATATTTGAAGTGCATTTATTTAACAGTACCATATTTTACCAATATTAAAATAAATAGGTGTCAAAAATTAACTACTTAACATTAGACTTAAGTTTAAGTTACTAAATAATAGCTAAAGCAAGAATATATTTTTAGAAATATAATAATAGTTCAGATATTTTTGAGCTTAACACGTTGCATTCCTAAACAAGTTGATTGTTATTTAATAAATAAATTGTTTTCTTAAGATAATGATGGTAAATTGTGCAAAAACAAAAAAAATTCCATTGATTAAATGTGTGTATTGCAGATGATGACCTATTTCACAACCCCATTAAAATTGATATCTAACAGAATCTTCAAGGCAGAATTTATCCAGAACCCATGTTCGGTAATTAAACCTCCCTATAACCAAAAAAAAGTAGCCAAACTCTGCAAAATTAAGTCGAAGAACAGCTATGACCACAATGACCCCCAAGTGATTGCCCAAAAAAAGGGAGAAAAACTCGGGCATTGCCCAACAGCCATCGCGAATTTGGACTAATCGCCTAACTGGGCCCAAACCTAACAGATCGGATCGCTACGGATCGGAGCCATCATTAGTGGGGGGTGGGGGTGGGGGGGTGGAGGTCTAGGGCCGATGAAGGCGAACCTAGCGACCACCGTTACGCTGGATTCGGAGCCAAGAGTCAACCATCGGCATTAATATTTCATGTTTTTCCGTTGCTTAAATCATGTTAGATTTATTTTGCGCTGCTTTCAGCTGCCGCTTGCGCAACAACAATCAAGAGCTAACTGGTTCTGGCAGCGACTTGCAGCTAAACTTGGCTAAAACACCGTTGGTTCTAACGTGAAAATGTGTGCCTCACCGTTGTAAACTTCTTGCGGCGGTGTTGCCTCATCTATTGCAAGTCTGTGCCGATTCTAACCTGTTTTCTGCAGAAACTCTCCGAAAAAAGTCCCGTAAGAAAGTCCCAGTTATTCAAGAGGAAAAACCTGTTACACGCAACTGGCTCAGAGCTGTTTGCCAAGAAAATAAAGAACAGAGACGAAAAGAACAGAACAGCACAGCACAGCACGGAACAGAACAGAGCAGAACAGAGCAGAACAGAAAAGAAAAGAACGCCGAGCCGAGCCGAGCATTTAGCCACAATAGCAGCAGAAACAGCAAACACGTTAGTACCGTTGCCTCGGATTCTTTGTTGCGCAACTGTGTTGCAAGATTAGCTGCGACTTCCAACTGGTTTATTGCAGCCCCACTGTCGATGAGGCAACAGTTGGCCATTACTGTTGTTCTCGGCGCTGCCTTGAAGATGTGGTAAAATCTTTTGGCTAGAATCGGAAACCCAGCAGCAAGGCATTGCATGTCTTGCAGCTTGACTGCATAGCCCATCCATTTATTTGCGGCTATTGAAAGCCGTTGCCTTTTATAATCAATTAGGTTTTTTCAGTCAGCCTAATGATTCCATTAGTCGGTTATAGCCATGCAAGGCTGATGTCTGAGGCGTAATATCACCCGAACTATTTTGATTGCCGGAGAAACTTCGCTTTAGCTCTATCAAATTAAGTGGCAAATTCAAAAGACCTTCGACAGACGTATCGAAATGATATTCGACAGAGAAAACCTTTAAAAATCCAAATATTGCGAATAATCTTTATATATTCGACAGAGAAAACCTTTAAAAGACCAATTATTCCAAAAAATCTTTGTAAGAATGCAAGGAGAAATAATTGACATAACCATACAATTTATTACATTTTTCGTCATACAATACATTAGACCCCAATCTTATGAAATTAAACTAAATTTTAAATAAATCATATATTTAAAGATTGTATTAATTAGCATACATTTATTTCGGTTTCGTTTATTTGCCTTTAAGTTTTACTGAATCACCAAAGTGACTCATTGATTGAAATTGAATTAAACAAGAAAAAACTTTCACCATTCCTCTTCATTATTTTTGTTAAAAAGAATTATCTACAAAGTCTTCTTTAAAATTATTTTAAGAATTATTTTTTTTAAAGTTAAGACTAGATAGAATAGCTAACCTCTGATGGTGCTTGGCATGTTATCCAGGTTCTCGGATCTCATCAATGGATATGGACTTTCATTCACACACTCAGACCGATCGGATCAATTTCAAGGCTTTAAACTCCTCACTCGACCAGATCATGATCATGATCGTTAAGTTCGCGAATTAGTTCGAGTCGCATAGACGGGATCAAACGGTTTTCAAACGGTGGAATTAGCCGGCGAAGGTGATGATGAAGGTGGCGAGGTGGATCGGATCAGGATGGAGAGCGAGCCTAATCGGGATTGGAAGCGATCCGATGAGAGAGCCCAGAACCCGTGTGGACTGGACTGGACGTGGGGACAGGCGATTGCACACTAAATGGCCAGAGACCGAGTCGAAGACCCGTTGCATCCGATGATCATGATCGCGGTCCTCATCATGGGCTCCTCTTCATCGGCGGCGGAATCATCATCCTCTGGCGGAACCTGTGTGCGGAGGCGAGCGGAAAACAAGCAGAGCCCGAAAAGAAACAGAAACAGAAGCCCAGCCGAGAAAGGAGAAAGGAGCTGCAAGAGGTTCCCACCTCAGCACACGCGCTCACCAACACACCTGCAGAAGGGGCGCTCACCACAATTCCTGCTAATTAAATGCGTGATCACTGCCCAAAAATATCCACGCAGCAACCGAAAAGCTACAGTCCCGCTTTCCTATGTCAGATTTTGTATCAACCTATGAAAAGTTCGGTGGCTTATAAATAAATAGGTGGCCAAGCTAATAATATCCTGGGTATGGGTCTGAACCACCTAAATATAGTAACCTCTATTGTAACCCGTTTGTAAAAGTGACGAGGAGATTAAGTTCTCTATAAATGTTAGTACCATTTTTGTTTTAATATTGTGTTTTAATATTGTGTTTATTTGTCAATGATGTGTTTAAATATACAGTTTTTTATCCAAGCTGCCGAAACTTTTTTATTTCTTTACCAAGCCAAGCTAAAGAATGTGGTTGTGAGGTTTTAGTAGTACCGAATAATGCGATATACCCTTAAAAGTAGATTGATTCTGTTCTTTATCTACTTAAATTTCATTTAAATCTTTGTTCCAAATTTGTTTTGACTTTTTTTTAATATTAAAGCATTAGCTGGTTTTAAAAATTATAAGTGAGTTAAAGCGAAATTAAAAAAAGGATTTTTTTTTATAAATAACCTAAGTTTCTTAAGTTGTTATGGAAAACGTCAGGGGAATCCATTCAGATTACTTAACATTTCATCAAGTTAACATATGAGTTTGATTTATGGAAGTTGGCCTGTATTGGCGGGTAACAGATACACATGCCAGCGGAGTCATGCGTGCATTTCATCAGAGATGGGATATGCTGTCCGAAAGTCCGACTGTAACTCCGAGTCCGAGTGAAACTCGTAGAGCCCCAAAGAGTCAGGGACCCGAAACCCGTGACGTTGTATCTGTAGTCGAGCTACAAGTACGTGTGTATCTTTGGGGCCCGTCATCGGATCGCAGCTCGCTCAGTTGCACCTTTAATCGCTGAGCAAACAGGAAGACTTCTACGGCAAACACACACACACACTCATAGGCGCTGCGGCGAGCGGGAGAGCGGGGAAAACAGGTTGAGAAGTACCGCTAAGCGGAGGCCCCAACTCTCCGAGGTCAACGAACGTTCTTAGCGCTCAAGAATGGAGGAATCAAAACACACGAAAAACCCCAGGCAGAGAAAGAGAGAGAGCGGAAGAGAGAGCAAAGAAAGCAGAAAGAGAAAGAAAGACAGGCGATCGTTTTAAGAGTGCCTCAGGTAAACTGAAGAGTGAAATATTCCAATAAAGAGAAATGAGACAGTATTTCTTTTTGTGTTTTTGTATGCACATGCACTTTTGAAACGAATGTATCTGTTGCTTACAGCTAAATAAAAGCTTACAAAAAATGTATTTTTAGCAGCAGATTTAAAAAGAAAAAAATAAGAGAGAGAGAGAGAGTGCGGAACAAAAGCCGCTTTGTAACTGTCTGTCTCATGACCAAAAGAAACCGAAATTCTTATTCTTATTGCTCAATATTTGGTAATACACAGTCACAGATACAGATACAACTACAGATACATTTACATTCAACGTGCAAAAGCCATTCAATGTAGCGGTATTTTGTCGAAATTTTCAGAGTCTCGAGACGAGTACAAAGCTCATTGACCTCTCTCTCTTCTGTCTTCTGCCCCATTCCCTTGTAACAAGTGTGTAATGAGCGGGGATTGAGGGGCCTGATTTGCTTTTTTGATATTTTTTGGGACGGGCTTCATACGAACATAAGTTTTGAGCATTTTCGGTTTTTATGTCTTCCTGTGCTTCTCTTGGTTTTCTTCGTTTTCCCTGGGGAACTTCGATTTAATCTGTCCAGATGGGGTATTTATTTATCAGAAAGCCCGCTAGCGAATTAGTCAGGGTGTGGGGGAGCCATTTTGATGACAGCCTGTTGATCCCGTTTGCCAGGCTGTTCTGCCATTGGTCAGTGGCTTTGTTTCCCTACCAAAGGACACCTCCCGCTATTGGCTGTTGCTTCCCACCCCTCTATCTCTTTCTCCCTCTCTTGCTGCTTCGTTCTGCTTTGTTTTCGAAATCCTTTTGTTTCACGACTGCCTGTTGCTGCTTTGTATACTCTTCTGCGATATCAGGAAGCTGGAAATACAAAAAACTATAATTAAAATAAATAATGTAACAATAATGGTAAAGGTACACTAATTAGTTGTGGGTATACTTATTCACATATTTTTTTGTTAACGTATTTTGGAAACTCGAAACTCTGTTCTTTCTTGGTGCTCATTCCTGATAGAACGAAATTTATAGAGATTTCATTTATTAAAATTTAACAATGTCACATCATGACAATGCAGACAATTTTTAAAATTCGTAAGACAAGAATTGTGTCCGTTATGTCTATTATTATTATGATTTACGTTGTATAAATATACAATTTATATATGAGAATAATTAAAATTTGTTTAATTGTATTATTAGTTAATCTAAATAGGGTAAATATTTGATTATTCATAAAAAAAGAGTCGGAAGAGTATCATAAGATTTCCGCGCACTGCCACGATTCTATAAGCTTATTGTTGTCGTCACTCCCATTAGAAAAAAAGCCATCCTGCTGTTTAATGGCATTTTCATTTGGCCCAGTGTCCTTCGTTTTTGGAAAAGGAAAGCAACAGTTTCCGGGTATAAATAGGTCCTGCTGGACTCCAATTCCATTCAGTTCGACTTTGATTCGAGTCCTGTGCGTGGCGAATTAAACTCTGTGATTGTGTCTAGTTTGGTAATAAAAAAATTTTTATTTAGGAAATCTATTAAAAGTTATTAATAAGTAATACAGAAAACGTTTTTTTATTTACTGCAGCTTTAATACATTTTATACAACTGCTAATTATATAAAATAAAATATTATATCTTGAAATTTTTTTGATAATTTATAAATAAAGCTTTGAATAAGGTCTTTGCTCTAGCTATATACAATTATATTAAAAGCAAAAGTCTTTCCGTTCTACGACTAACAGCATATTTAATTTGATTTTCCGACAATTTCACAGATGAGTTTAAGCTAATAATGTTTAGTTTTAAATTTAAAACTTCAGTTTCATTCAGTTCGACTTTGATTCTAGTCCTGTGCGTGGCAATTAAACTCTATAGTGCTTAAACGTGTCTAGTTTGGTAATAAAATAATTTTTGCTTAAGAATTTATTTAAAGATTTCACGTATAACTAAGTAAGAAAGATAAACCATTTTTTGTATACTGCTGCTCCAATAACTTTTGTATAAAGGCTAAATATATTTTGAATTTTAAATTAATTTTTTAACTAAACCCTTAAGTCATTTACAAATTAAAAGCAACATTTTTAATTTATAACTTTAGTTGCTTTGTAAAACTATGTAATAGGGAATATTTTTTACCTAATCATGTAAAATGTATTTAAAGTTAACAAAAAAACATTTTCAATTGTTTCAACTTTAAATATAATTAATATTTAAGCGACTTAAATCTAAGATTATTTTGGTATTAACTTTAATTTAATTTGAAAATTTAAATTTAAATTGTCATTTTATCCAAAGCGTCTGCCCTTATAATCTACAACTAGAGCAACAATGTTGCGCTTCTACGACTATCAACATTATTTTGATATGGCAAACATTTAATGAGATTTTCCGGCAATTCCATGGATGAGTTTAAGTTCATGTTTCCTTCGTTCTAAATGCATGACAAAATGCAGTTGGAGAATTGGTGCACCCGTACGTTACGCCCGCACGCGCTGCAGATTGAGCGATATAATTAATTTGCGGTATTTAAAATATAATCAAGCTATGCAAGTCAGCAAGCATAAACAATTAGAGGGCGCTTTCCAATTTAAACGGAATTTTGTAGGGGATCAGCTGCGATCCGAGAGCAACCCCCTTTCCACGCCCCTCATGTCGTGATTGCCGGGGGATGGTCAATTAGCGAGCTCCATGTTCCGACAACTTGTCGACACATCCCTTGCCAAATCGGATTTACTTCGATGCGAACACTCTAATTGGTTCTGGCCGGGTCTATAAAAGCAGGGTGCGATCTCAAAAGCCGTAGTTATAGAATAATATTATCTCTGCCGTAATTAGGTGATTTATCGTGGGCGAACCCTTCCAGTACCCGAGGTTCACCCTTGTGTTTTCACAGCTGGCAGCGATTCTCAGCGCCTTTCCAGGCGCTTTTCTTTTCATTTTCATTTCCAGCCATCACCAGAAGCCCCACAACATCGGAAGTGTCCAAGTTTCCATTTCATTATATTGTTATCCGTTGTTTTCTGTTTTTCGCCAGCGGTCAGACGGTCGACGTTCCCATTTGGCATTTCAATTTAGCCCAAGTCCCCGAAAAATGGAGCTGGCCTAGCGAGAAGTCCAACAGGATTAGGCCAAACTCATTGCGAAACAAGACGCTTGCAGATAAACTTATAACCCCTGATTGCGTGCGACAATTGCACAGAATTTACGTCAGCAAGGGTTAAGCGAGGCGACTGCAGCATGGACTTCAAGGAATACCGCCAAAGGGGTGAGTTCTGGCCAAATCTGGGCCATAAAATGCACAGCGGCCGACGCATGTGTGTGAGTGTGAACACCGGATGGAAATCCAGTCCAACGGGGCGTATATTTGATTGGCCCTGGGCGGATTTGTCCCGGCCGTTTGTCTTCGTTTGATGGCCCGTAATTGAATTCGCAGACAATCCTATTTAACCAGTATCATATTTTCAAATCAAAGTAACTCGCCTTTTCCAGCCTATATTGACATTTTGTTTTAGTGGCTATTCAAAGTAGTAGATTAAAATGTCAATTCCTATTGCGAATTTTATATTCCGATTTTTTTTTTTTGTGTTAATGTAAAGGGAAATAAGCTAGTTTCGACTTAACAAATTTAACTATAAAGTGCCATAATAAATTTTCAATTTAATAATTTAAGAAGTAATTTTGAAATCACACCAATACTTCCAAAATTGTTCTCTGCGCAATATTTATCTAAAACTTAAATTCTTAAATAATGTTTTTTATAACTGCATTCAAACGATTACTACGACTATAGCCATATAGTTTTAAATAAAATGTTTACTTATGGGATAAAATTATTAAGTAAATCATTTTCCAAAGAAGGCTAATTAAACATCAATATATTTTGACAACAGATGTATACACTTAGAACAAATTCGTTATGTAAAAATTTAACCAATTTAAAATAAAAGTGAATGTTTAACCATGAACAAGCGGAATCAATAGCATTTTAATGTGATGAAATGATTTGTGATTGTAGGCAAGGAGATGGTGGACTACATAGCGGACTATCTGGAGAACATAAGGGAGCGTCGCGTCTTTCCGGACGTGAGTCCCGGCTACATGCGCCAGTTGCTCCCGGAATCGGCTCCGATCGAGGGCGAGCCCTGGCCGAAGATCTTCGCGGATGTGGAGCGGATCGTGATGCCGGGCATAACCCATTGGCAGTCGCCCCACATGCACGCCTACTTCCCAGCCCTCAACTCGATGCCCTCGCTTCTGGGCGACATGTTGGCGGACGCGATCAACTGCCTGGGATTCACCTGGGCCAGTTCGCCGGCCTGCACGGAACTGGAGATAATCGTGATGAACTGGCTGGGCAAGATGATCGGTCTGCCGGACGCCTTCCTCCACCTGAGTTCGCAGAGTCAGGGCGGCGGAGTGCTGCAGACCACGGCCAGTGAGGCCACTCTCGTTTGCCTGCTGGCAGGACGTACTCGGGCGATCCAGCGATTCCACGAGCGGCATCCCGGCTACCAGGATGCGGAGATCAACGCCCGACTGGTGGCCTACTGCTCGGACCAGGCGCACTCCAGTGTGGAAAAAGCAGCGCTGATTCGGTGGGTTTACCATTTTCAGCCTGGTATTCATTGGATTATTAGCTTAGATTGAACAAGATATTTAATCATGCTCGTCCGTTTAAATAGCTGTAAACCGCTTTTTTGTAGGAACACGGTTTCACAATAATTGCTTTTTAGTATAGTGTATAACCTTCCATAACGGAGGGAGAGATCATTAATATCAAAATTTAAATATGTAAATCATGGGACAAATATTCAGTTAATTTAAATTTAACAACTCTTAGGTGAGAGAAAAGAATAAGCCATGTCTGTCAAGTCACATAGCTAAATGTCAAACTTTGTAAACTTTTGAGAGCCCCTCTTTTCGAAGAAATAGTTACTGGATTCTGGATTTTCTGAATGAAAATGGTAGAATATAATCCACTTATTTGGCAAACTGCTGCCGGGTGGTTTTGTTTTTTAATGAAGTTTGATATTGGTGATACAATTTGCAACCACAATATCTTATAGTCGGTTTGCTCGACCAAGCTAACTTTATTGTTTAAGCCGCTTACCGCTTAAGCCACGCCCCCTTCCCTTTTCCGCAGGACTCGTGCGGATGCGGTACATCGAGGCGGATGAGGACCTAGCGATGCGCGGCAAGCTGTTGCGCGAGGCCATCGAGGATGACATTAAGCAGGGCTTGGTTCCCTTCTGGGTGAGTGGCAGTCTGTCAAAACTAATTGGCCCGCCTTTCGCAGCCAGCTGATTCCTGATTCTGATTCTGATTCCCGACTGGAGACCCCAGATTCACGACTCCCACTGGAGCCAATTAATTCATGTCAGCATTTAAGTGTCCTGTGGTCGTTTTCTTTTAGGTCTGCGCAACGCTCGGCACCACCGGCAGCTGCAGCTTCGACAACCTGGAGGAGGTGGGTGTTCAGGGAATAATTAAAAAAAAATTAGGAACTCGCTGGCCACAAAAAGCACATTTATTAAGTTGCATTTAAGATTTTAGATTGTGATGAAAGTTTTAGTGTGATGAAAGTTAAGTGGAATAAATCGTTGTGTTATAAAAGAAATTAAAATATAACCAACGTATGACCACGAGTAATTCAATAACACTACAATTATTGATGAGAATATTTAAATTCGATTTTCAACCGTTTATATAAATTGTGTTTTGCGGTCATAATTTAATTTCTTATTAAAAATCGAAGAAAAAGATTTGTTAAAAAAAATGATGTTAAATTTTCGAACTTTTTTTTGACTATTACATGTTTCATTGTTAAAACAGTTTGTGAAGTTTTGAATATGTCAATCGTTAGTAGGTGTAATATCTTAACTAAAAGTGTCTAAGTTTTTTTATCCTGCTTAGAAACATATTTTAAATTAGGTAAATTTAAAAAAATTATAAAGGCTTTTCCTACATTTTTATAGCTTTGCAGAGGATATTATAATTTAAGACAAAAGTTTGCAACGCATTGAAGGAGACATTTCTAGCCATGTCCGTCTGTCCGTCTGTCCGTTTCTACGCAAACTAGTCCCTCAGTTTTAAAGCTATCTGCTTGAAACTTTCTCAAAAGTTGTCTTTCTATTGCAGGTAGTATATAAGTCGGAAAGAGCCAGATCGGGAGACTATATCATATAGCTCCCATAGGAACAATCGGAAAAAAAATTCAAAAAAAATATAACTTTATTGTTTTTTATTTTTTTTTCTTTGGTGTTCCATAATATTTAAATTATGGAATTATATTTAAATATTACGGAATTACGGTTTTAATTAAATTAAAATTCGGACAACAATAGCATATAGCTGCCATAGAAACAATGCAAAATGCGGCGCAAAAGTGAGATATTTCATTGTTTTTAGTAATATAGGCATAGAAAAAGAAATGTAGTCGATTTGTAATAACTGCAAGGGTATATAAACGTCGGCTTGCCGAAGTTTGCTTCCTTTCTTGTTTATAATCATCATCTACATATTCGTTCATATTAATAATTTTAAAACTGCAATTTCCCCCAGATCGGCTTGGTGTGTTCGGAGCACCACCTGTGGCTCCACGTGGACGCCGCGTACGCCGGCAGTGCGTTCATCTGCCCGGAGTTTCGCACCTGGCTGCGTGGCATCGAGCGGGCGGACTCGATGGCCTTCAACCCCTCCAAGTGGCTGATGGTGCACTTCGATGCCACCGCCCTCTGGGTGCGCGACAGCACCGCCGTCCACCGGACCTTCAATGTGGAGCCCCTGTATCTGCAGCACGAGAACTCGGGGGTGGCGGTGGACTTCATGCACTGGCAGATACCGCTGAGCCGTCGATTCCGAGCGCTGAAGGTGTGGTTCGTCCTGCGGTCGTACGGGATCAAGGGACTGCAGCGGCACATCCGCGAGGGCGTGCGTCTGGCCCAGAAGTTCGAGGCCCTCGTCCTGGCCGACCACCGGTTCGAACTGCCCGCCAAGCGCCATCTGGGATTGGTGGTCTTCCGGATCCGAGGCGACAACGAGATCACCGAGAAGCTGCTGAAGAGGCTCAACCACCGCGGCAACCTGCACTGCATCCCCTCCTCGCTGAAGGGGCAGTACGTCATCCGCTTCACCATCACTTCGACGCACACGACCCTGGACGACATTGTGAAGGACTGGATGGAGATCCGGCAGGTGGCCTCCATGGTGCTGGAGGAAATGAACATCACCATCTCGAACCGCGTGTATCTCAAGGGTAAACGCAAGGCGTACCGCCTTCAGTAGCCACCGTTTCCGCTTTCGTTCCCGTTCCCGTTATCATTTTCGTTCCTGTTTCCGTTTCCGTTCCTGTTTGCGTTGCCGTTGCCGTTGATGTTCATGTTTTCAGTTAATGCACCCCGATCCACCCGAAATTGTTGGTTTTTGACTAAGCTAATACACGGTTGTGCTTTGAATGTATTTTTAGAGTTTTGATTTATAGATTTGTTTATATTTATTTACAAATATATTCGGTTTGATAAGATCTTCAGCGTTTAAAACTGTTGGGAACCGATAAAAATCAATGAACTGTTGATATTATGTTATAGATAACCCAACCTGATTCATAAAATATAAACCATAAGGGAAGACCTTTCTCCGAAATATTAAAACTATAGAAAAAAACTGAGATCATATCTGCATTTAAAAGTAAAATTGATCTTGTTTATAGACCTATAGACAATATGTCATATTTGGTTTAAGTAGTATAAAAAGCTTTTGAGTTGTGGAGTAACTGATTTCTTTACAGCCATTTTTTGTTCGTCATCTGTAGAAAACTTTGGGATAAACCCTTATGATATTACCTTGCTACCCCTCAGAAACCAAGGAGAAAAACGAAGCCTTCGGGTCGAGTCTGCTGCTCTCGAACTCTCCGCTTTCGCCCAAGGTGGTCAATGGTTCCTTTGCGGCCATATTCGATGCGGACGAGTTTCTGGCCAAGACCTACGCGGGCGTCCGGATAGCGGTGAGTCGATATGGGTTAGTTAGGCAGCCAACACTTGGACCTACGATCTTGCAGCACCAGGAATCGCCATCGATGAGACGACGCGTTCGGGGTATCCTCATGTCCGGCAAGCAGTTCTCGCTGGACTCGCACATGGACGTGGTGGTGCAGACGACCCTGGACGCCGGCAGTGGTGCAACTCGGACCAGCACCACCAACTCCTACGGCCGCACCACCTCCACGGCCCAGACAAACGCCGAGAGGCAGGCGAGCATTCAGGAGGACAACGAGGAGTCGCCGGAAGGTATGAAGCCCAGGTAGTGTAGTCGGCCTTTTAGATATATTGCCAGTGCTAGTTTGCATTTGAAAACCCCTTTGAAGTACTCAGATCAGTGATGTCTGTAAAAAATTGTAAAAAACCCATTAAAAGAGTTACTCAAACAAATTTTTTCAAAATTTTTTTTAAATTTATAAAATATCTATTTTTAAAAGAGTAATTTAAAGTATAATTATCCAACTTTTCTCATTATTACAAATGACTTAGAAATAAATTTATTTATATAAAACAATTTTAAGTATAAATTTATATATATTATATACCTTTATATAGATTAAAATTTTGAAAACAAGTGTGCAACGCTATAGTGAAGGCGACATATCAGATACCCTTACTAAAGTAATATATTCTTAATATAAATATGCAACTCCTGAGTTGATATAAGCATGTCCGTCTGTTTGTCTGTCACGTCATGCCATTGTCTGACTCAGACCTCTGTTTTAGGCAAACTTGTTTGATTTGCTAGTTTTAAGGATATAGTTCGGAATTGACAATTTGCAACACCATCTCAATTTCCTTTAATAGAAATCTATATCGAGAATTAACGTTGACTCTATCTGAGCACCTTGCCAGCTGTAACTGAAGTCGATCGGTTAAATGGCGCCATGAACTTTGGTGTTTGTAAAGTTAGGAAGCTGGAATTTTCTATGGGTTTTATTTTTTGGGCGTTGCAATCGGGCCCATCAAATTTTATTAGGACCGATCGACTAGGTATCCTGACAGCAACCAAATAACTGAACGATTGGAAATGCCATCAAAACTTTGGTTGTTTTTAAAGTTAGGGAAGTTGGGTTTTTTTATGAGAATAAAGAATGCATCATATGAACTCTAAAATTTACATGGAGAATCAATAATGTAGCTTATAATATTCTGTTCAGCGTTCATACGGTCAGCGCACGACGGACAGACCGACAGGTTAGCTCGACTTTCTTATTATTATTATTATACGACTATTTGAATATTTGAAATAGTCATCTGTTTCTAATTTATTTGTATAAAACAAATTTGTTTAAATAAATAACTGTTATTTATATATTTGAGAAACAGTCATTTAAAATTTCCGCACCATAGATTATCTTAAAAGTCTTTTATTTTTTCCAGTTGATTTGTTTTATTTATTTTATTTATATTTTATTTCCCACTCTTTAAGCTCTTTTAAACTTTCCCACTGGGTAATTAGTCTATGTGACATCACTGATCAGGATTGTAGAAACTGCTACTAACTAATTCAGTTGTTTGTCTTCAATTTCTAGAAACTGAGTTGCTGTCGCTGTGCAGAACCAGTAATGTACCCACTCCCGACCACGCCCACTCCCTGTCCACTCCCAGTCGCAGTTGCAGCTCCTCCTCCCACTCCCACCCGCATTCCCCTGGATCCACGCATTCCCCGCCAGCCAACCAGTTTCGACCCATTTCGATCCCCCTTTTCACGCCCCTGCCCAATCGCGATGTCACCGTGTCCGTGGATAGCCTCCTGACCCCCGTCACCACCTGCAACGTTTATCATGGCAAGCGGTTCCTGGAGCCCCTCGAAAGTCTCGCCCAGAGCAGTGCCTCCTTCAGCAGCAGCATCTTCCGGCTGCCTACGCCCCTAGCCACTCCCCTGGCCACGCCCCTGGGCACGCCCACCCTGGAGGCGCTCGAGGATCCGGACTGGCCGGCCAAGACCTTCAGCCAACTCCTCCTGGAACGCTACTCCTCGCAGTCCCAGTCACTCGGGAATTCCTCGACGGAAAGCAGCAGTCTCAGTGGCGGTCCCACGCCCACGCCTACGCCCCTGAGCAGCCTCGACGATCTGGTGACCCCTCTGCTGCAGTCCTTCGCCTCCCCCTCCTCGCTGCCGATGCTCTCCGCCCATGGAATCGGGGAGGGGCAGCGGGAACGGGAACGGGAACGGGAACTGGAGAACGACTCAGATGCGACAGTTTGCTCGGCAACCTCGTCGATGGAATCACTTTAGTTCTAGATTAATACCCTGAAAACGCGAATTCTTTAGTTTTATTTGACTTTGAAATTTGAGCACTTTAAGAAGTTTCACCTTAGAGACCAACGATTTAGACCAACGATTTAGACCAACGATTTAGATCGAAATTTAAATATCAATACTTATTTATTCATTTATGAATCTTTTTTGCGGCAGTAAAATATTTTCAAATTCATTTTTATTACAATCTCAAGATTTCCAAAATTTCCTGCAATATCTTAGTTTTATTGTACATATTTATGTGAGTGTGATTGGGGAGAAGGACAAGTAATCCAACGCTGCTGTGCAATCAATCAATAATGCAAACAATCGTAGTATCAATCAATGTTGAGCCGTACGTTATATCCATAATTTGCATGCCTATATCTATATCCTATTGTAAGATAACTGATTAGCGGTCACCTAGTTCTGATGTAAGCAGCAGACATCAGGATTAGTTAACCAGAAAACTCAAAAACTAACCGGCTTACATATATCCACGTTTAATCAATGTGATTAAAATTTCATGGTTCCAGTTAAACTTAACCGAAATCTGTTTTATTGCGGGGGTCCAAAAGATGTTAGTTATGTTGTCAGTTCCCCACAAATTGTAAATATGTTCGTGTTTAACAAACTTTGAACAAATCTCTAGAAATTTGGTCTTGCGGTTGAGTCAAAAGAGTAAACTAATATATAATCGCGAAAATAGGCATTATGTTTTCAAATTATCCGACGCGACGGGTCTTCGGAGAAGACATGGTTTTATTAGGTTCTTCAGGTTACCCCCACTCATTTCCTACATAATGCCAGAAAAATTAGAAGAAAATCATGCTTGCTTCATCGGGTGATTTAACTTCGTCGGGGGGACTCTCACTGTCCGCGTTGGGATCAACGGTGGTAACGTCCTCAACTTCCGAGTTAGAGGACGGGCGAACCCAGGTTACATATTGTGGTGTCGCCGTGGTGCTGGTCTTATTCGAGGCGATCCGGTAGACAATCTGCGCATAGAAGGTCAGCAGGAAGATGATGATGAAGTCGTGGAAGAGGATTAGCGAGGCCAGCAGGTGGTCGTTGAGTCGCATCTCGGCGAAGCGCCCCCGTTGATGGTCTGGGCATGGTACATCACGAACTGTGGGCCAAGAGGGGTCGCATTAAGGGTCACCAATGGGCCATCAACTTCTTACCAAAAGCACAATGACGCTGATGAAGATCTGGAAGACCACGAAGGAGTACGGCATCGCTATCAAAATGTGCATCATGATAAAGAAGATGGTGACGATGAGAAAAATGAAAGCCATCACAAACAGGATTACAACGTCCAAGGTGAGGTCGTGCTAAAAAAGAGGTAAAGAGGAATCGGTAGATAAAATGAATGATCCCTTACTGGTATTATGGATCCCAGCAGCACGAAGAGAAACACCAGTAGCACACAGATGAAAAACCACATCACGAGATCCGGCCACAGAGATCGGGCCACCAGCGCAAATATACCTATAATCACGAACTCCACCTAGCCGATGGAATCGAAGTGGTAGATCAGGCAGCATCTCTTCGCAGGATACTCACTATCAGCAGTGTGATCAGCCAGTTGAGACCTATGATGAAGCGGATCCGCTCGAAGAATATGAACAGCGTGACCATCACCATGGCCAGCGCAAAGAAGATCACGCTAATCCAGTAAAACTCTATGAAGGCTAGGCTTATGTCCGAGCTGAAAGGACAGGGGTTATTCGCGTCCTCTGCTGCACCCTCCCAACTCACATCAGGCTGACCAGGAGCCACTGCAGGAGGGCCAGGACCATCCAGGCTATGGTCACCATGTAGACCACGCAGGCGAACTTCCGACGGGCACGCCGGTACGCCCGCATTCTCTGGCGACGCTCCTCCATGGCGTTGTGGGCGTGGTCGTGGGCGTGGCCCTAGCTGAGTGTCGGTAAAAGGCAAGGAATATAGGAACAAACGACAACTAGGTTCAAACTTAACGGAGTAGTCACGGCTACTATGATATCAGGGACGCTGTGCCTAGACGTCATTATAATTTTAGCTGATTTACTTCCGTCTTTAACCGGTTTTACCAACCTAAATAACCGTGTCAAACTAAAAATTCTTAAACAGATGTTAGCATTGGCGAGATTTTTTTATTAAATATTTTCAAAAACCTTAAGAAAACTCACAAAAATCATATATAACAAATATATATGTGGAATTATAAAACTTTTTTTGTTGAAATATTTCAGCCCGATTTATTCTAATTATAAAACAATGATTTAGGAAACTATCTTTCAATTGTAATACAATTTTAAAGATTGATAAAGGAAGCTTTTAAATAAATTATGTCGAGTCTGTGTTTATTGTATGATTTTTTTTAAACATAGATATCCAAGGGTTTTTAGGAATGCTGATTAATATTGTCATTTAGAAAAAAATTAAAATGGCACTTAGTCAATTACACACCATATTGGATCCGCCATATACTATATCCTTTGCAACAGGGTCGTTTTCCTACAGCAAAAACAAAAAAAAAGTAACCATTATCACCCAAAACATGCTTAATCGCGTCCCGGACGGCGGACGGAACAGTTGGCATTTATTTTTCTGAAATTAGTTAGGTGTTTGTTTCATAAATTTAGATGTGAATCTAAACAAGCCACTCCAGATACCGTTCCAGGCCTAGAGCGTCTGTACATATGTTGCGAGAGAGCCCAGAATTGCGCCAGAAGAGCTTGGTGGGGCCCACGTACAGGGTGACCATTATTATGCTCGTCATCGGACAGATTCAGGTCTCGGCGGCCATGGAGATGTGAGTAGTGGTCCCTCAGCCCTTTGATAGGTCCTCCACCTCCTTCTCCCCCCCAGCACGCCACTTAAGGACTTTTTGGCGGAACGCTACTACCTCAGCCTGGTCCAGTTCCTTATCAGCTTCCTGTCCATCCAGCTTTACGGCTTTTTCTACCATCTGATCGTCAAAAAGCCTATGTGGGTTCGGATCCTGGCGGGCTTCTGGACGGTAAGCTTAATCTTTAAGGAGTCCGATCTTATTGGCCATTTTCTTGCCTCTAGTACGAGGTTAACACCATGTCGATCATGAAGCCCGCCAAACGAGCCCCATATTTCAGCCTCATCGTTTCGGTGTTCCTCACCTTCCTTATGATGTCTATCAGCGTAATATACGGAAATAAGGCAGTGCACCAAAGAAGGGGCCTTTTTGTAAGTGCCGAATTTTTTGGGGTCTCAGCCACTTACCTCTTTCTCCTCAGACTTCCCGCAACAAAGTGATCCTTTGGAGCGAACGGATATTTGTGCTCACCTGTTTCGGCATCATCGTTTGCGCCGAGATGAAGCGGGTTACCATCGAGTTTCCTACCTTGCTTGTATACACTATTATCTCGAACGTGGTAAGGCTCAAAGATATCTAGTTGTACACTTATTTTCCCAAATTACTGACAGTTTCAGATCAAACTGAAGAATACCTTTTACAATAACGTAAAAATTGTACTACGTAAAACTTTGGAACACAAATAACGAGTAATATAAATATAAAACACAATATATCCCCACAGTTCGTCCTTGTTTTCGCTGCCTCGATGCGAAGACCAGACTTCTACCATCACGAGTGCAACGGGGACTATATACTGATCGGCCAGCTGTACTACCTCAACTTCTTCGCGCTATACATGGGCTATGTGTGGACGATAGCGTCGTTTCTGGAGCTGATGAAGTGGGATGTGACCGTTCAGAGCATATTGAAGTACCTGTTTGTCCGGGAAGTCACCGACTGAGTGGGACGCATGCGCGGACTATCGGAACAGCTGGGAATGTTTACGCGAGGCGAGGCTTCCGCTTCTCTGACTCTGATGGGGCATCAGTGCTCAGTGCCTCGATGTCGATGGTGCAAGTTTGTCAGGGTGGCGCGACTCTAGTCGTTTCGGTTCAATTCGGTTTGCCGGAAAATCGATAACTGTTTTCTCAGCACGCGCAATTTAACCATCGTCACTGAATGTAAATAAATGGCCTTTTCTGTGAACCGCTTTAAAAAACTACGCCGGGCTTCCTTGGACTGGTTAAAGTGTAGGTGGCATGATGTATTTCGATTGGATGACATACATGTATATATAATTGTACATATGCAATACACATTCATGTGGACCTCTGGTCTCGGCTACAATACGTAAAAATGTTTCGTTTAACATTAAGTTTTAATAATTACATTCTGGTTAAATATATGCTAGACGCAATTTTAGTAAGTTTTCCTTTTGATTTTTCTATTCCTCTTTCACTCTCTGATTGCGCGAAAAGACCAGAAATTGAGGTTCCCGTCCTAGATGTGGTTGTTTGGTCCTTTTCCTTTCCGTATCCGTGTAGTTGCCTCACTCCATTGGAGGCGTTTAGTGCGGCGGTGCCTGGGTGATGGCCTTAGTTCCTCCACCACTGCTACTGTCACTGCTAGATGGCCAAACGGACACTAAAAATGCAGAGCACAAAAGTTAGAGGTTGTCAAAAGATTCAACAAGTCAAATCTCCATCATTGAGCTATTCAAACCTATTAAAATAATGCTGCACCATTTGTTATTTTCGTCCCCAAAGTATTTGACTGACAGTCATATTTTCTAATCAATTTCTAACCAATGATTCAAGTTATAAACTTATGTTCTAAATTGAATCACCGATGATTCAAAATAAAAATAAGTAAGAATTCTTCCAATATCAAAAGGCTTTCGTTAATCTACCAAATTACAAATTGTTTTTTGATATTTAATCGAATTGACTATAAATCTAAAAGATGTTCCATAAAATCACTAAATTTTAATATTTTGAGTACTAAGTCCTAAAAACAACAAATATTATTGATGCCGCAAGTTTGATACCTGTACTGTAATGCCTGTACAGTAATTTTTTCCCCGTTAATGGCATTTAAAAACTCTCTCATGCTTATAGTTTAAAAAACTACCCCGACCTAGAGTAAAATACTTAATAGTCTACACACGTTCACATCGAGGTTCTAATCTATACACATTATAGACTAAGCAAATACAAAGATAATTAACACATAGGACAGACACAAAACAACATTTACCTTTAGAGTTTTAGAGTTGCTTAGCTTAAGATGTTTATTTAAAATAATATACAATTTTAAGTGTATATAGTAGGAGCCCGATACACGTACATAAACGTGTTTAACGATTAGTCTGAACCTTAACTTTGCTGTATGGGAAACGGAATTGCATTTTGATTTTTTGTCGGTTTTGCTTTTGTTTTTCTTTGTGTGTAATTAATTGTATCAATTGAAAAGCGACACTGCAAGTAAACAGAAATTCACAACGGGTTGTCATCAGTACGAGTACGAGTATCTAGTATTGAGTTAGTTAGATGGGGGCCACATGGATTAGTTGCAAGAGAGCCGAAACCACAGGTTGAGCAAGATTAGGGCGAGCAGGGCGTCGACTGGCGTTATAGTTACAGCCAAACTAAACCAACCACCTAGCTACACTACTGATCTTTAGCCTGATCGAGAAAAAACCGCAACCAGAAGCCCCAGAAAGCAGAAGCCGAAGCGAAACTCAAACGGGAAACTTACCCAGGACAATGATGAGCAGCACGACGGCGATGACGCCCAGGATGATCATCATCTTCATGTTGGCCCACCACTGCTTGCGCTTCAGCTTGCCGGCCTGCTGTTCGAACTGCGAGGCTCCCTGCTCCAGCTGGTCCGCCCGCTCGCCCAGCTCCGAAAGCTTCTGGTCCCGCTCCAGAACCTTCTCCACGTTCACCCGCATAATGCCGACCACCTCGTCCACCTTGGCTTGGGTCTGCTGCAGTCGCTTCTGGGCCGCATTGTTGTTGCTGGAGTGGTGGTCACCGAATTGGTTGTTTTGATGGTTCGGCGGTGGCGGAAGTATGGGAAAACTGTACAATATTATGTGTTTTTTGGGGGATGCTTACACTTATGAAGAGCATCAGATCAGTAAAGCTGCAGGGCACAAAAGCAAGTGGCTTGAACATCTGTTTTAAATATACTCGAAGTCGGCAAAAGTCTACATGCCCGATAAGGCGTACTAATAAGTATAAAGTTGATCGTTATCAATTTTACTTTTGATATAGAGATGTCTTTGTGTTGCTATATAAAGGATTCAAGCCATATAAAGCCATATATTTTAATTTAGCATTAACTTTATGATTATAATTGCATCTAACTCATCAGTCTAAAGCTTAGTTCATTTAAAAAGGTCTCAACAAATTAATTAAAAACTAACAATTGAATCAATTATGTTAATTGACTTGTTTTAATAGAAAGTTGTATGAAACTTACTTCCGTAAAAGTGACTAAGGGTTTAACTTTTGAGTTTGGACGATCGCTTAAAGTTTTTTTTCTATGGACTTAGATCGAAATCCATTATAATCTGTTTTATTTAGCAGTGACTTTACTTGAAATGGAATAGAAATAAAAGTGATTTAATGGTTTAGGTAACCGACTCTAGTATTTTAAACTTTTAAAGAACAGACTGATTTAAATGTTTACTCCCTTCTGATTCAAAAGACTTTACAATACAATGCTTTTGGAGACTTCTATGGTCTTTATGAATCCCTCTAAGTGATCGCTGCATTTCTGTTTTGTCATCTTTGTTTGCTACAATACCATATGGGTAAAAAAAAACCTATTTTCCTGACGTTCTCAATGAGTTCCGAATCTAATAGTTTGTAGTTGTCATTCCAAAGTCCAGAATCCGAACCTTAAGGCTAAGTTTCCGGTTTGCTTTGCCCCCTAATTGAGGCAGATGACGTCACTTAATGGGATTTTCCTTGCTTTTGTGCGCTGAGCCTGTTGATTCGATGAATTTCCACCACTTACTCGTTGTTGTTGGATCCAGAGGGGGAGGGGGCTTCGTTGTTCTCCATTGTGATGGTGCTGTAGGTGGGAAAATTAATCGAAGAAAGGCCATTATTCGCTGGTTTATTTAGTGGTTTGCAATTTCCCTGACACACATACTGCCAAAAGTACGCAGATTACACGTCCGAAAAAGAAAGAAAACAAACCGGAGCACACACCTTATCTATTTGGCCAATGAATCACTCGGTTTAGAGAAATGCCATCACCATGGGGGCGAAAAAAGAACTTGTTGCATGCCGCACTGCCAACAAGCGCTGTTTACACGGCTTGAAAACCACCCCGGGCCACCCACCACCCTCCGAGCACTCACCTTGACAATGTGCCTGTACAATACTGCTGTGTAGTTCGGGTTTTCCACGGAAAACTTGCGGCTGACTTTTAAATAGCACAATTTTTTTTTAATAAATATCAGCTTGTGATCAGTGTGACCCTCTTAATTACTCCGTTGTCACGAAAACATACTAAAATATACCGGCGAAAAAGCGCTGGGTCCCTGAGTTAGCAAAGATCCTCGAGGTTGCTGTCCGTGCTAATTGTTTATCTGGGACACATCGCCTTGCGTGAATTTTGTAAATATGTGAATGAATAGTCGAAATATAAATTATATGCTATTTAAACATAGGACAGCTCATTTATTAAGATAGAGAAAGCAGAAACAATATTTTATTTATTTTTTTAAACGGTTAGCTAAATATAAATAATAATTTGATAAAATTCAAGTGAATTATATCCAATAATGTTTAACAATGTCTCAGTACGAACAATCGTTTAAAAAGTGGCCACCTCTACGACCTATAAGTGTTGGAAAGTGGTATACCACATTGTTAGCACTACCATACTAGGAAGTTGCCAGATCCATCTAATTCTTTAACGGCTTTTCAAATTCTATATATTTCAGATAATAAACAGTGAAAGAAGTATGGAAAATGCATAACTCGCTGGTGTCTAAATTGCTGTTGCGTCTGCTGCTGCTGTTCGCCTTGGTGACGGCCGTCTCCATCGTAATCCTTACAAAATGCGGATTCGACGAACTTACGGCGAGGGAAACGCAACCCAGCAATCCCAGCGAATCCAGTGGATTCAGCTATGCTTTGAGCGAACGGGATGCGGAAATCGAGCGGCTAAAACAAGAGGTCCTGGGCCTTCGCACTCAAATCCTGTTCCTGCAGAATAATCGCAGTGCCGGCAAGCCCTCCAATGGCAGTCTCCAGCTGCAGGAAACCACCGTGGGTCCACCGACTGCCCCGCTGGCCCACCACTACGACTGCAGCAGCTACATCCGCAAGCAGGTGGGCGCCGCCGAAATTCTGCACGGACTGCCGCTGAACAACGAGTACGAGTTGATTCCCTACAACCACTTCACCTTCACCCGCGTTTACCCCATCGACTTGGGGCTGGGCAAGCGGGTGGTGGAGAAGCCCATCGGCTATCGACGGCGTGACCTGATCGAGGCTGTTAACAAGGCCCTGGAGAGCCTGAATAGAAACCACTCGGCGAGGATTCGAGCAAAGGCAGCCGGCTCCCCAGCTGGAGCCCCCTCGGATGTGATCAAGTACACCCTGGATGACTTCATCGAGGGCATTTACCGCAACGAACCCACCACCGGCACCCAGTACGAGCTGTATTTCCAGAGTGTCAAGAACCAGGCGAGTCCTGTGAGGAGAGCCCTGGTCATGCGCCCCTTCGCCCCCCTGCAAACGGTGCAGCTATCGGAGCTAACGTCGATGGTGGACAGTGGAGGTGCCACTCCAAGTCGCAGTCCGCCCGTGATCCATGTGATACTGCCCCTGGCCGGTCGTCTGCATAGCTTTCGCAGCTTCCTGCAGATGTTCGCCAAGCTCGAGGATCGTCGATTGGAGCTCATTGTGGTGTACTTTGGAACCAGCGCATTGGCGCAGGCCAAACGACTGGCAGGACGATCCCAAAGGACCCAGTTTCTGGCACTCAATGAGACTTTTAGCAGGGGTACGCAAATTATTTAAATGTATTTAATTAATACCGTGTGTCTTAAAATTTTCAATTTCAATTCAATACTTTGTTAAAAATTTTTAAAAAGGTCACATTTTTTTAACCAAAATGAAAAATTTTAGTGTAAAACTTTAATTTAAATAACAATCATTAAAAAATGCATTATTATTCTTGGACTCTTAGAAAATTCTTTATTCGAATGAAAAAAGATGTATTTGAATAACAAGACAACTACTAAAAATGGGACTTAGCTTATAAATACTTAGATTTTAAAATACTTTTAGCTTAAATCTAGATTTTTTTGCTTTTGAGATATTGTGAGCTCAATTTGATTAGTTTTAATATTAATTTCAGCTAAGGCATTGAGACTGGGAGCGGAACATATTCAACCGGCCAAAGAGGACGTCCTTCTTTTCATGTGCGATGTTGACATTATGTTCACAACCAGATTTCTAGAGCGATGTCGATGGAATGCCGCCCCAGGGAAGAAGGTAAGTGGATCTACCATATAAGTTATTTGATATGTATGTAGAATAAATAATTGTTGCCCTCAATTTACTCAGGTTTACTATCCGGTGGTATTCAGCCTGTACAATCCTCATGTGGTGTACACGTTGCAGGGCAAATCCTTGCCTGGCGAAGAGGAGCAGCTGGTGATCTCCCGGGACACTGGATTCTGGCGGGACTTTGGCTACGGGATGACCTGTCAGTACCGCTCGAACTTCCTGCAGGTGCGAGGCTTCGACGAGGAGGAGATCGTAGGATGGGGCGGCGAGGATGTGATGCTCTACCGGAAATACGTTCGCTCAAAGATCAAGATAATCAGGGCCACCGATCCCGGCATCTTCCACCGCTGGCACACCAAGGTATTGACTTTGCTATAGAACTCTATCTTATTGGAATTCTATAGATGTTTCTACCCTACAGATCTGCTCCAACTCGCTGACAGCCGATCAGTACCGCGCCTGCATTCGATCGAGGGCTTTAAACGAGGCCTCGCATGCCCAGCTTGGATTCCTGGCTTTCCAGGATGACATAGCCGCTGCAAATGCGGCAAAGATGCTATTGTGATACTGGGCTATACCGCAATTATCCTTAATCGCTTGGCTTTCTATCTACGGCGGACATTCAAGTGTGTGTGAAGGGAGGGCAGTGATCTGATATAGTTAATAGATCTAGGACAATTTATATTTAGTGTTTTCCATCTCAACATTTCCTAATTTCAACATTATGAAACAAATCTTTTTAAATAGGGACCTTATAGTTAAATGAAAATAGGTTACTTAATTATTATTTTGCGAATGCAGACAACTTAATGTATAATTCTCTTTTAGATAGAATATTTGAATATTTGTGATATTGTATTTTTAATTTTAGTTTAGTCGGTTTAATTGACTTTTTTTTGTATATCCAAAACATTTCTGAGCACTGCCACTGCTTCACACATGCGAACACACATACTCTGAGCTATAAGTATGTACAACTTGAGACAATAACTCGTATTTAGCAGAATCGTTGAATTAGCTTAATTGTTGATCTTGTTGCGCCCTCGAAAGTGCCACACACAGACACAAATCGCACTGTACACACACATCACAAATTGTTCTTCCATGAAGCAAACTAGATGCAATCTCCAGAGCCCAAGAAATTATATATTTACGAGTACCATATCGAACCCGTTTCTCAAACTGAGCCTAACAAATCTGCCAGACTGTTGCGCGCTTTGTAAAAACTAAATTAAATCGTTTAATTAAACTTGTCGCCTGGTTGTTGTTTATTTTCGTTGGATGGTTATGATTTTTATGGACGAAGCCAACGACCTCCGTCCGGAGTTCAGTGAGCATGGAGACTAAGAAGGTGATCCATAGCGCCACCTGCGTTATTTCGAATCATCCCCCCCCACCACACCATCCCCCCACCCCTCCTGACTATACATTTTTTGGTGAGGTAATTTGTCATGCTTTGAAATTCTTTTACAACAAATTGATTTTAACTAACGGTTGGTTCTTGATTATCTTACCAGATTGTTACCTATGGAAATGATTATTTTCATTAATATACATAAATATTTATTTATGAATTATTTTTTAAAAAAATTGTATGTTAATTATATTATATTAAAAATGAATAAACAAATTTTTTAAAGTAAAGATAAGAGAAAAAAAAAATTGTCGTTGATACATTAGTATATTAACAATTGTAATCTCTTTACAATTGTAATGGTATCCTGTTTTAAGAATATATTGTATGGATTTTTAAAGATTTTATCTTTAAAAATTTTCATTCCTATCAATATTGAAATTATTTTTTTTGGAAATTGTGAAAAAAATTAAAACAAAATAATAAGCTGTTTTCTTAGATAGGGATAAACGATAAACTGATTTCTTAAAAAATCCCATAGCTACAAGCAATGTTGGGCATATTTTACCGCTTGTCTTAGTTTTTCTTCAAGGGTATTCAAAATCTCTGGTAGAGCCCGAATAACATTTCTTAATTTGGGACGTCTTCAGGTGGAAAGCCTTTTCATGGTCACGGTCGTGAATTATGTAAGCGCTGAAAAGTGTTTTGTTCCAGTTGGAAGTGGAAATGCTAATCTCATGCTGAGTCTCAGCCTCAGGTCTCTGTGATTCAGCGCTCGAGAAGCCGGAATAATCCGCGATAATTTCACAGGAGTGTTCTTCGGGGCATTACGCAACAGACGCATAATTAGCCCGCGTCTCGATGAGACAATCGAGGCGTTTTTCGGGCACATCCTCCCTGCCATTCTCCGAAAGGCAAACTGACCATGAAACGAGAGCAGAGCCCGCCCCAAGGTGTTGGAGCAGGCGAAGTGACAAATCGACGTGCCAGCCCAGGCCAAAAAAAAATCAGAAGCACCGAGTGCCAACACCTTAGCCACGAATGCCAGCGAACCACAGCCATCAGCACCACAACCGCCGAAAAGCAATCCCACCTCTAATAGCCACGATGATCCGGGGCTGGGATCGCGGTTCAGTGCTCTCGGCTCGGCCAGAACCAGAGCTCGGGTTGGAGTTCAGATAAATACGGACCCACCGTCCCGGCCACATCATTCGCGGTCTGACGCCAGTCCGAGACGCTTTGGCTCGTTGTGAAACAGTTCGGAAAGGATATTCTCGGTCTTACCCCAAAATAAAAGAGGCGCGTCGTGTGCCAGGTGCCAAGTTTGTGATCGATTCGGTGGAACCAAGTGAAGCGGGGTCACCATGCGTGCTATTGTGCTGGTGAGTTCTGATGTCGTGGAATTCTAAATAACCGCGGGAATTCCACCAGAATTCTTAGGGAAATCAATCCACTACTTTAATACTACATTATAAAATTGCTCTCTATGATTCTAACTATCAAGAAATATAATGGAAACTTCAAACAGGTCTTCTAGATTCCACAGATGAGTCTTTTATGACTTAAATCCTTGCCACAGTTTATATTGCCACTTATAAATGTCTTTGAACACATCATTTTGGTCAATTTTATTTATTTTTACTAGTCGATATCCTTAACAACTAAATAATATTTATTAATCATACCCTGTCTTAAAAATCAGGCAAACTTTCTAAAGAATAATCACCTAATAGCACTTTTTAAACACACTTCCTATAAGTAAATGAATTTGTATAACAATTAGATAACAAAATCTGTTAAAATCCTAACATAGTAAATAATAATCATTACATCCTAAAAAAAAAATCACTTAATTACACTTTAAAAAGACTTTTCCTACAAGTAAAACGATGTGTAGAACAATTAGAAAATTAAATCTGTTAAATCATTACATACAACATGTATATCTGCTTTTTTAAACGACTTAACATATTTTTCCATATCAATCATTAACGAACACAATCTACATATTAAACACCCTTGGTTTTTATTAATTCACATAGCGTGCATCGTATTTAATTTATTGTGCATAACAATAAACTACCCTCAGATATTCTTAAAAGGCTTTTGAAAATGAAAACATAAATCAGTTTATGACAATTATTGTTTCCTTATATCTAAAGAAAAGTAAGGGCAGTTTGATTTTAATGCATATACATACATCCTTCGTGGTATCATTATTTAATCGTGGAACTGTTAACTAAACCTGACCCAAAATAAATGTTATGTAACATATAGAGAACACATTATGCAACCCCCAAAATATTACGATCATGTTATGTAAATTAGGGCCGACGGAATGGCCAAACTCCAATAGGGCCCCGAAAAACCCATTCATGGATTTTCGATGGCAACGACCCTCGGTCAGCGAAACAATTTGCCACATTCATATACTCATACCGCCCGGTACTCGCTCGAAATATAATTATTCTAATGAAGTTGGCCAGAGTCAGTGACAAGTCACGTCGATCCACATCCATTCCCCACATGCCGAAGCCAACACCATCGGCTTTGGCCGGAAGTTGTTCCTGATGCTTGGCTAACAAAGCGTGGCGGCCAGCCAGCAAAATATTTTCCATGATTAACTCTGCTTGGGCTGGCCATTCTCGGATTTTCGGCTTTAGCATGTGCCACTGGAGTTATGGTTCCGATTCCGATTCCAAATCTGATTCATGCAGCCATGAGCCGGGCTGGAAATGATGTCAATGCTACCCGGCCATCCCCGAGCTCTTCTGGCCTGGCCCAAAATCCATTGCATAATCGGTGGGGGAGCTGATCATATTTCACGCCGACTGGCCACGCGGCGTTGTCGTCCACTTTAGCGGTGTTCATCTGTGGGCGGAGGGCGCCTCAATTACGATCGGAGGCTGCCACGGAGCTCCGTGTTTTGGCCCAGTTGGCAGCTGAACCGTGAGATATGTATTGGCTGGCTGGTTCCCCGGCTTAGCCGATTGCGATAGGCCCCGCACTCAGCGGCAATTAAAGCCAATCAACTAATGATGATCGCACTCCCGATTTCCATGCAGAATACAAAATATCACCTACGTATACATCTGAATAATTAAGTGAATTGAAAGGATCTTTATCGGTGCCTTTAGAACTAGACCACTAAAGCCATTTAAATTGCGATCGCATAAAGTTATTACCATGCTATGATATGAAATTAGTTTATGCTCATATTTTTATTTTTTTAATTCGTATTTTCGTTTTGTATAATTACAAAGCCTCTTATAAAACAATTCTCATACAGTTGAAACTGAAAACTACAGAAATATTTGAAGAGTTATGGTTATGGAGTTAGTCTTAGAGTTATGGTTTGAAAATCTCTTAAGACAATGTTTTAATACAAATGTTCCAAGACCTCATTATTTACAAACAAAAATTAAATAAAATTAAATTACTTTGAATATGGTAATGAATACTTTTAAATTTGTGTATATTTTGTCTGGTATTAGCTATCCTGCCTGGCCCTGATAGTCTGTGTCCAGGCGGCGGTGACAGGACCGGAGGCTCGTTCCGGCGTGGACGTCAAGGATCAGCAGCTGGCCACCGCGAGCGTTGGAATCCTTGACTCGGTGCTGCGGGGAAAGAGTCGCCAGTCGCGCTGTGTGAGGTGCTACGAGGATCGGGACCGGGATCGCTACTACGGCGGATATGCCAGCCGATCGGGCGACGATATGCGCAGCAGCGCCTGGTATTATTCCGGCTACGATGACCGCAGCAGCAGCAGGGATCGCGACTACGACCGGTACTACGATCGCTCCCGCTACTACGATGATCGGTACACCCCAAGGACGTACGACCGGTACGAGGGGCGTGGCTATGATGACTACAGAAGGGGGTCCGGGTATAGTGGGTCCTACGATCGCGAACGCGGAGCCTACGATCGGGAACGGGGATATGGGTACGACAACAGAGATCGCTACTATGGAGGTGATCGCTACAGCGAAGGCTCTTCCCGAGGTATGTAAAATTTAAAAAAATTAATTTAAAATTATTAAGCACAAAAGGTGAAATGTGGGTTTCTATTCATATTTTAGAAAGGTTTTACATTAAATTTTACTTAATACAAGTTTAACAAGAAAAGTGTTTATTGAATACTAATTTAATTTATGAGTCCCTTTTCTATACATCCTCAATTTTATACTAAACTATTTATCTGTCTAAGCCCTACATAAAAGTAAAATAGTCAAAGTAACATATTTAATTATTTTAAATATTTATACTGTATAAAATATATAATATAATAGTTTTACATATGGGCGCAAAATGTTATTTGGAAACATAATCTTATACTTGTGCATATAGTATACTATAACTTATTATTCCTTTTCAGACCGCTTATACGATCGGTCGAGGTCTGGCAGCTATGATCGGTACGATCCGTACGATCGCTACTACTCCAGGTATGATTTTCGCAACTATCGCCCTTGGGATGAGACCTACAGGTATCGTCGCACTCTTTTGTGTATATAAAATGTATATCCATGTTGTCTGCTATCTCAGTATCTTTGGCTTTCTATCTCTGAATTGTTTCCGATTTTACTCTCTACTTTCATACAACAACTCAACAACACGCTAACAACAACAACAAAAACAACCACACCAACATCATGTACAACAACAACTCTGAACAACACACCATACATCAACAACACTGTGGACACTGCGGATGATTCACGGCTGGCAAAACCAATCCAACATGATTTAATCCGTAATGCACCCCAACAACTGCACTCACTATTTTCCGCCCAAAAAACCCGTATCCGCCCCGTTGACTCCCACTCGACTACCGCTCCGCTTCCGTTTGCCGAACAACAACCACTTAAAATGGATCAGGGGTCAATCCGGCTTCGATAACTCCGGACGTGGCTATTACTTCGCCGGCGATGAGGACGAAAGTGATGCTGGCAGGAATCGAGGGCATGGCTACTCCTACTCTCGACCCTCCTCCTCAATGAGTTCGCCTTGTGGGCGAATCTCCGGAAATTGTCCCTATGCCGGTGGCTCCAAGGTTACATCCTCGGCCATTGGCAGCGACAGCTCCCGAGTGGGCGGCCATACCAATGTGCTGGGATCGGAGGGAGGTCCTGGCAGCTGGACCTATCTGGGGGACCAGGAGAAGGGCAGTGGAGGCAGCGGTAGCAGTGCATCGGGCAGCAGCGGCAGCAGTAGCAGCAGCAACGGCTCGAGCGGCAGCGGCGGCAGTCGGGAGCGGGAACGGGAACGGGAACGGGACAGGGAGCGGGATGCACAGAGGTAAGTTGCAGTGGGTGCTTCCCCTGCAACAGCATCGTCAACGCACTCAGACAAATAAAATAGCCTTGAATTTGAGAGACTCGATTAAAACAAGCTAATTATCCTAGGAAATAATATTTTTACTTGACTTCATTCTTTTGTTTTTCAATATTGCTGACGTTACACTGAGGAACAAAAAGTAGAGTTTTAAAAAAATTTAAGAAAAATGCTTTAAAATGCTTCTGTAAAAGGTGTTTATTAAAAAGGTCTTGACAAAATTTTAAGCTCAGCTATATATGTTATTGTAGAACTTATAAAACTAAAGAGCGCGTGAATATTACATTTTTAAGAATGCTTAGTATAATCAAAAATGCTGGGACAGCATTAGATTTCTTTTAAATTTATAAACTTACCGCAATCTACATTTTTAATGATTTTCTTACCAAAATCGTCAATATTATTATTTTGATTGATTGACGTTTGTATTAGAAATTAACCATTTTAGGGTTCAAGGTTCTTTTATTGGTCACTGAGTGCACCCACAGTAATTCCCCGCACGGATTCGAACTCGGAATCGGTCACGGCATTAAGATAGGCTTGCCCTCTTGTCGCCCCTTGTAGCTCTTCCTATGGTGGCCGACCACGTCCTCTAGGCGTCAGCTATCTGCTCGAACGGGACGCGGACACTCCATCGGACGGTCCAGGAAACACGGCGAGTCCCGCCGGCAATGGTGGAAGTGGTGGTGGTGGTGCTGGTGGCCAGAGCATGCCCATCCCAGCGGCCCAAACAGCCGCCGAGGGAAGTGCCGGCGCAGCCGAGCAGTAACTGGACTTGGAACCCAAACCAGATCAGAGTCCACATTCAAATCCAGGACCGGATGCAGTGCAGCGGCTGGGAGAGATGCCCGCCCGGTGGGCGTGGCAGGGCTTAGTGTAACCTACTATCCGTATTTATGTGTAATTCGTAAGCTAAGTCTCCAAAGAAATATTTATGTGTGGCACAGCTTTGCTCAAATAAACAAATTTCAAAGATCCTCAAAAAATGGTTGGTTTTTATCAGGGTAATAAGTACAATAAGTATTTTTCAGTTGGAAGTACAGTTTATTTTATTGTTCATGTATTAAATGCTTAACTAAGAGGTAATACATTATTTTTTATTATTACAATAAACTTTCTTTGTGAGAAACCCTGAGCTCGAGAAATAAACAACAAAATTAAGTTTGATAAAAAAATTAAGTATACACAATAATATATAAAAAATAACTAAGTAAGAGTAAAAATAATAATATTAAATAAAATAAAGTCGAATATTTCAATATAAATAACTGAAATAGTCATCAAAACAATTAAACAAATCAAAATTGATAAAATCATAATAAATAACACATATTTAAAATATAAAATATGTTTCAACAAAGAAGAAATAAAAAAAATAAAAGAAATAATTAAACAACATTATATAAATGAATGAACAAAACAAAAAGTTTGTAAAATAAAATAAAAGAAAGAATCACAGAACTTATGCAAGGTCAAAGGATAATATAAACGAAAATCAACAAAAACCATAAACTCTCAAGAAATTAGATTTATTTTAAAACAAAAAAGTATTTCTTTAAATAAAAAAATTTAAAACAATAATATAAAGCAATACAAATCTTAAATTGTTACAAAAACTAAATAAAATAATAATTTTTAAATACGCAAAAAGAAATGCAATATTAGACCACAGTAAAAAATATAAAGGTAATTAAAATAAAATAAAAAGAATTCCAGAACTAAAAAATTATGTAACAAAATTAAAAAATAAAATGTTTTAAGCAAATTGAACTTAGGTGAATACTAAAGGTAAATCAACAACTCATGATTTATTATAAAAAAATATATCTACCAAAAAAAACTACACAGTTTGTTAAATTAAAAATAAAAGAATCTGCAATTTAAAATCCATTAAAAAAATTAAAGTTTAATTATCAATAATCAATTTAAAATTACAAATAAAAATAAATAAAACACAATAAAAAAATTAAAAAAACAAATATTAAACTTAAGCAAATACTAAAGTCAACTACCCATGATTAAAAAAAAGAGTTCGTTAAGTCAAAAAAGTAGTAAATGCAATTTAAAATCCAATGAAAAAATTAAACAAAAATTAAAGCAATAAAAAAATAAATTCAAATTTAAAATACCATGTAAAACAAAAAACCTTTTAAAACAACATTGAACTTATGTAAATACTAAAGATAAATCAGTAACTTAATGATTTATTAAAATAAAAACAAAAAAAATTTTAATTCCAACAAATAACTAAAAAAATATTTTAATCAACTTAAAAATTTAGAAATCAGGAGATGAAAATATATCTACGTTCATATTGAAATGAAAATGCTTAAAATAAGTTTAATAACGCCACAAAATTGTCAAGAAATATAAGAAATAAAAAAAATAAGAAATTAAAAATTTACTAATACTTAAACAGATAATCTAATAATTTTAATAACATTAAAAATAAGTCAATCAACATAATTTTATAAATTGAAATTTTAAAATAAATATAAAGTAAAGTATATATAAAGTAAAGTATAAAGCAAAAAAAATTACAATATAAAAATAAAATAAATTGAAAACTTACCAAATTTTAGATAACCCAATATAATTCAAAAAAAAAACTTTTTAATAAAATAAGAACAGAATCATTTTTGACCAATTATGATCGATTATAAAAAAACGAAAATAAAATATTATTTGAACTTTAAAAATTATAAAATAAAATAAAAATCTCGAAAAAAGCTTGCAACGAAATAAATTTAAAAAAATAATAATTCATTAAATAAAAAAAACTATTAAAGAAAGCAAATTAAATACAAATAAGAACAAATTGGAAATAAAGGATTTGTATAAAATAAAATTAATGAAAATAATGAAAGAAAAACACTTACCACATCCATCATAATGAACCGAAAAAATCACAAAATATCTTCAAATTAATAGGAAATTAAAAAAAAAAATTAAATAAATGAATTGAAAATGATAATCACAGAATATTAACGTTTTAAGAAATGGGAATGAAATCAAAATTAATTGAATTTAGTTATAGCTCGGGGAACCTCATGTTTAACACAATCATTTTTTAACAAAAACATGCTTTGCTATTGGCAATATACATTGAGAAAACTTTCCTATAGTTCATCTGTTAATTTAGAACTTTACAGAGTGGAAACTTTTTACAAGGATATTGTTAGACCAACAAATTTATAGCTTTCAAATTGGTTTAACAAAAAACATCAACAAAACTAAAAAAAAAATATGAAACTAAAAAGGCACAAATAAATTTTTAACTAAATGTGAGCGGTGTATGTTTGAAATTTGGAGAACTTATGAATACAATTTTGGAAGATTTATTCTTTTGTTGGCTAGTTTGGTCGATAATGGTGAAGCGAAATGTTGATTTGTATAGCATTTTTTAAGGAACAGCTTGGATAGTGAAAGAATAGATGAAATGTAGTAAATATGTCCTTGAGTCGCAGTCCTCCATAATTTTTTTTTTTAATATTTTTAAATTATGTCTGTGCTGATAATTTTCGTAGTAATTTTTTCTTGGCAATCGTAATATTTGCAGCTCTTGGATTTTTGTATTTTATATCGAGTTTTTATTATTTTATGATATGGAATTCCTTTGTCTGATTGTATGCTATTGTATCATGGTGTATCATGGCTATAATTTGCTGGTATTGAAGTCAACTTTTAACACCTTTAGTTTCACAACTCTTGGTAAGGCAAATATTTGCTGTATTGTCTTAGCGTGGCCAATAACATATCCACATTTTTAATGAGTCATTGGTTTTGCATTTACTTGTTGAGCAATGTATTTCCTGTTGCTTTTATCATAACAAGAGTTTAAAGTTATGAACTGTTGAACTATTGTTGAGTCGGTTTATATAGTAGTTTTTTTCTTGTATTCCTGCAGAAGGAAACAAGCCATTGTAATATTTATTTTAAGGACTGTCACTTGCTTAATACTTACACAAATCCAGAAAGAATTCCATGGTCTTGAAGAACTTTCCAATGTCGAAATACTTTTCTTTAATTAACGAACTTTAATTAACGGCTGAGGCCGCCACACCAAACGGTGGCGGCTTAGCGATCTTCGAGTCCGATGTCGTCACTCTTCGGAATACTAGACTGAACTGTGCTGCAATGCCGATTCGATCGGTCTTTTATACTGGGCGGAAAATCCACCACCATCGCCGACTGTTGGAAATACTTTCGCATGACGCAGGCGTGCCAGCAGAGGGGGAATTCAAAATGCCTGGAAGGGGTTCGATTCTGGATACTGGGAACCAAGAACCGGGTGCGTGCCGCTGGGCCATAACAACAATAAAACGAGGGTTAGGCTCAAGGAATGAATTGAATTGGAAATGCTTATTTCATTTTTATGCTGGTATGTCGGCACTGTCCCCGCGATCGCCTTACTTCTTGGCTCTGGATTCCGATTCCCGGTGGAGGGTTACCGGGTTATGTCACCCCCGGTTTGCCCGACTTTGTCGTCTTGTGGGAACCGAGTGATCTAGGGCTACCAGTTGAGTGCATAGTAATTAGTCAAGATTTCTCCCGTTCGCTTTCTCACGCTGCTGGGGGTTTCCTTTGGTCCCTTGGCGAAAATCCCCCGTGAAAGGTGTTCACCCAAATGTTTTCTCAAAGAGATGATAACAAAAGCAGTTGGATAGGGGCAGGGGTATCAACCTTGGGGTGGTTTTACCAGCTCCTGTGTCAGTTTGGCAACTACTGGTTGTTCAGTTATGCTGGTTGCATTTAATTTCACTTAGGACTCTTGTGGGATCATCAATTGGACATGATTTGGCTACTGGCAGTATGCGGGCTAAGGATGAGCCAAAGGTGCAGCTGTTGGGAACGGGGGCTCCTGAAAAAAGACCAAGAAGATTTTAAGTACTTAATTGATTAAAACTAATAAAAGCCTCTTAAGTTTTAAGACTTACACTTTATATAATGTTAAATAAAGGAAACATTTCAATGAACTTAAAAGTATTTTAACGCACATTTTGAAAAATTGTACACTTTTAAACAATTATCAAAAGGTTCAAATCTGAACAAAATGCATGAGTAATTGGCTTAGATATATATTCAATGATATGAATAATATGTTTGGAGATAAGCGCGCTTATTAAAAAAAATCGCAAAAATCTTTACATGTTTTGAGATTTTAAATTATATTTTTCATTTTTTTAAACCTTGATAATGAAATAAAACAATTGCTTTGTGTTGGTTATATAGTTATCAGTATAATATAATCATAGTTCTATTATTATTATTAACAATATTATAACAAACCTTATTAACAAACCTAACCCATTAAATGACCAATTAAATGCCTGAAAGTAGCGGTGGTTAATTTGTATTGTCTTCTTGACTTCGTCTAACCACTCTTATTTAAAAATATTGTAGGAAAAAGAGTACTTTAACGACTAGACTCTTCATTTTGTTTCGTTAAGTGTTCTCAAAAACTATCTAAAAGCGTGTTCGCTACCTGAGCAACTCAATTAGGTGCGTTTCTATTCCGGCGATAGCACATCTTATCAATGGAACCAAGCTGATAAGACCTGATAAATTATCGGCAGTGAAGCGCTCTGCGCTTCAGTTTAGTTCCACTCTTTTTGGATTATAGTTCGGTTTTTTGGATGCGTGATTTCCCAGCATTTGTGGAAAATGCGTAAGATTTCGTACTGGCAGCGTCCCAAGGCGACCTATTTCGCGTTCCTGGTCTTTTTCGTATATATTTTCCTGCTCGTCGCCTATAAATTCCTACAAGTGAGTGTGACAAATTAGCCGCATTATATTGGCTACAAATAGGCTCTGTCAAAAACACATCCGGACCTCCTTAAAGTACTTAATGGTTTGAATAATTAATATTTCGCTTTGAATAGCACAAAATGAACGAAATACCTACAAAATATTCGTTGTATTTATGTGAAAACGCTGTGAAGGAAAACAAATTGAAATATACAGTGCCCCGATTGTTAGTGTTTATGACCAATAATGAGGTATAAAGCTGTTTGTCCGTTAGGGTAAAACGTTTAAGCAAACATTTCGAAATTATACTTATGTCTGTGTTAAACGACATAAAGGGACTTCAACTTATGAAGAAAAACACATGGCAACATAGTTTTTTCATGTACGTATTTCGTGATTAGCTTGCTTCTACGTATGTAAATAATCAGTACATTACATGTGCAAATAAAAAATTTAAGGGGTGGCAGTAAAATATGAAAAAACAACATAGCAAAAATCTCAAAAATAAATTTAATGCGGTAGTCTGAAAAACGGTTTACTGCTCTAAACACTGATTGAACTGATTTCGGTGACCCAAAAGTTGTAAACCATTTTGGTCCCACTGTGGCAGCATTATTTTGCCCAAAGCATCAAGTGGTCAACGCCTTCGCTCACTTTCGATTGCCATGTCCAAGACGAATGTATTAAATGCGGCAATTATACATAAACATGTGTCCGAATAAAAGAAAAGCGCGCTTGTGTGTGCTGTCCGCTGGCATGTGGCTATGTATAATTGATATATTTTCATTCTCAATAATAAAAGTGGAGGATGTCGGCTGTATTAACTTAAAAATAGCTTGGGAAAGCGACGCTGACTCACTCGAGGCGGTAGACATGGACATGGACACTCCAATCGGGAGACAAGCGTACAATTTATTAAGCCCTCCCCCCAGTCCAGCACCCACCACCCACTTTTGGGGCATGAGTACGCTGTACAAGGCCCTCGAAGCTCTGCCGCTGCGCAGCTGCTGCGACGCCGCCGCGCTGCCGGGGGCGCCGCCATTTGATGACAGCGTCCGTGGACTGAGGCGCCAGTTTGATGCGAGGCGTGCGTTGATTAACTTGTTGCATACGCGTCCTGGAGAAAAGCGGAAAAGCAGAAAAGCGGGAAAGCGTACGCCCCACCCTCGTTAGTGCACAGCGGAAAAATTCCTAAAATGCATTTAATCGTTACAAAAGGGGTTACAATTGTGATATACATAGTTAAGGGTATAAAATTTGAAACTTGTGTTTCTCAGGTTTGATTTAGTCCACGTCGAACAATGATTAAATGAAAATATAAATGTGATTAATTTGCCATGGCAATGCGGAAATGATATTAAACAAATTTGTATTACTTATAACGAAAACCAATTGAGGTATTTAACAAAAAGCACCATTCGTGTCCTAAAATCACCTCTTGAGCTATGAAAACGTCTCATTACAAAATTTCTTATGAAAAATAAACCTATTAAATAGGAATTAAAGGACTTGAAACATATTTAAGTTTTGGAAAAGATCAAAGCTAATACACCAAAAACAAAATTTTATAGATTTTTTTTGTAATAATTATTTTTGCAATTTATGGAGTTCAATAACCCTACAAAAAAATAAAGAAAAAAGTTGCTAATAGTTAATTAACCTACATATAGCAAAAACATAAAGATCGTAAATTTTGCATTCGTTTTCACGTTTATATACATTTACATATATTTTGAAAATAAAAATGTTCATTTTCGCACAGTAAAAGTGATATACACAGTTTAGAGATCTATTTTAAATGTTGTGGGATTAAAATGCCATAATTTTGCGCTTTATCCGGCCAGGCGTATACCCTGCGTATCTTCATTCTGCCAGTGTGTGAGGGAAATACTTATTTGCGTATTGCGGGGCGCCAAGTGAACTTGTGGCTGGGTGGGTCAGTGGTGCGGAGGTGGCGAAAGAATGCCGAGGACGGGCGGCAGTCGATGGTGATGACACTGGAGGAACGCCCCCACAAAGACAAGCGTCTAGCGAATAGCGACAACCGCACACGTGTTATCGCTAATCGATGGCCGGCCATCAAGAGCACTAAGCAAATAAGCAACAGGAGCCGCTTGGGGTTGACTGGAGACCCCAAAGCCCGAGAATCAGAAGACCCGACCCGAGAACGAGACCCAAGACGTCGGCGTCTAGGTCAACGCCAACGTAGCCGTTGCCGCCCTCAGTCTCGGTTTCAGTCGACGTCCACGCAACGCGCTGCTAGAAAATAAATAAACAGTTTAGTTGCCGTCGGCGATTCCTGAGGAGCGGAGTCCCGAGCGCTGTTTTCCCCCACTCGAGAAATGCTGGCCGCCCAGGAGAACCGCTTCCAGCATGTGTACTTCGCGCTGTCCGCCCTGGTGGCCAGTGCCATGCTCGTCCTGGTCTACATCTCCATGCGCTCGAGCCTTGTGAGTGTGGCGGATACCCTTCAGCCCCGCAACGGTCCTGTGACTAATCCTTCCCGGTCTTGTTCCCTTCTCCCTTCCACTTGCAGAACGAGCGCCTGCGCGAGGATCTGGCCAAGGCGCATCGCCAGCTGATCTTCGAGCGGCCCAATCCGCACTGGGACTACAGCAACAGTTGGCGCCGGATAGGCAATGCCACGTTCCGGCACGAGATCTACTCGGCCTACTTCGATGCCAGGACGGATATAATAGGTGAGCTCGGCAGACTCTAGCCGGTCAATAAATATTTCAAAAATAATTTGATTATAATTAAAAACAAGAGAGAACGCTATAGTCGGGTGCCCCGACTATCAGATACCCGTTACACAGGTAAAGGGAGTGCGAGGGCGATGGAGATAGAAACTTTGATCACGCATAACTTTTTAACGAATGGTCCGATTTGAAAAATTATTTCGATAGGTATTGATAAACACAATAAAACTGCATTTTTACTTTTCCGAAATATTTAAATTTTTAAAATCGTATATAAGCGATTGTGGGCGTTAAAGGGGCGTGGCACCTTTTGAAACAAACTTGCGCTGCGTAGGAACTTCTACAATCTACATGCAAAATGCCAATCTTCTAGCTTTTATAGTTTCCGAGATCTCAGCGTTCATACGGACAGACAGACAGACAGACGGACAGACAGACGGACAGACGGACAGACGGACAGACGGAAATGGCTAGATCGACTCGGCTAGTGACCCTGAACAAGAATATATATACTTTATAGGGTCGGAAACGCTTCCTTCTAGCTGTTACATACTTTTGCACGAATACAATATACCCTTTTACTCTACGAGTAACGGGTATAATTATTTTTAAATATTTGGCATTGGCTGACATTTCTGTAAGCAACATGCCAACATGTTCCAAATTTTTCTCTTTTCTCACTTTGAAAGTTTCAAAAATATGACGTCATATTTACATTGGCAATATTTATTCAAAAATATAAAGTGAAAAACTGATAAGAAAAGGAATTGATAAGAATATCGTAGCGATGTAAAAAATGCTAGGGGGTATTTATTTTGTGATAGTACTAAAAACCAGAACACTAAGGCTTCTCAAATCTAATAAACAATTATTTATGATAGGGAATGTCCGCCTGGACGAGGAGCAGATGACCATCGGATCGCTGCGCGTCTTTGCCATTCTTCCCGAGCGCATGCGCGACTCCAAAGTGAGCTGCATCGTGCGTTTCGCGGACTTCAAGAGCCAGGAGATTGTGGCTGAGGAGGCGGGCGCCATGCATGATGTCCACAACAACACCTTCGCGGCCTGGAGCATCATGTGTCCGCTGCACGCCTCCCGCCACGCCCCCATGCGACTGCCGCAGGCGGTGGCCTTGGCCTACGCCTCCAACCGCCTCAGTCACCTGAGTCCCACCTTCGTTCAGATCAGGTGAGTGCATATTGTCCACTCTATAATCCAATCCAGCTTAAAGTCTCCATTAATCCCCAGTTATCCCCGCAACATGACCAACCTGTTCGCTCGATCCCGTCCCACGATCTCCGTGTGCGTGGGTCCCTTGCAGGAGAACTACTCTAATGTGCTCCGTCTGGTGGAGTTCGTGGAGATATATCGACTGCAGGGAGCCAGCCACTTCTACTTCTACTACGTGGAGGCCAGCGAGGATGTGCGTCGCGTTCTGGAGCACTACCAACGGATCGGCCTGGCCGACGTCTTCGAGTGGAATGTCCAGGCGCATCTGCAGGACGTCCACTACGCCGGAATAGTGGCCCAGTTCAACGACTGCGTTTACCGGGCGAATGTGGTGGACAACTTCCGGTATGCGGCGGTTGTGGATCTGGACGAGGTGGTGATGCCGCTGAAGCACAACACCCTGGCGGACTACCTGCGCCAGTGCGACGAGGGGCGCACCGCGGGCTTCGTCTTCCGCAACGTCTTCTTCCACCGGCGGGACAGCAACGACACCTACAACGCCCCCGCCCACGTCCTCAACCGGTTGCTATACACCCAGTCGAAGGTCCGGAGGACCCTGGAGGTTCTGCCCGCCTACGTGCGGAGCAAGGTGGTGGTGAATGCCAGGGCCATTGTGGAGATGGGCAACCACCAGGTGTACCGCTCGGCTCCCGGGTACGCGGACCATGTGGTGCACCCGACGGTGGGGCTGCTGTTCCACTACCGCGACAAGTGCATCAACTGCAAGATGGTGCTGATCGTGGACTACACGGCCCGGAGGTTCGGATCGCTGCTCTTCGACCGCGTGGACAACACGTGCCTCGAGGTCTTCCTAAACCGCGGCGTCTGCGATCTGGTGTAGCGTGGCCCAATCAGTGGTTCGATCTTCGACAGACGCCCCCTAAAAACCAGAGATCTCGCGGGTCAGTTGATTGCGTGGCCCCAGCCCGTCGACATGCTGAAGTTCTGCTCGCTGCGAAGGGGCAAGGAGCCTGCGAGTGCGACTCCGAAAGTGGCCAAGAGTGTACGACAAATTAGTTTAAGTCCCAGCCGTTTCCCCTAAGTGTTATGCCGTAATAAAATGTGCTTTAAGTGATTTGTGATGTAATCCGAAGTGTTTGGTTTCCTTTTCTCCACATCCCATCCAACCCATTAGTCATCGCTGCGGCTGAAGGATGTCCCGCTGAACGACGCCCAGCTGCTCCGAGTGCTCCACGCTCAGCGGGAGCGGGGTCCTCTGATTTTGGCCCTGAGCAGGTGAGCAGTTCGGTAGTTTTCCTTCGCGGAGGTGAGAACTCCCCCTTTTTCGCTTCTAGTGCTGGGAGTCCAGTGGAAACTTGCCGGAAGTGCGGAACCCCCTACGAAAGCCGTCAGGTGGTTGAAAACGGAACAACAGGTGAGCGATAGAATGGGTATAATATTACAAAGAACCCTATAGTTAACCGCATCCTGATTGCCTTCACTAAAACCGTGTAATATCATTGAATTAATCAAGTATTATGTACTCGAACCATTTCATAAAGAACTAAATGCTAGTTCCTCCCCTAATTGTTAAAAGCAAAAAACCGGGCTTACCATTCAAATTCCAATTCATGACAAATACTCTCTTGGGTTTTTTGTTCCAACCAAGCAATCACACACTTTTACAAACCAAAATATTTGTAAGAGCTCCCTAGGGAGTGAAACATTCCCCTTATGATAAAAACATATAAAAGTACACATTGAGTACACACATTTTAGAATAAACGGTCAAAGATTTAAAAGAACTGACCTTTCTTTATATATATATATTTAAAGATATACAGGGGCAGTTAGTCGATATTTATTTAAATAGCTTATGATTTAATTTTACCTAACTATCTATTTGGTTTAAAGTCACTGAGAAAGTACAAAAGTAGCATTAAAGTCGCTTATTAGTTTACTAATAATTCAAAAATAATTTTCTCTACTCATGGAACATGCCTCTGCATAAACGAAAACAAACCCATAAACAGTTTAGTGGGAAAAGAACAGAGCAGAGAACAGTTCGCTCCCTTGCAAATGGTATTGGAAAAATAATAACTAAAAGTGCACGCCGAACGATTTCAAGACGAACCCCTTTCAGGGACCCTCCCCCAACAGCCCCTCCACCCCTGCACCCCTTGCCACTCCCCTTTCCCCCATTTCACCCCCGTGACAGCGCCTCTGTCATCTGTTGGAGCTTGACGACGCGAACGACGCGCCGATGACAATGACGCTGGCATTATGTGTTTACGGCGGAGTGTGACAGGAGGGGCGGGGTGGCGAGAGGGGGTTCCTGGAATCGGGGGAGGCACGACCCCAGCAGAACGGGGGGTGCGGAACGAGTGGTCACTAACTAAGCCGGGAAAAACGTAAAAACCAAATAAAAGTCAACATAAATGCGAGTGTCGCTTTAAAAGTTGTAGAGTGAAGTAGGATAGTCGGGAATTAATCATTGCTTGGGAACTGGAAATAAATTATATTAATCTTATATCGATCATATAGCATATTTGGCTTTATTTTTTGGTTACAATCATTTTACACGCATTTTACACTTTTAAAATATAATGATGTGATTTATTAATTTAAAACTACCTTCAATGAGAACTCAGCAAAACGAAAAATTAAAAACTTTCAAAAAGGTCAACATTTTCTTTAAATTTGTTAAATATTTACATATATAATTTGCTTACTTATCTAAAAGAAAATGGGACAGCCTCACTTGTGTTGATAAATGATTGTGATACAAGAAAGCTTGTAACCTTATAAGTTTGATCGATTCCATGAAACCTAAGATAATTAACAGCGAATATCATTTTTTATCGGTATTATCAGCCGGTTGATTAATTGTTGGTTTAAGTCGAGGTTGTTTAAAATTCTCCGGAAGACAATCTGGAATAATTCCAAAATGATGTTTAGTGTTAAATATACTAAATAAATATACTTGGTAACTAATCACAGAGACTAGAAATTACTTGGCGAATTCTACGAAAATATGATATGATATGATTATTGCTTCTCAGAACTCCTTGATCGCCCCATGACCATAAGTACTGCCGCCCGCTATGTCGTCATCGTCATTCATCGACTGCCTCCACTCCAGACATATGTCTGTGCCTGTCGAGCAGTGACTATAGCGAGTGATATAGCCCCATCCAAGTCCCAGTTCCGATTCCAGTTGCAGGCCAGCCCCAGCTTCTGCCCTAAACCAGATGCGCACATGCTGCGGCACAATGCACTGACAATGATTGGATTCTTTTGTTCTGTTTGCTGGCCAGGCCGCGTCCCCCTGCCCCTGTCCCATTTTCCCGCCTTGCCCCCACCCACACCCCCATTCAAACTGACCCCCCGACCCTCGGTGTGCATTTGTGTGTGAATTTATGCATACAAATTTGAAAAATATCGGATCTGTGGTTCGTGCCCGCCGAACGCAGAACGCAAATCGAGGGAGCAAAGACGACAAAGTCACCGAGAACAGGAGAATATTGCGTGCATGGAAATCGGGATACCCATTTAATTAAATTTGTAAATATTTCTATGTCCGATATTGATACCAGTACAATAGATCTAAAAATTATGTTTTTCACTATAGTTTTGTGTTTAAAATTAACAGGAAATATTTATTTAGTATAGCAAATCCTAACAATTTTATTACTTGCCAATGAGAACAAACTTTATGTAATAAATTCACCAAAAGTTAAACTTTTTTAGTTTTTACACCAAAAACACAATAGCATTTTAAGCATTACATTTTAAAGTTTAGTCAAACATATCTTTATTAGTTTTCTTGTTTAATTAACTCATTTTTATTTAAAAATAAAATTTTAAATAAATATAAATATACAGATCCAGTAGAGCTGTACATGTGCTAGATCACAGGATTCTAATATTCTAAAATCAGGAAATACCACTCACATAAGTATTGAATTAATGCCAAAGCATTTTATTGAAAGACATAAATATCCTTCTTATTACAAAGAAAAAATATTCTTTAAAAGTTCGGCATACCCCTGAGTCCTACGATTACTGGGTACCACTATGGCAAAACATCAACAAGTCACGGCTCTAAGCCGGCTACAACTACAACTACCAGTGCAAACAGCGGAGACCAGTCCTCACCCACCACTCGACGTCGCAGTCGACGTCGGCAGAGGCAGCAGCAGAAGCATCGACAGAGACAGAGGCAGAAGCGGCAACAAGTCACTAATCAACAGGCGACTTTTGCTCTCTGCTTTTCTGCTGCTGCGCTGCTTTTGCTCTGCTTTTGCTTTGCCTGCTGCTGGCGTGCTTTTCGCCTTCGGTGTATTGGTGTTATACGATACGACACCGTATTCCCAACCGATTTAGTTACTACAGAAGTTTTGCCAAGTCAAGTTGTCGCGAGCGAAAATCTATATATTTTTTGCTATTTTTTTGCGGGCGATCAGTCAAGTTCAGTGCCAAAAAATAAACCGTAAACAGTTAGGACGGGCGCGTGAAACGTATTAACTATTAGCTACCGTTGTGGCAAAAAGAGCGCAATAAAATCAGGCCAAGCAAAGTGAGTTAACCGAATTACTCGTAGTCTAAGTCGCCCCATTCAAAAATCCGTTCAGAGCTTGAGTTTGGCGCCCTCTTTTCGTGTCAGCGTGCCAAGTCGGTTTTGACCCAGTATTATCAGTGGAAAAGTGTCATACCTTTTTGGCTTCATTACTTATTTAAATCAATCGAGCAGTATTTGATTATAGGCTTCCAATTTAAAATTCAGCCGATAGGCAAATGCAGACCGAATTTGGGTTAATCATTGCCTGTGTGTCTCGTGATAATAATACCCCGAAAATGGCACAAACTGCTGTTTTATGTGTATCGCCGTATATAGATCTGTCTGTGCATATGCGATTCTAATTTGTTTTAAATTATACAGTGCAACCCTTTTTCCTCTGTTGGTCATAGTTCAATTAAGTCGCTAATGACCGGATGTTAAGTGTTGTGTTTGTGACCGTGCGATTGGTGTGTTGTGCATGCAAATGAAGCCGGGAATTTGTCCCGGAATTCGGGTTTGATTTAATAGTGAAATTATATTTTTTAAAATTAATTTCGCCCGAGTGGGTCAGACGAAATTGAATCCATAATTCAATTGGCAACCGGCACTCCCCGAGCTCGTTCACGATTAATTATTATTCTCTGCTCGGCATTCTTCTATCGCTGAACTGAAAGAAAGCCAAGGCAAATAGCGAACACTGTCTATGTACTACTATTTATTCTGCCTTTGTTTACCGTTCCACGACGTCGACGACACACAAATTTTTGATAAGCCTCAGCTGGCGAAAATTCAAAATTTTGTATTATTACCCTATGTGTGTTTGTGTTTTTCCTCAGCAAATAAAACACACTAACAAAAACTTATTGTCAATTGCTAAAAGCGATAAAAAGAGACTATAAAAGAGCGAGAAAAAATGTCTGATTATGACTGTTGGGAAGTGAAAAATGTTTAAATATTATTATATAGGCTGGCGACTAATACCCTTACACTTTTAAAAGCCCATTAAAAAGTTTAAATAGATTTACTACCACTTTTCACCAAATTATATTTCCCATTAAATCGGAAATGCCTCCTTAAGTACTTTTTCTGGTGTTGCTCGTATAAGTATTGACTGAAATCAATATGTCTATCCAAGAACCTTTTAAAGTGACAAGCTCATTGTTTACTTCGACCGATTATAAAGGAAAGGTGACCTAGTTGAGAGCGACTCCTGCATTTTTAACTAGCAGCTGTTCTTTGTCCCAAAACAGCTCACTTATTGCTAGAACACAATTTAACGAAATTATCGTCATCATTTGGCGGTGACTCAATCAAGTGCGGTCATTGGCTCGGGGAACACTCCTCTATTAATTGGGGGCCCTTTCAGCCAACTCAAGCCATTGAATTTGGCTGGAGACATTGCGGTTTCTGGTTACCTAGGGGAATATTTCTCGGGAGGGGGCTGCCCCTGCGGCTACTCAATTTGTTTGTCGGGTATCTATTTTAATGGCTTTTGTCACATTAATTAGCCATGAAGCAAAAATGAGTGATTGCGATCGATTGTCGCGGTTAGGAGGGTTTTTATTTTTTGGGATCCGGCTTCCAATTGAGCTTTAAAGGTGTCGTATATATAATTTAATATCCATTATTGTTAGATATGTATCAATGGCAGAGGCGTTCAATAATTGATTAATTCGCTTGTCCTGGTTGTGTAAGGAAAACTTTAGAAGTATACTTGTAGGCGGATAATTATTCAATGAATTATTATTTAATAAGAAAATAAAAAGATAAAAGATACAAAATGTAGGTCATTGTAATAATTTTGAAACAAAAATACAGATTATTGATAAATTAATATTATAACCAACTTTAACTCGAGGTTTATTAAGCAAATTTGAAAAGTTATGTTTTTAAATTTTTTTAATTCAAAATTTTTCCGTAAAAATTTTTATTAAAACTCTTTCTTATTTGTACAAATATTAATTGTTCCTTTTGTCACATTCTTTTAGTTGAAAATACATTTTATTCTTCTTATAAATATAAGCTTATTAAAATTACAAACATTGAATATCTTGGAAATTAACAATGAGTAGTGAAAAGCTGTTGAACAGTAGATATTACAAACACTTATAATACAATACACTAATTCAAACTTTTATATTAAAAAGCCATTTACAACCTTTTTGTAAAATAAGAAGGTACCTTTAAAAACTAAGTGAAGTCAAAAAGCTAATAAAAAGATACAAATATGGCTGAGAAACCATAAAACGACTAAAAGCTACCTCTATATTTCTGTCCCCATTTTCGGCTAATTTAGTCTAGTGTTTACCTCCAAAAGCTCGACTTAAGTCGGCCTGCTAATGGCGTCAGGTTTACTTTTCTGGTAGCGCCCCCGCAGTTCGACCCCTGCCGAACCTTTCCAAAATCGTTGACCATTGTGTCGCTTGGCCATTATTTCATTATGATAATTTTGCCAGCCTGTTTTGCGACTATCTATAAAGTCGTTTTGCCGCCGCTCAGCTGACGCAGCTGACTGGCTTTTTGGCAATCATTTTCTGTGCAAACGACAAACAAAACGAAATTTTAGTATTGAATTGTGATTCAGTATCTGAAAAAGCAGCACAAAACAGAATTTTTGACAATGCAATTAGCGTGAATTTGTTATTTTGCGAAAAGATGACTTCAGATCTGTGTGTTCCGTTTGCCAACGTTTTGGTTATATAATTCTTTTGTTGCTCTGCGGTTTAAGTTCTTAAATAAATCATATATCAAATGCTTGAATAAATATTGATAAAGATTTTCGAGTTTGTCGTGCAAAAATTTCATTCTTATCTCCCTTTTGATTTGTGTCGGCCTATGTTGTACGATAAGTTAACATCATGCTGAAACAAAAGCAAATTGGTGATTACAGGACAGTGGACACAGTTGTGATGATTGACTCATAAATCTTGAAGAACAATCAGTGATTACAGTACAGTGGAAACTGCCGTGATGTTTAACGCAAAATGTTAAATAAGTGGTAAAAATGTATCGAAAAATGTATCCCTTTGATTATATTTCCACTTTACAAGCGTTCGTTTATATGAATTCGAGGTTCCTAATATTTGACTTTGAAATTCCCAATGTTTGTATTTAATAGTTGAACTGGGCTAAAAGAATTCTAGCAACGCAAGACGATAAAAAGATATAAACAAATGAAAAATTTAAATAACTTGCCGGATACCTAACATATACAAAGCACCCCATAGGTACTTCACTATTAACAATTAAGCATTGTTTAAAAATTAGCATTCCCTCGAAAGTGGCACACCGATACTGATAAAAAACAAAACCCGTTTAACCTTAACTTTCCAACCTAATCAAGTTTATAATTTGCTTATGATTTCATGGCAGCCCCAGAATAGCACTCCAAACCGTTTTGCAAGTCAAGACCCCCCTCCGACCCCCCTCCGACCGCTGTTTATTCCAGAAATCGAAAGCTGCTTCCAGCTGTCAACAGATTGGCGCAGTGCCAAAACATTTCTAATGTCCGATACCAAGCGCCCAGCAAATTAGAAGCTGTCGGAAACCGATTTGCAATCGATTCCAGTGCGGAACAGAGAGGGCTTGAGGAACGGAGCGAGACGGGCGACAATCGGCAAAAGTTGAAGGCTTTGCCAGAAACTTATCTGCGTTTAGCTACCTTTTGTCGTATTTCCAGGTGAACGGGGGAGCTTTCCGAGCTTCGGCTTCAGTTGGGCACTAGAACTTCGACTTTGACGTTGTGTCGATCGAGCGAGGGCTATATACATAGTTGATAGCTATCGGAAATTACACTGCACTACATAGTCGGTTCCGGAATTGTAGTGATTTTCCCCCAGTTGTGGTTTTCGAGTCGCCGATTGATTTCGCCCTTTAAAAATAGCCCTGGTGTGCGTGTGTTTTTTGTTTAGTTTTCCCTACTTCACTCTGTGTGTGTTAACTTCGTCCGAGGGAAATGCGGGGGAAAAGGCGGCGGGAAAACCTGCCAAAACTGACGCAATAGGCCAAAGTTAAAGTGTTTGTTTATGCCGCGGCCAAATACAACTACTGTTATTAGCGAAAACGTTGGCAATTACGCGCCAACTTTGGCACTTGGATGCGAGGCACTGAGATCATTATTCGATTTTAGAATATGCCCGCAGATAAGACAGCGATGTGGCCCACTGTGCGGCGGGGACAGTGGGCCGGCATTTGGCGGCGGCCTCTTTGCGGCACTTGCAATTCAGTTGGCTCACGTACGCGGCCTTTGATGCAACGCTTTTTCGCCGATGCCGCCGATTTGCAATTAATTGGGAATTAAATTGTAAGAACGTGACGTCAGACCGGGTTCGATGTTCTTGTGGGGCGATTCATAAATTAATTTACTAAGCACATTGTTTGTGTTAACATTCTGTGTGTGTGTTGTGTGTGTGCTTGAGAGTGTTGTGTAAAAGGCAAACAAACAACAAGTAGGGAGAGCGGAAGACAGACATGTGCTCAGCTCGTTTATGGGAGAACAAAACGCTCGGCGCTGGCCAAATAAATAAGCAAAGCGTAAACATGACAGCACCAAGACTCTCAAAAATCTATGCTAATTAGCAGCAATAACAACAAAGGCGAAGAGTGTATCTGTATCTGGGAGAATGTATCTCGAACCCATACTTATATAGCCCCAACAACATAAGTGCAGAGCCAACAAATCGGCAGGCAGCCAAACACTCGGAATACCCTGAAAAAACACCAGCGACAAATAGTGAATGTTGAGTGAATGGAGAGTGTTTCTATAAACATACGTTGGAAAAATGATAGTGACCTCTGGGAATGCTAAGCTGTGAAAGGAAAAGTTAGAGAGGAAAAATAATTACAACATTGATAATTCACCATTAAAATGCCATTATTTTCATTTCAACAAAAGCTGATTGGTTAATTGAATCCACAAAAATCTCGTAATTGAATTACCACATTGTATAAGAATTTATAAAAAATTATAAATTAAAAATTGTTTACTCTTGACATCTTAAAATTTTATTTTTATAAGACACTTATTAAAATATTACATATAACACTATACAAAATAATTGTAAATAAATTGTGATGACTAAAATCATATTATGGAACATAAGAACTTTTCATTCATGGCAAAGCATTTCCCAAGCAAAAAGCATATCTTAGATCTTCTGTCATGCGAACTTTTTGTAGGAAATCTTAATGAAAGACTTCTTTTGATGACCCCCTTGATGCTTGTTTAGATACAAAAATGCAATCTATAATAAATTTCCAAGAAGCAAACATCACCTCATTGCATTGACTTCTCCAACCCCGATTTTACTGAAAGCAACATTTTGCGCAAGCCTTCCCACGTTCCTTATCAGAAATGCAAAATTTATCAGCGATAGCCCAGAAAAGATAACTAAAATGTGCGATGTTCTACAGCAAATAAAACGGGACAAAGAAATCAATTTCGAATTTGTTGATATTACGCAGCCAGAATAACAAAAAAAGAAGCTACTACAATGGTTCCATAGATAGCGGCTACTTGGGTGTACGTCAGTAAGTTAACGAGTAGGCCCAAACGAAATCCGAACGGAAACCGAAACTAATTGAGTATACATATAGAGTGTGGGTTCTGTCTAAGGGGAAGTGATCGTTTCAGAGGTTCCTAATTGGGATCCCGCTGCTAGGCAGTCTGTCACACTGTGCAGAAACCGGGAATTGCATAATGCCCGGGCAAGTACCCACATCACGTGTCTGGGTCGTCTGGCACCTGACAGGCCCACCTGACAACTACTTCAGTTCAGATCGGTTCTGGTCGGAGGAAGTTGATGGAGATGAGGATGATGATGGGGCCCCAGGCCAGACAAAGCCAGGGAAATTGAAAGCCATTAAGTACCTTTAAAAATAAAAGCGGAATACTACTAACCGCATGGCCCACTGGGATGATACATGCGAGGGCTATATATACATACGCGTGGATATATGCTTCTTCAATTATTCAAGAGTACACCGAAAGCAGAGACGGGTGACCACAAAAATCAAAGAAATTACGCACGAAAAATATCTTGAAAATGCCATAAGTTGTATATAGATACACAGCCAGCGCAGACTCATCAGATACACACACACACACGCGAGAAGATATAGACAAACTCGAACTGTGGCAAACTATTTCCGTATTGAGTTCTCTTCTTCAATGCCCTGCATACGATCTATTTGGGCATATTGCAAGGCAGCTTTTCATAAATTAAAACACTTAAAGTAGGAAATAACCAAAATGAAACACTTTTAAATTGCCAGATAAACGTTTTTCTACTTCCAAGTGACCTCTAAATAATTTATTTTTCCTTAATGTCTTACATCCTTCACTCTAGAGCATTTATCAAATGAAATTCAAGACAAAAATGTGTTTGTGACATTTTTAAAAATTTATTTTCGAGGGCTTAAATTCCACAAACAAATTATGAACGTGTTCCAAAAACATTTCCTAATATTTATGGATGCGCCAAATATATTTTCGAAACGTACGATTCGTTTCTCTTCATTTGACTTTATGAGTTTGTTTGGCTTGTGGAAATTGCATTGACCTAGAAGTTATATTGTTGTTTTTTCGGTCTCTTGCGTATTTTGATGTCTTTGGAATACCCTGCATTCTGTTTTGGTTTTGCACATTTCCCCCAACACTCCCACTCTCTGTATCTCTCGCTCTCTCTCACTCTGCCCGTTTCTCTGTGTGTATTTTGAAAATGAGCATCATTATAAATTCCCCGATTTGTTTTCTGTGTGTATATTTTCAAATACTTGCCGCTGTGCATCCGAATTGGGCCGCGATTGCCAGTGTGTGAGTGGGAGACTGGGGAGCTGGCTCCCGACTGGGATCGTGGAAAGCCCACGGCCCATTCCTTGTCCGTCGGTCGCCAGTGGCACGAGGAGCGGGAAACGCGATCCTAAAAAATATTTGAAAATTAAATCACCCCCAAATTCGAAGCTAAATCGAACATACCCCAAAACGAGAGCGAAAGTTCAGTGTTCAAAACGCAAACGCAATTTAATTTGGCCAAAACAATTCGAGACAATCAGAGACAAAGGCGCGATCTCGGCAGCGAAAAATAAACCTGAAAGCATAACGATTTCGGACGCGTGCCGTTGGCGGACGGTGGGCGGTGGGCGGGGCGGCAGAGACGCCAGCAGCGACGTCGCTGCGTTTTTATATGATATTCCGCTCGTAGTTCTCTTTTTTATTTTCTTTTCGTTTTTTGCCGGCTGTCGGGTATAGTGAGCAGAATGCCGCCGGTTCTCGGTTCTCCGTTCAGTTCTGGTTGAGTTTCTGGCGACGAGTGACACACACAGAGGGAACTAGAAATAAACGACATCGAAAACGAAACAACATTCAGTTGTACTGTAGATTCTGGCTGATTAAGAAACACGAAACACAAAACACGCACACACATATCTCACATAAAAACTGCATTAGTTCTGATCGAGCGAAAGTGGACGTAGACGATGCCCAATAACCGCAATCGTAATCGCAATCGGAATCGCAATAAACGCAATCGAAACCAAAATCAAAATCAAAACCCAAACCAAAACCAAAACAATCAGCAGCAGGCAGAGGGGGCGGAGGAGCGGGAAGAGCGGGAGGAGCAGCAGGATTCTCAGATCGCAGTAGCAACTTCTTCTTCCTCCATAGATGATAATGGAAATTCTGGCAGCGTTTCAAATGGGCCAACGGAAAACGGCGAAAATGTTGTTGCTTTCGACCAAAGTGTGACGAACACTCTTGAGAAAACCGCAGAAATAGAAGAAATATCCGAGAAACCAGCAATAGTCATCCAAAAAGAAGAAGATTTAGACGCAGAAATGGGTGCCAAAAACTCGAAACATCGCAAGGAAAAGTCCGATAAGCAGGCGACTAATGGAAAAGTCGAAGAGCAGGTGCGTCCACCACCCACAATTATAAGAAGGCCACCCGGCAGCCCCCGCCAAGCCAAGGTCATAGTTCATCGCATTGTGAGGGAGGAGGACAAGGCAAATGGCAAGGCTGAATCACAGCAGCAACAGAAGGTCGTGGAATCCAAAGAGCAGCACTTGGAGGTTGACGAATCAAAGAAGCCGCAACTGGACACAATAGAACGACGAGAAAACGAAGCAGCTCATCAGAAACCTTTAGAAACTAGTCCGTTATTAGAAGACGCACAGCAGCAACATGTTGCAGTTGCACAAAATCTAGAGATTAACGAAAGTTCATTACCAAAGGAAGATGAAGTGGATTATTCGAAGGAGGACTCAGTTGAAGCTGAACCCTCTAAGGAGCTGCCACCTGACCAGGAGCAACAGCAACTTAAGCCAAAAGAACCAGAGCAATACGTGTTGCAACTTGAAAAAGCCATGGAATTTGTAGAAAATGCCCACCAGCAACATATTTCTGCCGTGCAAAATATTAAACAACCGGAAAGATATAGAGGATAACTCACAGCTAAATAAAGCACAAGCTCCCCAGGAATCAAATGAAGTACAGCAGCAGCATGTTGCTGTTGCAGAAAGAGTGGAGGATCAGAGAGGAAATCAAGCTAATAACGCACGACAGCAGCAAGTTGAAGAGCATCAACCAGTGTCCTTGTTGGATAATATCAATCAGTTTCAAGTTGATTTTGCTGCTCAGTCCTTGGAGAAAATCCTGAAAGAAAATAAGTTGCAGCCTGAGCAGCACACCTCCAAGGTGATCATCCACCAGATCCGGCTGGAAACCAGCGATGAAGAGCGGCCGCGAAAGGGTAAGCCCACCTTCGAGGAAATTAGCAGTACATCCGGTTCTCTGGCCGGAACTCTCTCCCCGCCGCCCCGCTATTTGGTGGAATCACCGAAGAACGTGTCAAGTGGCGGCCAATTCTCGCGCTTCTCCCGCGATGTGCAAATCCAGGAACTGGAGCTCAACAGTGATTGCAGCTCCGGGGAATTCAATTCCCTGCAGTCGCCGCTCGTCTGCGAAGCGGACTCGGAATCGGAGGGATCGGTTGTCCTGGGGGCGGAGCGATCCCCGTCGGATCAGCAGGTGCCGTCCAGCAGCCGTGTGGAGCAGCAGGAGCAGCTGCGTCAGAAGCGCGCCCAGAAACGGAATGCTCTGGAGTCGCACTTCCTGCCGCAGCTGCTCAATCCCCGCTACCTGGACAGCATCCTGGAGGAGAATGGCGAGGCGACCAGTTTCCGGAACTCCAACTCCTCCTCCGGCGGAGGCGATCAGGCGGGGACCCGCACGCCCAAGCTGGACGAGACCTTTCCCAAGAGCCAGTTGGACTTTAGCCGGCGGCACAAGCGACGAGAGGAGGCCCCCTCGCCGCTGAAGCTGGAGACCAAGCTGCTGGAGGAGTCCTCCGATCTGGAGAGCTGCACCCGTCTCCAGAGCGCCCTATCGCCGCAGTCCGAAGACGCCGAGTTGGTGTACCTCAGCTCCTCGGCCTCCAGTAGTGTGTCCGACCTCATGGAGCTGGAACTGGAGCAGGCGGCCGCCTTGGCGGAGAGGGCCCTGGTCGATCTGGACACGGATGCCAGTCGGCTGATCCTACGGCCGGACGACGAGATGAGCAGCACCAGCACCACCACGGCGGACCGGAGCGAGACGGAACCGGAAACGGAGACGGAGACGGAGGCGGACAGAGAGGCCGAGGAGAGTCGCGAGAGCACACCTGTTAACGCTAACCCGACGCTCGCCAGCTCGCTGTCTTCGCTGCTGAGCGCCGCAACGCCGACGCCGACACCGACGCCCACGCCCGCGGACCGAGAACAATTAGCAAAAGATACAAATGTATCTGGCGGATCGGCGGTTAGTTTCGGAACAGCATCGCCGCTGGCGGCCACGCGCGAGGAGTTCGTTCGCAACATGGACAAAGTGCGCGAGTTGATCGAGATGACGCGGCGCGAACAGGAGCAAGTGGAAGTCCCGCCGACCGGTACGACGCGTTCGCCGTCGCCGCCGCCCGTTCCCCCGCCCCCTGCCGCAGTGTCCCCCTTCTCCTCCCCCCTGTTCCACCTCACTCCGCTGCAGCTGAGGCGGCAGGAGTCGAACGACTCCCACTGCTCAGACAGCACCACCCACAGCCAATGCACGGCCATCAACCTGGCCAGTCCCCCGCCGCCTCCCACCGCCCAGCCACCCACTCCGCCACTCAGACAGAAGCCCGCACCACCCCACGCACCACCCACCCCCCAATCAGAGCCAGAGCTTTCAGTTGCAGATTCGGATGCAGATGCACATACGGATGCAGACACGGATGCAGATACGGATGCCATAAAGAAGCTGCGTCTGCTGTGCACCGAGCAGTTGGCGTCCATGCCCTATGGCGAACAGGTGCTCGAGGAGTTAGCCAGCGTGGCCCAGAACATAGCCGATCAGTCGCAGAACAAGATGCCCTACCCCATGCCCCAGTTGCCGCACATCAAGGAGCTGCAGTTGAACGCCGGCGAGGGCAAGTCCTCCTCCGCCTGGCTGGGCCTGCCCACCCAGTCCGATCCGCAGCTGTTGGTTTGCCTGTCCCCCGGCCAGAGGGAGCTCCTGGATGCCCAGACCCAGCCTGATGACCTGCTGGATGCCCACCAGAAGTTCGTGGAGCGCCGGGGCTACCATGAGCTGACCAAGGCCCAGGTGCTCGAGCAGGATCACCAGCAGCAGCAGCAGCAGAGCGAGATGCTCAAGACCGCGGCCATGATGCGCGAGTTGCGCAAGAGCCTCTCGCCGCCGGCGCCCCCTCCCCCCGCCGCCCGTGCCGCTGAAGAGCGCCGAAACCGCGGCCAAGGCAACCGCTCATGAAAGCGCCAAGAGAGATGACGCAAGCGAACAAAAGCAGAAGATCGCGGCAGGCGAATCGTCATCGCTTGAAAATAAACCAAGGCGAGCAGCTGATCTCGGCGAGCAGCAGTCGGCAGAGCACCGCCAGAGCAGCAGCACCACCAGCACAAGCGTCCACAACACCGCAGAGAGCATGTCCAGTGCCACATCCAAGTTTCCCACGCTGGACGGCATGGAGAGCGAGCTGGCCAGGATGTTCCCCCAGCACAAGGGCGACATTTTCGAGGAGCAGCGCAAGCGCTTCTCCAACATCGAGTTCCCCAGCCATCAGCCGGTGCAGAGTGAAACCAAGCGGTACTCCAACATCGAGACGAGCAGCTTCGAGTCCAAGAAGCGCATGGAGAACGGCCAGGTGGTCTACGATGTGAGCACCTCCAGTCGCGAGAAGAAGGAGGAGGGCGAGCCACCCAAAGAGCAGCCCGCCCCGCCCATCCCCCCGCCGCCAATTATGTCAGCAACGAAATTAAACGGTGGCACTTTCATTGATGGAGACGTGGCGCCCAAAAATAGCCAGCCGGCGAGAGGGGGCGGCAGCGGGGGCGGCAACGGTTCGTATGAGGAATTTCGGCAGCGTGCCAAGGCCGCGGCGGATGCTTTTGGAGATCAGCGGGAGCAGCAGCAGCAGAATGGCCTGGACCACGACCGCGTGTTCAAGGACTTCGACAGGCTGTCCCAGCAGATGCACGCCGAGCTGCAAACCACCCGCGAAAGGCGGGAGAAGTCCGCTTCCCTGTACGATCTCAGTGGCTTCACCCGGCCCTCGGCGGGTCATCCGAAGCTGGAGGAACTGCAGCAGCGGCGACATGCCCACATGCAGGAGTTGGAGAAGGAAATAGAGCGATCGGCGAAGTCCCGGCAGGAGCGCATGTCCTCGGTGCCGCGACAAATGGAGGCCACTCCCCCGCAATCCCGTGAAATTCCCATAGAACTGGAGCCCCGTTCCCGCCGTGCCGAGTCCCTCTGCAATCTAAACGAGCCACCGCCACGTCCGCACACCACAGTGGGTCACTACAACCACGCGGCGGCTCAGGATGACTGGTCGCGATACGCCAGTGACCTGGGCTACTCGGAGAACATAGCGCGACCCTTCGCCAGGGAGGTGGAGATCTGCTACCAGCGACAGAACCAGAGGGCACCCCACTCCATTAGGGCCCCGCGACTCTCGGCCAGCACCAATGACCTGAGCACCTCCAGCCAGTACAGCTTCGATAGCTTCAATGCCTACGGCGGCCGGAGGACCCACGCCCCCATGCTGAACCAGGCCCAACAACAGCAGCGTCCCCACTACGGCAGTTGCTACTCCATGATCGAGAGGGACCCCAATCCCAGGTACATCAGCACCACCTCGCGAAGGGGCGTGAGTCCTGCCCCACCGGCTGCACCACCACCGCAGCAGCAAGTGCCGCCACCCGCCTACGATCGCCAGCAGAGGCGGTCCTCGCTGCCCAGGGATCTCCACGAGCAGCAGCTGAAGTACATACTCTCCAAGGAGGAGGAGCTCAAGTTTGAGGTGGAGCGGCTGCAGCAGGAGCGGCGTCGCCTGATGGAGGAGATGCAGAGGGCGCCGGTCCTGCCGGCTCCCCAGCGGAGGGAGAGCTACAGGCCCGCGGCCAAGTTGCCCACCTTGAGCGAGGATGAGGTCTTCCGGCAGCAAATGGCCGAGGAGTGGATGAACAAGGTGGCCGAGCGCGAGGAGCGGCGCCAGCACAAGATCATACGCATATCCAAGATCGAGGATGAGCAGGACCACTCCACCGTGGACAGGGCCACCATAAGCGATGAGTTCCTGGACCGGGTGAAGGAGCGGCGCCACAAGCTGGCCATGCCGGCGGACAGTGACTGGGAGAGCGGGGCGGAGTCCCAGCCGCAGCCCAATCAGGCCCAATCCCAGCCAGAGTCGGATGTGGAGGCCGCCCCAGTGCGCATACTCGAGGGCCAGGCGGAGGCCAATCTGCGCCAGCTGCCACGCCACCTGAGGGAGTTCGCCAAGTTCTCCACCAGCGAGCAGCTGCCGGATGGCGCCCAGATGGAGCGCCACGAGGAGCAGGAGCGCAGGGAGGAGGCCACGGACAACTCGCACAGCAGTGCCAGCAAGAAGACGAGCATCGTGAAGACGTACAAGGTGTCGCGGCTGCCGCCTTCCGTCCAGGGTGAGTTTCCCGGCCAATTTTCCGGGTCAAAGGGCGGCCGACCCTATCGCGAACGCTCGCAAACGGCGCGGCTCGTGCGCCATAACATCCCCCTGGAACTAACCAGTAACCACAGCTCATCGCCTGACTCCGTCTCCAATCCCGGTTGTGGTTCGTCCTCAGCACAAGGCTCCTCCTCCTTCTCCCACTCCCTCTCCTCCCCATCCTCTATCCCAGCATCCCCAGCACAGCCACCCATCGAACCATTGAATCCTTCATCCAGCGCCGCTGGCGGCATCTTGGGCACCGCTTTGTTGCTGGGCTTATCCCTGCTGACCGCCTGGAACAAGTTCAGTTAGTTCATATCCCACTCACTCCTAAGTTGATCCCACATCTTATGTTTATTATTTTGATGATCACTTCCCAAACTTGATCTTAAAAGGTATCAACAGTCAACTATACCAAATTTCCATCTGTTAATATCAAGTTAAAAGTAATCCCATATCTGGCTTTATACCCATTGGATTTCGGCCATCTCGATCACACACTCACCCGCATACCGTAGCCACTTGGTGTTGTCCTATCTCTCTCTTTTGTATATCTCTATCTCTCTCTCACTCTTCTGATTGTTCATTGTGCGCGAAACGCTCCTACTTAATCCACACAGACGAGGCCACAGAACCCGGCTCCAGGAGCACCACAATCCACCAGATAGATCGCTCCAGCGATCCCCAGGCGGGGAAATTCGGTGCTAATTTGAACGAGTTTTTCGCCGGCTCGCCCTTCCGATCGAAAATCTTCGAAGAGTTCGACAAGTACTGGCGAAACTTCGAGCACTCCGCCTCGAACACTTTCTAGGGCCATCCTGAACCACAAACCGAACGCTTTGACCCCTGACCCGCCCCCTTTCTAGCCCCGCCCCCTGCAGCTGCATGCAGCAACCCCCCACTCATGTTAAATAAATAAATATACAAGTTACTGATTTGTCCAAATTGCGTTTGTGAAACTTTGTTAAATGTTCGAAACATTAAAAATAATATTAATACCATAGCAATAAAACGAAACCGAAAATTATATTTAGTGTTGTTTAATGTTTAATAAACGAAATTATTTGATTAACCAAAAATTGTTTACTTGATTTGAGTATTTTCGTTGCATTCATTCGATATTTGTATATATTCCGCATGCGATTCCTTCTAGTTGTATGATGTGTCCCGAGAGAGAGACGATGTGCTTGAAAACAAAACTAATCCATATTTGTGTGTAGTGTACAGATATTTGCGGACAGTGCGGTTGGGAAATATCAGACAGGCGTAAACAAAATGCTCATGAGATATACGCAAGATCTAAAAACGTTTCTCGTCTCATGATTTTGGGAAATGCTTTGAATTTGTATAACTCAATCAAGCTTTTAACCGAGTTACCTTATTGAATACCCTAAGTACTGATGCAATTTCACTAATGCAATTAAAACATATTTTTCTAAAACTCATAACTACTAGTATTAACTTAACATAAAGATTAGTCATTCTGATATTTCCCCACTTACCGTGTATAATTGTTTAATCTTAAGCTTTAATTAAGGTAATAAATCATTTGGCTTTGTAATCCGCAAGCTTTCGCTTAAGGCTCTGTGCTCAAATGCTCGAGGGCTGAAATCGGCTTAACCCTTCCGCGGCATCGCAATCCACCCATTCCACCCCCTAAGTCGACTTATCTGCCCCCCAAGAATCGCAATCATGCTCAAGAAACAAGAACGAAGTAAGGAAAGACAAGCGAAATTGCGATTAAGCGGAAATTTTAAATTAATTCCATTCAATTGCATGGACACAAAGTGCAGTGCGACAGACGTTCCGTTTGTTTAAACGAGAATTACGGAATCGGGGGCAATTGAGCTAGAGCGTCTACACAGAGAAAAATATTACTACTACTAATGATCAAATTCTTGATATTTATTCAGAATCTATTGATTACACACTTATTTCGAAAAATAACACATTGATTTTTAAAATAAATGTAGTGAAGATGCATTTCTTTTCTGCGAGCAAAATAAGTAAAATAATTTTTTTTTCCTATTTCCACAAAGTTTTGAGAAAAGGAAATTTAATAGGGCTTAACAGTTTTACTTTTTTTCAAAAATATTATACTTTGACCTTAAATTTAGGTCCATTTTTAAAAGTTTAAATGTAATCAAATTCTCAAAAAATATTAAGGTTTGTTACTGTTTGGCATTTCTGTTGGCAGAATACATTTTTCAATCAGCAGAAGTTTTGTTTACCTATATTTCTTTTGAAATGACTATTCAACTAAAAGTAATATACAATAATAATATTAAAAAAATCATATAAATATTTTAACTTTCACTGACAATAAGTAAATAACAGCAATGATAATAATAATAATTGTATTCAAAATTCAGTTGCCAATTTGAGCCTTGGTTATTTTCTCTGTGTACGAGCGACTATGCATGCTGAAATTGGAACAGGGACGGGGCAACGAACGGACTCCGCTAGAAGGCGAAGATCTAACCGAATGCTATCGTTCAGACAGAGCCACCGCATCGGAGGCGGACGCAGGAGCGGGAATGGGTGTCCGGCTGCGACCACGCCCACCCAAGCAGACGCGCTTCCTCCTCAACGCCCAGCAGCTGCAACAGCAGCGGCAGCGACGCAGCTGGTCGGAAAGCGATCTTCTCAAGGAGATCGACAGCGAACTGCAGCTGGCCAAGGGCTTCCTCTACGCCAATGGTGTGTCAGAAAAACCCCAGAACGTCCATCAACCTTCCTCCCCCCGCCCACTACCGTTCCCCACCCCTGCTGTCTAATTGTCTAGCCCCTTCTCGTTGTACGATTAATTATGTTAAGTTTATTTTTAGCCAAATCCACTTTATACATGGCGGATTTCACTTGCCTGCCTGAAAGTAGGCAACAAAGTTCGCCTGTTTTGTTTCAGCACATTGCGTATACGACATGAAGGCTCCTTGTTTCTTGGTCACTTGCCACACTCGGCCACATACACATACATATCTCTATATATTTATCTTTATCTGCACTGTGTCCATAATTTATGACCCACTTGAGTCGAAGACCTCTCGTTCTCACTCCCGGAGATCGCTCTTTTTTGGCTTCCTCTCCTGTCTCTGTTTACGAAAGCATAAAAAAACTGTTGTTTATACTGGGCGAAACGGAAAAAAAATACGAATTTTTCATTTGAGAACGAGAACGTTCAACAAATTTGTTGTCTTGCGCTCGCACACAAATTGAGATTTTTCGGCTGGGATTTTCGGTGGGCCTCTAGACTACGAAAGTCCAAGCAACCTGACCGAAAATTCAACCGTTTCGTAGTCGTCGTCGTGTTAAAGTCGTGTGAGCAACGCGAAGGCGCGTCAGAAAATAGAAATATAGAAAAGTCCGAAGTCGGAAATTGAAAATCAAAAAGAAGTCGCTTCTATATTTCCACAGCAGAAATGGGGCAGGGTTAGTTGAGTGTTTTGTATTCGAATTTGTTTGTGCTACCCCATACTTGTTGCCACTTCCTCGACGGCTGCCCAGTGAAAAGATCGAAAAGATACAAAGATGCACGAGCTGCAACCGAAGTGAAGTGTATTCAGTGAAGAGTATTCCCGATTAAATCGCCGATTTGGCCATTTGCAATTTGATTTTTGCAGAGCACACACAAAGCACGGGCACGGCGATGTTTGCACCCAAATTCAAGGCGCGCGCGCCACCAGGCTCAGGTAAATTGTATCTGGCGGATGCGTTTTGCATCCCGCGGATGCACCCACGTCAAGTGTGACAAATGGCCAACATGACGTTTTCAGTGGGTTGTCTTTGATGATTCGACGGCAGACGAGTTGAGTGGATCTTTCGCCGCGATTTCCCAGTCTTATTCGACTTATTCGTTTCCAAATTTATTGCTCGTATTTATAGATAATATTTTTTGTGTTAGCTCTTTCATTTTTTGTTTCTTTAGGACTGAACTTGATTTCGACTTTGGCAGTTGCGATTGTTTATTTAAAATATTTCACATTAGTTCATGTTAATTGTGCACACACCAAAGTTTCCACATGATTTAGACCAGCGTTTTGGAAAATCCAAACTGGAAACGAGGTGCGCCATTGCTAAATATATCAAATGACGTAAAATCCGAGGGAGAAAATGCGGAATATTTATTACAATATTTGCAATGTTCTCAATTGTTGTTCGCTTTTCGTGTTAGCCGCCCACGCGGTGCCGCCTTTTACAGTCTCTAATAAAAATGCCTGCTAAATAAGATCAACACGGAGAGGGGAGTACTATGCCATGTCGCCATCTCGACCCATTTGATGTTGTTTTAGCCCAGTCCGTTGGATTTTCCATTCAGCAGAATCCGCCGCGGGCCATAAAGCCCCTTTGAGGATTTACGGGGGCGAACCCAAATCCATCAAAACTTTTATTCCTTGATTGGCGTCATCTGATGGCATTATCTATGCTTTGGAAATAACGATCTCCTACACATTTATTTAAAGCATTAATTTGTATGTTGTTATTTTTAACATTTTCCCCTTTCTTTTTTTTCTGTTCGGACTATTTTGCCCATGCCAAAGAATGGAAAATATAAATTTTAAGACTTTTAGTGAGTGAAAATAATTTATAGTCCGGTATAAATTCAGTTGAACTTGAACGAAAAGATTCCTTTGCTTAGCTGCTGGTCGGGAAATAGCGATTTAATTTTGTTTGATGACGTAGCTATCGGTGGGATTATCAATCTGTTTGAAAGAGATCTTAATAATATAGATTGGAAAAGAATTTGGCAATCACGATGAAATAGGTATATGGATGAGCGTACAAATTAAACTGAATGAGATAATTATTTATTATCATCTCACGAATTGGCTGTGCAATTGACTTGACTTGTGAATAAATAATTTTAATCTTAAATGATTTTAACGAAGACGCTTAAAGCAATTATTTATGTAATTAAGATAGATACTTATATTTATTTAATAGAAATCATACGGATATGAATGTGGATCTAAGTTTTTATTTTTGAATCGTGATAGCCGAAATAAAAGATACCCAGATACTTTTTATAATTTATTCAATTTCATTAAAAACACCATAACTTAGAGTGAATGATTTCTGTTCTTTTCTATTCCGCTAATGTCATAGCCCATTATGCGGTTTGCAACCAGAGCTTTTCCAATCAGTTCCGGCTGAACCGCAAATATGCACTCCATTAATAACCCCAAATGGAGGAGTCCCCGCCTCCTCCACGAGCCACACGCAGGCGGACTCCCTCTGAATTCCACATAAATCAACCCAGGAAATGCTCTTAATTTGCCAGAGGCAGCCGCACCCTTTTCCATTCTCATTCCCATTTCCAATTGACAGGTCGCACTCTGACTCGGAACTCCCGATCCCAACTCCCGTTTTCCAATCTGTGACAGGTTGCGTAGAGCCCCCAACCACCACTCCTCCCCAACTATTTTCCCCACCACCTATTGTGTGAATTTTACAAGGCCGCAGCGAGCATATGGGTTCCGCTATTAGAAAAACATTTTACAAACAATCCAGAGTTAAAATTAAATGGTTCCCTCATTGCAGGTACAGTGAAAGAAAAGTCTTTGATTTAATTGATAAATGGTTAATATACTTTTCTGTCCGTTTAAGCTAGTATTAAAACGAGGAGTTTCACAAAGTTAACGATAAGGACTGAAGATCAAGGCTTAAATGAGAATTAATCATTTTTACATCCAAATACAGTATGATGACTGAGACGTTAAGTAAACCCAAATTTGCCTAATACATTCAACTAGAACATGATAAGAACATATAACAACATTAATTCATTTTCAATATTTTATAAATGTTTTCAAAAACCAATTTAGTTTCTATTTTTAGGGCTAATCAATTAATTCGGTTAATAGGTGTTATAAGTTACTTGATTTCAAAGCAAAAATGAATTTCAGAGTGATTTTGTTTTCCGTGGAGTCCCCTTTTTGTTGTTTTCTGAATTTTTTCTTGTTCGCAAATCGATAAATTTGAAATGAATTGCCTCGAACAACGAAAGCCAGCGAAATGCGGCTTCTGCTCGACTGCGGGCGCTCCTTGCGGGTGTGTCGCGCACTCAAGTGCCACTATTAGCATTTTTCCAAGCGAATTTTCGAATTTTCCGTCTGATTTGTTCTAAAGCAGCAGCAGTAGCGTCAGTGGCCACCGGAAGTGCCAAGCCAAGTCAAGCCAAACCAATCGAGTTGGCTTTGTGTGTTTGGGTTTGCTTTTTGTTTTGGGTTTGCTTTTTGTCTGGCTTTGCCGAAGAGTTGTTTGGATGTTTTGATGTTTTGATGTTTTGTTGTGACTTTTGTGAGCTGCTTCACTGTACTCCGCCGCACACACTTCCGTTCCATTTCGCATTGCACGCATAATTGGCGTTTCCCCCTCGAAGAGCCCCTGTCTCCGGTTGATCGAACACCGAGCGGCGAGAATAGTAATTGATCTGCTATTTGGGGATTGTGACGATGAGGCGGAGGAGCCGCCATCGGCAACTGGGTGTGTTTGGCTTTTGTTTCTCCCTGCCCATAGCCATTCCCATTCCTATTCCGAATCTGAATCCGAATCGGAATCCATCCCCATTCCCGGGCTTTTATAGTAGCTCTGCTCGACGCTGGCGAGTCACGCAAAATTCAGTTCGCCTCGAGCCGTGCGCGGAGTCAGCAACTCAATCAGCAAATCGCTCTCGAAATCGGTGGCCCATCCGTATCCGTAACCGGTATCTGTGCAATCTCCTGAGGTAAATCCCTCGAGTAAATCCGAGTAGTACTAATCTGAGTGACTCAGAGGATCTCGGTGTGTGCGAGTTTGATTGACATTTGCAAGGAGAAATTTCCTTTTGATTCGATTGTATAATTCAATTAAGTGCTGATTGAATAAAGACGTCAGCGCGCCCACGTACGAAACACCAGCATCAGCACCACCTCCACCACCTCCCCCTAACAGTTTCCCCCACCGCCCCTGTGAAACCCAAGCAATCCGCTAACGAATTTCGAGGCAGCACCACTGCTCCTCGGCCAAATACGTGTCAATGTCTCGAAGGCAATGCGCCTAGGGCATCTCTAAATGTATCTGTGTCTGAATCGGTAAATGTATCTGTGATCTCGGGGGTTTGTTTGTGGTTCTTGTTTTTTTACAGGTGGCATATAAATCTGTAGAATGAAAGATTTTGGCTAGACCCAATGCAAAGCTGCACAGACATCGCGGGGGTTAGTTGACAAGTAATCAGATTACGCTGACAGAATAAATCCACAATTGGCGGCAATTTATTTTCACTGCTTTAAAGTGGTTAACCGGGGATTAAAATGGAAGATTAGCTTCAAATTTTATGACCTATCTAAAGCTGTATAAATTGAGTTGAGATTGTATTCGTAAATTTGATTTGGGTTTACGTAGTTTGAAGTCCTTGAATTGTTTCATAATTGTGTCCGAAATATTTTTTTATCTATCCATTAATGTCTTAATTAAATATCTTATTTCTGAAAAGGATGTAAATATGAGAAAACGATTTAATTGATTTAAATTGATTTGAACATGCAATACTACATTTACATACATAGATCTTACGTTTAAGACAAATTTTGTGTTTGGTATGCATATATAGAAGTTAACGAACCTTGGTAGCACACCTCGCCCTGTTCTTTAACGGTACGGGAATATAAATTTATACTACTTCTCTGCATGTGTGTGCTTTTTTGTGAATGCTAAACATGCGCCAAATGCGATGACTCATTCCATCCGTGTGAGAGGAGCGTCTGTGTGCGTCTCTGTGTCCGTGTGCGTGTGTGTGTTGGCCAAATTTTGAATGGCTGCCAAATGGCGGCTTCCTCGGTCGCCGTCGTATTAATTATGGCTGTTCCACGTCGCTGTGTTTGTTTGTCAATTTGTCTTCGCTCGGTTTGTTGACTGCCCAAGAAGCTATTTTCGAGGAGATCTGCGGTTTAAGCATAGCCAGCGAGCATAAATTTGTTGACAAGTGTAAATGTCGGGGCGGGAAACTCAATCTCTGAACTCGCCGGCGCCCCTGAAAATGTCATCAGCCACATGAAAGACCCAACGCCCACACTGGCTCACCCTCTGAAAACTTTCGACAGGCGTGTGGACACCTTACGGTTCCAGTGGCGAACTAAACCAATCGGGCCCCACCTCGGCCACGCCCCCGCCACCGCCGCCGCCCTCGCTGCCCGTTTGGACGCCCCAGCCGTCGCCGGTGTTGAGCGGTCGCAAGGAGTTCCGCCCGGTCCACTTCGAGTCCCCCACTCTGCCACGTCGGTACACGGCTTTGCAGCAGCAAGATCAGCAGCAGCAACAGAAGACGACGACTACGATCCCGCCGTGGTCATACACCAACGGAGAAGGTGCCCCCCAACTGCCCCCCGCACCGCCCTCCCTGAACTCCGTGAATTCCAACTCGGACTACGCCGAGACCGACTGTTCGGGACACTTTGGTCCCGTGGCGCCCAGTGCCAGTGTCTCCGACAAGATCAGAAGTACTATATCCGCACACAGCTTCCCCTGACCCTTATTACTTAGCCGAGGTCCTCTTTCCTTAGTCCAATACTCAAAGTCAATCCATTTATATCCGTTTTTATTATCTTGCAAGTTATACTTTTACCCTTAAAGGGAAATTGTTAGGCAGTCGTGATTTTAAAAGGCTAAGATACATTTATACTTAAGGAAGCAACAGTTAGGCTATTAAATTTTAACTCTCCAAATAAAATATAGTTTCTAGACTTCTTTTGAGGTCCTATTTTGAGACACTATCAATGAAAAACAATCCAAAAAGGCTCTGGTTTTTATTATAGCCCCAAATTGTACCATTTATGCCTTTTGTTATATTATTATTACCACATTATTAGTAAAACAAACCGAATATGCAGACATTATTGTACACACTTTTTATACAGTACGTTTATTTCCATAAATGACTTTGTCGAGTCAAGAAACTAATGGGAAATATTCAGTTACTTTGTAGTAGAAAACAAATTTCGAATATATGAATCATTAATTTCCGGCAAAATCGATTTTATTTAGTGCTTTTGTAAAATGATTTGCTATAAAAAGGAAATTGTTGTGTTCTATTTTGGTTTTGGTACACACACATAAGTTACCTGATGATTTTTTGGTCGCTTCTTAGGAGAACCAAATTGCTAGTATATTAAAATTTGAGTATTGGTTATGGTTAGGTCGGATTTCCCGACTATTTCCTTCTTGCTTCCCCCTTCACATGGAACCCCTTTCTCAGACCCATATTCGTTTGATTTCGCTAACGATTAACTGTCGTTTATCGCCCCGAAAAGCATTCGAACGCTCTTCTTCCAACTCGGAGTTGCAGAGGCCGTTCGTGCGGCGCCAACTGTCCGACGCCAGTCGCCCAGCGTACAGGCCCAATGAAGTCAGTAAGTATAGCCAATGAGGGTAGGGCAAGTGACCAGGTGAAGCGAGCTCATGTCGACGCACAACACTGAATGTAGCTGTGATGTTTGTGTCCTCTGTTTAACCGCAAATACCTTAACCAAATACCTAAACCAAGCCCTCCAGAGAACCCAATCAACTAACCAAACTCCATCTGCGGTTTCCAGTCTACAAAGTCAAGCACGAGTATATGAGCGAACCGGAGACGGGCAGCGATCGTCCCCGGAAAATGGCACAGTTAGGGCGAAGACAGTACGACGGCATCGGTCCGGTGACCAACGATGGAATGCCCATCATCCTCAGATCGGTAAAGGAAGCCCCATTAACATGGGCAAATCGGGGGTCTTGAACTCGAAGTGAGATGATTTGATACGAGTATTGTTCCTTATCCCTATCCACATGCAGGAGGTCCAGGAGCCGCATCAGCATGAGTGGTACAAGCGTCTGTATCAGACGATTCACAAGCAGAAGAACGGCGGTAAATGTCCCCCACTTTTCCTTTGGTCTGAAGCATTACGAACTCCCCGAGTACACCATTCCCAATCCCATCCCAGCTCATTCCCAGAACCCAAATATGTCCATTCCCCCATTCCTCTAATGCTTCAGTCCGATCTCCAACTTATCGTTTTGGTCTCTTCAAATACTCTCGTTTCTCATTCTCCCATCCGCTTTCGCCTCAAGATGATTTCGTGATTCGCTACAAGTGTCCCAGAGGTGATTCTTTGATCTATAAACTATGCTATTCCCTAGTATACTCTTCCCTTTAGCTACCCGTTTTTGCCTGTAAATATAGACAAGGTCCAGTACCATGTAACCTCTAAGAAATAGAGAGCCTCATACTTATTTGGTTTATCTTTTGTTTACATGCATGCTGTATTATTTGGTTTATCTACATATGATTTATCTCATATTCCCGTGTCTAGCTCATTGACAATTTGGAAGCTTTCTACTAAATTTCAAGACTAACCTAATCTAAGGCCTAACTCACCCAACGCAAAACCACAAAACTACGCTAACATCATGTCCGCCAGTACACCACCTAGACAAAGTAATGATTATGATTGGTAGAGCTTGAGAAACCGCTTTAAGCTTCTCTAGACTGAATAATTGGCTCAACTAATATGTTTTTCCATATCCGCTCAGCCCGTCCGTCGTACAAGAGCAACGGCTACGTCTCAGAGCCCGAACCCAACTACGATTCCGACTACTCCACGGTGAGGTACCGCACCCAGAATCCGCACCGCGTGCAGTCCGTATCCTCGGCTGTCAATGTGCGCAACCTCAACCAGGACGAGAAGTGAGTCCTTAGTTTTATCATAATTGCGATCCCTCTATTGAACGAGTAACTTTTTACTACAGGTTGTATGGTACTATGCCAAATCCCATAAAATCAGCGCAGAACTCGTATAAAAATCAGCCAGGTCGCATCGAGAACTACACGACAGGTCATTCGTCTGTTTCCGAAAAGGAAAAGAAGGAGGTAAGTGCTGCCCCTACTCCTAACATCCACATAAACTCTCATCAGTGCGACCGAAAAACTCATCATTTTGGAACAATCCACTTCACCACCATCACTTTTAACCCATGCGAAGCAATCAGCGGCATTCACTTAATGGGCCTCTTCACTGGCCTAATCCTTAGCACCGTCCACTATTAGCTTATTGCCCCTGCTCCCCACACCGCCATGATAATACCCAAAAAGCCCTAGCCGGGCCCATAATCAAGCAGCATTCACATTCACAACCCATATTCAGTCATTCAGATCGCCTCAAATTTTCTAACTCACAGCAATTATTCTATTCACAATTCTAGTGGTGGGACGAAGTGATGGACATCTTTAACGGGGTATGATCTCTTCTATATATTCTAGATTTAGTTTTAGTTTATTTACCTTCCGATTGAGTTACTCGAGACTGTTTTCCGTCGCCTACCGTAAACTAAACCGATCCCAACTATCTGCTTATTGTTGTATCTTTCCTTGCCTACCATTTACCGCCTGCCAAAACGCCTGACCCATATCGTTCGCAAAGTGGCTTAGGGAGCATACACGCATCCCGCGAATTATCATAGAGTTCGTCGATGATTTCGACGACATCGGAGTAAGTTTCCCCGGACAGAAGATCCATCGATCTGTCAGAGATTATTAAGAAAGCGAGGCAGGAATCATTGCAAAAGGCACAAGAACTACTAATAGAAGCCACTCGATCAAATGCAATTTTGTTCATAAATTGAAACTAAGTTTTGTATTCTCTCTTCCCCTTTGATAGAATCTAGAACAATCGAAATTATCGCCGTTGTATACCGAAGGTAACTTGTCCAGGTAAGCAAGCTATAATAAATAAAAAGAAAGATACGTAACACCAGCCTTTTCCGTCTTCCCAGAGCTCTGGCCAAGGAATCCGGCTATACCAGCGACTCAAACCTCGTCTTCCGAAAGAAGGAGCTACCTGTAAGCAGTCCCCTTAGTCCCGTTGAACAAAAGGAGGCCTACAAGAGTCTCCAGGCAGGCGGAGAACCTCCACTGCTCGGCTTCCGCAAACCAGCGCCCGAGAAGCCCCGTGGTAAGTCGCATCTCTTCTTATTTTTGGGTAGTTTCATTTAATCTAATAACTAACATAGTTGTAAGTCGCTGGGCTCTTCTACTCACTAATCTGCAAACGGTGTTGGTTCCAAGGTCTATCTATCGTACACTCAAACTATGTAAGATTGTAAACTCTTGCCACGTGTTGCCCTGGCTTACTCCCTCTCACCCACTCTCACTGCTCACCTGAAGTTGTATTTGTCCGCCCATCAGGAGGCGGGCACCACCGACAAGAAACAAAAATAGCACCACCGTTTTTGGCACTGTAACAGGCACCACCAAAAACCTAGCAGACGCAGCTGCCTAATCCCAAAACCCAAATTATTGCCTTCCTCAAGAAATTGTGGAGGAGTTCGAATTCATACAGATCACTCCCACGCTCACAAAGATTCGTGTGAGCACCAAGGAGCTGGAAGAGGAGCAACCCTTGAAAAAACTGCCAACCATACCGCCTCCGCCGCCACCACCTCCACCACCGCCACCGCAAGATTTGACCAAGAGGAGGGAGAGGAAGCCGGCGAAGATGTTCTCGCAGCTGTCGAAGAATCTGCCCTCGTTCATTCCCTTGAGCAAGAAGCAGCAAGTATCGCAACAGGATGACCCTCCTCCAAGACCGCCCCACCGGAAGTCCAGCTGCACGAAGAGCACTGTTCGGGTGCTGAGTTCCGCCTCGAAGTCCAGGCATGAGCAGTGCTTCCAGCCACCGAATGGCAATGCCTCTGGGGTGTCCACCATCACCCTGAGGAAGGTGGCCACCTCGAGTTGTTCGCGTCGCGAGCCCATTTGTCGGTCGAAGTCGGCGGGAGCGGTGTCCACCCTCCTGCAAACCCTGACGGCCACCAAGGAAACCCGACTCACGCGTCGCGTTCAGCAGCAGCAGCAGCAGTCCCGTTTGAGGTCCTCCAGTCCTAGTAGACGTCCCGCCCGTCTGCTGGCTCTTCGCCACTCCAGCCGGAGCCCCGTGGCCTTTGGTCGTAGCATCTCGAAGGAGCGCAGCTTCGCTGAGGAGAAGAAGCGACTGGAGAACACCCTACCAGCTAATCGCACCAACTTTGAGGCTAGTACCAATATCCTAAGGGACCCCTCTCTGAAATCCCCTCAAGAGGTAAGGGAGGCAGTGCGCTCGTACGCCACCTCGCGTAGCAAGTCTTTGCCAAGGCTCCGTCACACCACGGTGAGCACCACTACAAGGCAGACCATGTGTTTCCCACAAGTGCGACCCCAGACGCTATTGGACTGTGGAACTCGATCGCTGAGGAAGTCTTCCTCGAAGGCTGGAAAGGGTCAGGTTAAGAATGGGTCTAATGACAGCCTGCCGCGGAGTAACTCCACTTTCTCCATTGACTCGCTGGTGCGTCAGGAATTCGTGCCCATTGCACCGCCCAAAACGTATGTGAGCAAGTCCAGAGGCTCGTCTTCCAAGGCGCTGGTTCCTCTCCAGAACAGCCGCAGCGAAGGTCATGTTCCCCGGAAGCGTCAGACCGGGAAAACCACCTCCAAGCCATCTCCACCGGTTACCGTCCACTCCTATAGCGAGTCGGTGCGCGAAAAGACCAACTTTTGGAACGAGTACAATGCGAAGCAGGCCATGTCATTGCCCCAGGAATACAAATTCGGTCCGGAGGATGTGTGCGACTACGCCAGTCAACCGATCCAGCAACCGTGCATCGAGGACCTCGTGTGGAAGTATGAGGGCAGGGAGCAGCGTCCTCCGAAACAAGTGTCCGTGACGGACATTGCCCGTCCGCAGTCGCCGCAATTGAGCCAGGAGCGTCGCTTTTCGCCCACTCGAGAGGTGAGAGTGCCCCAGATTAGCCGAGAGGTGCGATCCCCCTCTCGCCGACGCATCGACAGCCTGCGTTCCAAGGACAAGGAGCAGTCGTTGGCCAGGGCCAGCAGTCTGAGCAGCGCCGATGAGCGTCGCAGGGCCACTCCCGTTCCGGCGAATGGACTCTACCAGTGCGGGGAACTGGCCCACAGCGCCACTTCTCTGACCCACCTGGAGCGGCACAGCCCCAGCTGTCGGTATCGCAACAACTGCGAGCGTTTCACCGAGCTAAACCGCTTTTACAGCACTTTGGAGCGGGTGGGTCAGCTGGAGAGGGCCACATCCTCCAGCAGCTTCCATCCCTTGAGGAAAGATGCCGAGCTCCTGGACTTTGATGAATGGCGCCGGGTGCGACTTCACGAACGCGCTGAAAAGGAGCTCCACTATTTGGTGGGAAAGCTACAAGATGACCAGAAACAGCGGGATCTGCACTTCCGTTCCAAGGACGTGGGCTCCATCAAGTGGCGCCAGGAGGCCGACCAATCACTGATTGCCAAGAAGAAGTCCGTCGAGGATCTCCGGGACAATTTCGAGCAGCTGAATCTTCTCAGGCAGCAACAGCAACTGCAATCGGAACCGGTTCATCGCCATTGGAGGCGCAACACGGTGGCTGATTTGGCCAGCAGTCTGGAGCACCGCGTGGAAGTTGAGCCGGAGATGGAGCGCCACTTGGACAACGATCTGGTGAGCACTTTGTCCAAGGATCAGATCAAGAAAATCACCCAGCAGCTGAATGAGATTTACTCGGGAAACCGCACGGTTCCCGCCGTCGAGGAGCAGTATGTGGTCACCGTGGAGAAGGGTTCCCGACCGAATGGCCTGAAGGTGCGCTGCAACTCGACCATCTCCAAGGATCAGCTCCTGGGCCCCGTTCAACGCAAGCGGGACGAACAGCAGTCCAACCAGACTTTGCCCCGTGCCACTCGCAGTCAATCGCCGGTGGTGGTGGCCAGGGAAACCCGTGGCGCCATCGCAGCCAAGAATGCCGAGTTGACCCTGGCCAAACCGCCTGATGTGCCACCCAGGCCCAAACCCGCACCAAGTCAGGAGGCCAAGAGCAAGCCACCTGCAAAGGCGGACTCTAAAGTGGAAACTCGCGAGCCAGCGGAGGACATAAACCAGAAGATACAGTACTTCGAGGATCGCCAGTTCGATGAGCCACCGAAGACCATTTACCACGCTCGCGAGGATTCCTCTCCAGACGAGGCAGAGGTTATGCGACTCATCAATCAAAATATGCAGGAGCGCCAGCGAGCCAGGCAGCTTCTTCACCACCAGGAGCTGAGCAACTCCCTGACCGATTTGAGCGGCGTTTTCGGCGAGCGTCCAGCTGCCCGAGTAAATTTTCACTTGCACAGCCCGCCCGACCGTCCGCCCGACGACGAGCTTATCAGCTTTGGGAACGGATCACCGGATCAAGGAGACGGCAGTCTTGAGCTCTACTCGGACTCCTACTACCGATCGCGCAGTCTGTCGCCCCAATCGCAGGCCTCCGCCTGCTCCAGCTCCTATTTGCAGAGGGTATACACTGGCGAGGTGAGGAAGATGCGCCAGCACTTCGAGAGCATCCAGCAGTCCGGGGAGCAGTCCCGGGAGCCATCCAACGAGCGGCGTGATTTTTTTGGGCTTAGCTCGCTGCGGAGGGCGCGCAGCGATCCCGAGATGAATGCGGGATCCAAAGACGCCCCGGACACCGCTACGGAGGCGGTGTCCAAGGAGGATGTGCCACGGCTGACCCACAAGTTCGAGCTGCGGGCAGCGACGCCCTCGCCGGAACGCGGGAGGAGGCGCCTGAGGAGCGCCCAGGACAGGCTAATGCCCCATATCGACATCATCAGCAAGACGGCGGCCTTGAAAAGGGAGCTACCGATCCGGCCGAGTCCCACGAGGAGCGTGAGCAGCAACAGTCACTGCTTCGAGCGACTGAGGATGCGCTACGAATCGCCGGAGCCACAGACCCAGAGCTATCTGTCCACCTCGCATCCGGACATGCGGGATGTCCACGACATATCGCCGCACTTGAGTGCCGACTGGGTGGCTCACAAGCACCCCGAGCCCTCGAAGCCCAAGGAGCTGCCCCGGAAGCCACAGCGGGTGGTGCGGGCCAGCTCCACTTCGCCACTGCGTCCGGCAAAATCGGAGAGCCACCAACTAGGCTCCCGACTAACTAGCTGCATGAGGGACATATTCGCCAACCAGAAGTTCGATCCCAACAAACATCGTCCCAAGGCTCGATATGTACCCGATGGTGCAGAGAATGGCAATAAGAATCCCAAGGACAATGGAACTTTGGAGCGCCTCAAGAAGACGGCCATGGTGACTTTCAAAGGTGATTAGCAGTAACAACTTTCAGGGAGCAGTGATTGGGGGTATTTCGGGTGCATCACAGGGCCAGGGCCACTCTAGACTATGCTTCGTTGGTCGCCTGATATCGTAGAGCTAGCTGCTGCTTTTGGGTACTCCCCCATTGGTCCTAACTATTCCAAATTATCCCTTTACTCGTCTCTTATCTGTAATCGTTGGCGCAGATCTCGACCCGAACGCGCCCCCAATACCCCCTCAGCCGCCAGTCAAGGGTCTCTCCGCCTACGATTTCCCGTACAACACCGACACTTTCGACGGATCAGGTGAGTGACGATCAAGCAGGTGTTCTCCTGGCTTACTCCATATTGGAGCGAAAATAACCTCCGCTTAAGAGCCTTACTAAATAGTAAGGAGGCTTTTTTATGAAACAATTTGATGTCCTTTTATCTATATGGTATATACCAATTCAACTGTACACTGTAAGATTGAGTAAATAGACAGTTTGAAATAGATTAGTTTAGAAGAATATAAACCCACATGTGACCTTATAAAAACTGCTTAGTTTAAGCGAGCTTTTTAACTGAAACTACTGCCAGGACATTCTATTCCCGTTCCAAGCCGCTCTCATTCGTTGACCTTTGCTAAAAGCATTTTTACTACCGCAGCGGCGAACAATTTCCGCAATTGGTGCAATTTCGCTTTGAAGGCGCGCCGTGCCTCAGTTGACCAAATTAATCGATATCACCAATGAGAATGCGGGCCACGCGGACGGGCCTGACCTGCTTAGCTCACCCGGCCGAACCACCACCCACCTGTCCGCCCCTTCGGGTGGTGGCACGGCTGTTTTGTTGCTGCCACGTGGGGGTGGCTCACCTTGCCGGCCTGCAGTTGTTCGCGTTGCCATGGCCAAGACGATGCCGTCAACAAAACAAACTCGGGAATATACCTGTCGCGGCCGTTAGTCAGTTTCACTTTTCCGTGCCAAAAAAACGTGTCTTTCGGGTCGCGCTCGGAAATTAAATGTCTTATGCAACTGCGGGAATATGATCCACCAAACGCTGGCGCCGCATCGTAGCCAATCCTCCAGTTACTCCAAGAGTAAGGCGGTCCACTGGCGGCAGAAGTTGCATCGCAGTTGTAATGACCTGGAGTTGGGGGATGACCGATACCAAATCCCGGAGACACAAAGCCAGTGGCGCAGCCCGGAGATTAACGACAATCCGTGGCAAAGGCCCCAGAGCAGTGGAGGCGATACCAGCAACGTTCGTAACGCCAGCGGCAACAACAATGGCATATTGCGTCAGGACGGCGCTTGCGATATTCCCAACTGTGGAAAAATCCTGTGGATACATCGCCGGGGATACGATTACTCGAGCAACGCGCCCCTGAGACCTCCGTCCCCCTCAAACTATCAGGGTGTTGCAGGTGGCTACCACGTGGTGGGACTGCCCCACACACCGCAGCCCAACCAAAGGCAGGCCTATCTGGCCAACCAGCACGCCATTGGGGCCTCCATGCCTCTGCTTCTCTGGCAGCAGCAGCAGCAACAGCAATTGCAGCTGCAGCAGCAGCAGCATCAGCAGCATTTGCAGCAACATCAAAGATATCAAAAGATGCGGCATCAGTGGCCAAGCAGTTAGTATCTAGAACAAAGTCACTATAAAGCAAGGGAATCTAATAAATGATAGCTCCATCTTTTATTTATTTTTAGTCTTGATTTTTATTTATATAAAAATATTTGATGATAATCTGTAGCTCCAAAGTGCATATCTAATTTCATATTAATAATACTTATATTTTATGTTAATAATTATTTGAAAGATTTTTTTTTATTCCAACACCTTAAGATCTACTAGTCACGTTGAGGTCGTTGAAACAAGTTTATAAAAATCGTATTCTTTGTGAAGTTAAGCTACAAATATATAGGAATAATTTTATCAAACTGTGAAATTTCAAAAAGGGTATAAAAAATATATATTTATATTTTTATATTTTTCTTTGAACCTAAATAGACAATTAATAAATTTGAATTTATTTGAACTATTAGCCTAGCCACAGATGTTGGTGAGCGGTGTGATAGACCCCCAGCGAGATAAAAGAAAGCCAAACTATCGATTGAGCCCCCTTTTCAGCTCCCAACGTCCCATTCGCTTTGCACTTTCTCATTTGACTAAGCGACCTTCCTGTTTTGCACTTTCTCACGGTTTTTCTTTTGCAAAAAGGTAAAAACTCGTTATCACCTGGGCCGCCTGAGTTTGCTCAAGAGAGGTGGCCAAAAGAGAGAGAGATAAAGTTGGCCACATGTTCGCCACCACTTGGCCACGCTCCTCACGTTCCAATCGGAAAGATTTGATAAAAGCTTGAAGCTGTGTCAGTAACTGCGAGGAAAAGCTTTTATTTTACTATGATCAAGGTGAAGATAAAACAGTGGAAAGGGGGCTTAATCGGACTGAACACAATTAATATATTTTTTATTAAACGATATTTATTAACCACACAATGTAATTATAGACAGAAAACAGTATCTTTATTATAAAAGAGCCATCAATTTTATAATAATTACACTGGTTATTAACAATTACACTGTGTTGTTAATAAATATAATAATATTTACTTTTTCCCGCTGACTGAAAATATTACGGATATGAGCTCGGCAACAAATAAAATAGAAGGCAGTGCGGTATAGAAATCGATCGAATCTTTCGTTCGAGATAAATTCATCGGGCTTCGACCACTTCGACCCACTGTACCACCAACAAGCGATTCACACACCCCACTGCACCACCAACAACAACTACAATTAAACGTGAGGCGGCGCCGCATGAAAACGGAACTTGTAGTAATACGAACGCCGCTATCTCTGGGAATTACTCACCCGGCAGAGAGGCGAAATGTCTTTGACGTAGTCGCGAAGCTTCGTCTTCTGGACTTCCCTCTCTTTCTTCTCTTCTCTGACTGTCTCTTGCTGTCCCCCTTTCTCCGTCTCTCTCTGTCTCAGTATCTATCTCTATATCGCTCAGCTGCCTTGGGGCCCCCATTCAGTTTCGATTTCGGTTTCAGTTGAGCGCTACGCGTGCTACGGTAAAGTCGGTTATTAAGTCCCTCTCTTTCTCCACCCCCTCTACCTGTCCTTTTCTCCGGCTCAAGTGAAGCGCGAAGCTTGTTTGTTGTTGTTTGCCGATTCTCCATAGCTTTATCAGAAAATTGCCTTAGCCTTCGATTCCGATTCTGATTGATTGTTGTGACTAATGAGGGCTCACCGAAGAAAACAATAAAGAAAACCATTTAAAAACAGTTAATTGAGCGTGAAATGGAAGGAAAAGCCTTGAAAAGCAGTTGCATATATATATGTGTGTGTGTGCCTCAGAGATAGATGAAAAGCAACGCTTTCCTTACTGGGGAAAAATGTAAAGTGGTCTTAATTGGAAATCAGCCATTACCAGCTAATTACACTATTAAAATAAATGTTTTATCATTAATTTGCGTTCTTTATATGCCAATGCTTTTGATCATACTCTTAAGTGATTGAGAAAGGCCTACAGTTTCGACTTTGAAATACATGTACACTTGTACCAAATTTGTTGACAAGAATGCGCCACATTTAGAATTACCTTGATAGTTAAAAATAATCCAAGACCTTTTATAAAAAATGATAACACTATCATATTGATACCAACGACGATTTTTCTCTGTGCAAGCACTTTCAAACGCTGACAAAAATATGCCGCAGCGAATCAGTGAAAGTGAAAATCCCCCGAGTGTCAATTAAACCTCTCTTTTCATTTCTTCACTTGGCGTAAACAGCACGTACAAAGCTGTTGTTAATTGTTGTTGTTCGAAAACAAAGCTTTGTGGCTCATGGTTTATTTGCCGTTCAAATATTTGTGCAGCTGCCGCACCACTTCCACTTCCATTTCCATTTCCACCTACCCCCAATCCATCTTCCGAGGTTTTCCCCTTGAAATTTTCCCGAATCGGGTCAATGGATGTTTAATTTCATCTTTATCAGTTGGTCGACTGCTGCGCAATTCCATTATAGCATCAATTGAACTGAACGGAATCGGGGCACTTTAAAGCGACCAGTAACTCCGAGAGATTCGCAAGCAAATAGGAAACAGTCTTATCGCGAGGTCAACTGGCTTAGAGTTGCGTTGTTGTTGCTGCCTCCTTCAGACCCCAATTACCAGATTGTTAAGCTAACGAGCATTAACTTCAATTGCAGCTCATTCTCCATTCGAGAGAGCTGCTTAATTCAATTTGGGATTGTGGAATGCCGCTTATTACTGGTCGGGTGGGGTGTCAGGTGGGTGGGGGCCATGTGGTGGCTGTTTATTTGCCTACCAATTGGCAGACAGATATGTACAGCCGCACCCGACTCTCAGATAAGCCAGTGTTTCGTAACAGAAGCGGCAGCAGTGACGACGATTTGCGGTTAGATCGTCTTACGACTCAGACAACTACGATGGCGACAACAGCTTGCTATTTTTAGGGTAAACACCGGGTACACTCGGGCAAAATTTGTTCTTAATTTAAATAGTTTGGTTCTCAAACAACTTGTATAAGCACTGGAACCACTCAAGAAACATTTCAGTTATAAAAAGTATTTAATTTGTTAGTAGTTTTATATCAATATAAAATTATCGGTTTACAAAAGTTTGTGCTGTGGAAATTCCCCTTTGTCTTATTAAGATCGCCTTGAGTTGTGATAGGGTAAGATGATAAGATGAAATCATAAGTGTGTTTGCATATATTAGAGGGGAACCAACACAGCCAAAGCCGCATCGCTTAAGCTTGAGCCTCAACCCCATCTTGCCGCTTTTGTCCCTCTCATCTTAACAGATTCTCCCAATCGTTACTATGCCACAGACGTGAACATCCACTTCAAGACCCCGATCAGGCATGAGCAGCGCCAGAACGTGCCGGAGGAGGAACTAGCCATTCGCCAAGCGGAGCACATGCAGAAGCTCTACCACGAGGAGCGCCGCCGCAAGTATCTACAGGAGCTGCAGGACATGAACTCGCGCCGCCACACGGACAACTTCACGCCGTCGCAGAAGTCGCCCATCGCCCTCAATCGCTACGATGACTTCCCCACGGACGTGACCCTCAAGTCGCTGGTCGGACCCAAGACGGTGGCCAGGGCCCTCTTCAACTTCCAGGGACAGAGCTCCAAGTACGTAGATTAAAATTTGTTGCTCTTAACGAGATGATCTCCAGCCAGGATATTTCCAGGGAGCTCTCCTTCCGCAAGGGCGACACCATCTACATCAGGCGTCAGATCGACGCCAATTGGTACGAGGGCGAGCACAATGCAATGATTGGTTTGCTCCCGGCCAGTTATGTTGAGGTGAGTGGCCATTCATTAATTCAGTAATATAGATATATTTTTGGTAATTATTCAAAATGTAGTTCAATCCTTTCATTCTCTATTTATGTTATATGTATATGTAAAAAACTTTTGTGTTTTTGTTTAGTGTTATTTAAATGATATTAAAATTAAATACTCATTAGTGATATTAGTGGACCAGTGAGTAAATAAACCACGCTGTTTATTGGGTTTTTTTGCTATTGCACATACAGATAAAACTGTTTTTTCATTAAACCGAAAAAGGTAGTCACAAAAGATGAATAAACTATTATTTTAGAAATTGAAAAAATGCAAGCAACATGCCAATGTAGTTCGTACAAACAGGAAAAGCAACTATCTCTATAAGTTACAAAAAGAGTACAAGAACAGCATAATATTCCTTTATAATTTTATAAAGTCTATAAGTGTTGACCAAAACCAACAATTATCTACTAGCATACAAAAACAGCAATTAATAATTACTCGAATCAATTTCCCAATTCCAGATTGTCAGTCGAAATGGTGCCCGTACTCCATCTAAGCGACCATCGGAGGGCCAGGCCCGTGCCAAATACAACTTCCAAGCCCAATCGGGCGTCGAGCTTTCCTTGAACAAGGGCGAATTGGTAATTCTGACTCGCCGAGTGGATGGAAACTGGTTCGAGGGCAAAATTGCCAACAGAAAGGGCATCTTCCCATGCTCCTATGTCGAAGTAGGTTCTGAAATTAAAAAGAAAGTTCCCTAGATAGCTAATCTTGTTTCATAACGAAAGGTACTCACGGATATTGGTGCTGAGGATATTGCGGCCAGAACAACGACCGTGATTACCAGCCAGAGCACCACGAATCTGCGGCCCAATCTTGATGTGCTGCGCACAAACATCAACAATGAGTTCAACACACTCACTCAAAATGGAGTCCAACCACCGAACGGAATCCTCAAGGAAACGCGGGCGCTCCACAAGACGGACGCCCTGCATGTGGACACCAGTTCCAAGCCATTGGCGTGAGTTATCCAAACGATGGGTCCGTTTTAAATCCTGATTTTGTATTACATATCTTACTATTTTGCAGTTACCGCGCCCTGTACAAGTACCGGCCCCAGAACTCCGACGAACTGGAGCTCCTCGAGGGGGATGTGGTCCATGTGCTGGAGAAGTGCGACGACGGATGGTTCGTGGGCACCTCGCAGAGGACCGGCTGCTTCGGCACATTCCCCGGCAACTACGTGGAACGGGCCTAGAGATCGACCGGATGATCCTGCCCCCGGGTCGGCATTCGTCTCTAATCTTAATGAATTTGTAGTCTAATATGAGGAGGAATCAGCGTGGCCGGGGCGAAGGCAGTTCTATGACTATTTCTGACTTGGTTTTACTGGATTATTTTATGTTGTTGTTGAATAATTCTTATCCCGCTAATTCTACTGCTTTCGTTTTGCCGTAATTTAAAGCTATTTATTTATTTTTAAACAGAGCATTAATTATATCAATGTTGGAATTACGTTTATTTATGAGATGCAAATATTAACCAGAAGTTGTCCCCTCCACCTCCCCCACTCCGACACCCCATTCACCCAAGAATCACACACACACCAAATATCGAAGGACCTAAATTAAGATCATATATATATATACTTTGTCGTTTACCTACTAATTTTAACTAGTCACAGCTAATTTCCAAAAAAAAAAAAAAACAATTGCAAAAAAATATAAAGAAGTGGAGACCGTTGAACTAAAGTGCCTTAAAGTTGAAATTTTAATGACTAAAAATAAAAACAAAAATTAAAAAAAAAACGTGCTAAGATCCAAGGGCCCCTTGTTGTCGGCAGTGGATAATTATTATTGATAATTATTAATATTATTTATGATGATATTGTCAAGTCCGAACCAACAGAAATCATTTTAAAATCATTACAAAAAGCGTTTATTACACAGACACTGTTGCAAGCGTATTTAGTAAATAAAGAAAAAACTAAAAAACAATGAGGATTTTATACATTTTATTGGATTTGAGGGGGATTAAGTGCAGTTTTGGAACCATAGTTTATAATAACAACGTGGCGAGTACTTCAAGAAAAGGTAAATAGTTTTACCCTTGTAATACTTTTACCTAAAACCAACAAAATCTTAAAAAATTAGATATTGACTTATATGCTAATATCCCATATATGCAAACATATAACTTTATATTTAAAATATATTCCCGCTTTGCTTTTGTGTAAATTTCATAGATGCAAGGCATTTTTTATAATCTAAGCATAAACAATTACACTTCCCTACTTTACCAGTAGCTCCCATAATAAGTTAAGCTGCTCCTCCTGCGATCAGCTGCTCCTCTTGTGATCACGTTTGTACTAACTTGCGCTTTCGCTCCTGTTTCAGCTCTCGCTTAACGGCCCGCTGCTCTAGTTCTTCCGTATATTCGGCGTACATGGCCAGCAGGGCGGGGTATAGTTTGTGGTAATGCTCCAAATCATCCAGGGTCACTTCCATATTGTCGAAGGCAATTGCCACTCGCTGCATGTCCTCGTCACTGGGTAACCGCGGGCATTTAGCGTAACGTTGCGAAAAGTGGGTGAGAATTGTGTGGCGAGCATCCATATTGCGACCCTGCTGAATGGCCTGCGATACGGTGCTGTGCGTCTTAAGGCGCGCCTCCTCCTCCAATTCGTCCTCCATGGTGGCCTCGTGGATAAGCACGGTGGAGTCGCGCCCCAGATCGATCAGATCCTGGCAGGGCATGGTGTCGCCGCTGTAGGTAATCTTTACGTTCTCATTTTTGTGCTTAGCTGCCAGAGTGAGGCTTATTCCAAAAGAGTTGGGGCAGTGCCTTACCAGGCAGGTGGATATGGCAGTGATGCCCAGGGGTTCAACTTTCTCCCCGGTCAGGGGGCCAGCCATAAGTTCGCCATTGGCCACTAGAGTGTAAGCATCATCGATGGTCTCGATCTCACGATTGTAAAACTCCAGCCAAGGCTCAATTTGGCGGGGAGCCAGCAGAATCAGTGGCTCAGCCTTCGGTTCCAACTGTCTCCTATCCCGGAGCAGACCAATCAGTCCGATGTGGTGATCAGCATGTAAATGTGACACATAAATAGCCTTCAGTTGGCGGAGAACATGCTTCCCTTGATCGCTTCCATAGAGCCGCACAATCTGGCCGTAGGTGCCTTCTCCACAATCCAACAATACGTAGGCATCAATTGCAGTCTTGATCAAAATGGAGCTTACATTGCGCGTCTTATTAGGTATACAGGATCCCGTGCCCAGGAAAATTATCTTCGGGTAGCTGTCAGCAGAGTTAATGGGGAAACTATAATCTTCTTTGAACTTGGCCAACAGTTCTGTAAAGCCGGGCACAGCATGAGTCTCCTTAACGTACTCCTCTGGCGTGAGTTTGGACTCAAGAGTGCGATCCAGACCTTGGGAAATGAATATATTGTATAAAGTTGACTGCGGATTTGTTACAGATAAAGAACTCACCCTTTCTTGGCCGCAGATGAAAGCTGGTCATGGCTACCACGCCCTGTTCTTCTTCCTGGCTAGAATTTGCCTTACCAGCATTGTTATCTTCCAACTTGGTTTTCTTTAGGTTGAGGCTAAGGCTTTGACTCTGACAGGGCATCTGTTCGCCGAGAAGTGGGAAAACCTGCGGGGCCAGCTGGTGCAATTGGTGCTGGATACGATGAGCAGCAGCATATCCAGAGAACTGGTTAAGGGGAGAGCTTAAATGGATGTGCTGAGTGCCCGGCGAGAAATTCTCCTCGAGGAAATCCTTGTAGTCCTTGCACGAAGCTATAAGATGAGGTGTGAAGTGCAACACCAGGGCCACTTCGGTAAGCTGCTCTTCGCCCAACTTCTTGAGCCGTTTACTATGTGCCAGCAGTCCTGGCAAGTATTCCACGCTGGGCACATCCAGGAAAACAAAGGACAGAGCCGTTTCGCTGGCCTCGGTGACATCAGCTGAACGCACCACTGTTCCACAGGGAAGGGTTATATCCTGCCCATTCTTCAGCTGTCCAAGCAGAGGACCTGGCGGCACACCCTTCTCCACGCACTTGAGCAGGTTAAGAGCTCCAGCGCGTGGTTTTAGCTGGCAGATGTAGTTGATGACACATTTTTTTGGATTTTCTGAGCTAATCAGCGGCAGAGAGTCCACCTTAAGAATGGAATCCTCAAAGCAAGCTCCCTCGGAGCAATCAAACGACTGCACCTGAAGGTTCTTCAGCACTACGAATCGTCGCATGGACTGCAGCATGGAGCCAAGATGAGGTGGTCCATGGAGTCCCAGGTCGCGCACTCCCGCATCCTGGATGGTGAGGGTCAGTCCGGGCAATCCGCCACAGGAAGCCCAAGTGTTTTGAGTAACGAAGATCTGCTCCAAGCGGGAGAGCCTGGTCTTGTGCTCGTGGGCTAATCTCTGTGTTCCCTCGCCACAGTTAAACAGATATCGAGCCTGATCGGTGAAAAGGTATACAGAGGCAGGTGCTCCATTGGCGCCGGAGCCCAAGACTTGCAGATTGACGGTGCCCGGCACCACGGATGCCAGCTTTTTCTTCAGAATATTTGGTTCACGCTCATAGCGCGGTCCTGTTAGAGGATCTTTTGCGGAGGCTATTGTGGCCGCCATCGATGTACTCGTCGTTAGGGTTCGTAGAGTTCTATGGAGTGACGACCCTACGGATTTCACTAAATACATTCGTATTTCGTCAGCGTCTGTAATCGCGGGTCGTTGAACTACTAGTAAACAAAAACTGCGGGGATTTCACCAAATAGTTTGTATGAATTTCCCCAGAAACGGCAACGTGTTGCGAGCAGCTGTTGCTATTAGTGATGAAACTCGGCTTGCGATACATCTTACGATTCAGCGATATTTTGGTCTGTTCACACATGCGACGTTTCTCCAACAGCAGCCAATTTCCGCAACAGCGCCTTTACCTTCCATAAAAGTGCCCTTAAATTCTGTTTGTGTTCAGTATTCTTTAAGTACTTATGTAATTTCTATCTGGTAATTTTGCGAGTTCTTGAAGAGATTCATTTTGGGCCATATTCTTGAAAGCTGTGCAGTTTATCTTGGACGCCCAGGGTGGAATTTGATTTTATTGACCTGTAGGGAGAACAGCTGGGCGACCTTTGATGAGCGCATAGAAACAGTCTTACTTATTTGGAAATCGATCACGGATTGTTGATCAGGTCATCATCCATTATAGGGAAAATCTAGTCCTTGGGGTCATGCAAAGACTAATATAATCTCATATATTCTAATGTCTTTGGTTCAGGCTAATCTAAGTGATGGTAGTTCTAGTAGATACATTTTTCCTTTAACGTCTATTTTTTTTAATATTTGTATTGCATTTTATTGGCCGATGTGTAAATACCGTATTAAAAACGTTAGTCAACATTCTAAAAACATATAGGACATTTTTGACACGACTAAACCTTTTCTCCCAAATGGATGGTGATCAGTGAGAGCCAAAATTATTCGAAAACGATCAAATTTAGCAAATTGTAGCCGATCTTTTTTTCGGCAGGTATAGAAAATTGACGCCGATTTTAAACTTAAGTGCAAACAATTCAAGTCTCAAGCTTTTAAGCTAAGCTCGCAAACGGTTTAAAAAAAGGAGGACGGAAATCATAAGCCGGAAACTATAGCCAGTTAATTTGCGAACGAATTAATATGGATACCATTACCATTATCAACACTTTTCAGTTAGATAAAAATTAGCAAGTGATTTTAAAAATAAATTACACAACGATCGAATAAATATTTAAATTATATACATTTTTTTAATTTGCACCCCTGGAAGTACATATACTTTACCAACACTGATATTTCTGGTTTTCCGCACCACTAAGCGGCGGTCACACTAATGTCCACGTGCGTTTTGTTTGGCCTCCGCCGGCGCTAAATTCAATAAAAAATCTCCTGAAATTGCAAGGATTCGCCTGAACCCAGTATACTAGCGACTTTAGAACCATGGTCTTCTTCACGTGCAACATCTGCGGCGAGTCGGTGAAGAAGCCGGCGGTGGAGAAGCACTACCAGACACGTTGTCGCGGCAAAGACAAGAACGTGTCCTGCATGGACTGCCTGAAGGACTTCTACGGCGAGGAGTACGTGGCGCACATCAAGTGCATCTCGGAGGCACAGAAGTATGCCAGCCAGAGCCAGGGATTCGCCGCCAAGGAGCCGCGCAACAAGAACGCCCAGAAGCAGGAAAGCTGGATGGACATCATCCGTGCGATCCTCGATAGCAGCGAATACAATCTAACGCCAGCCGTGCGATCCGCCTTCCAGAAGCTCCAGAGCGTCGACAATGTACCGCGCAAGAAGGCCAAGTTCGAGAACTACGTGGGCAACTGCATGAGAATTCCCCGCCAGCAGGCCACCCAGGTGTGGGACATTCTCGAGAAGGAGCTCAACAAGATGAAGGAGGCCAAGCAGGCGGAGCTGGCCAGGATCAAGGCGGAAAAGGTGGCGGCATTGCAGCAGCAGCAGAAGGAAGAGGAGGAGGAGGCGCCACCCAAAAAGAAATCCAAGCCGGAGGCCGCCGAGGGAGCCGCACCGGAGGAAATCTCCAATGGCATCTCCGCCGACTTTGATTGGCTCGCCCAGCTAACCAAGATCGTAGGGAAGCAGGCTGATGGCATTTTCCTGGAAAAACTTCGCAAGAAGCTATTCAAGAAGTACGCCAAGCATCTTTCGGTCGAGGAATTGTCCGAAAAGCAGGCCAAGAAGTTCCAAAAACGCTTCGACAAGCAACTCAAGCTCGCCGACTCTCTTCAAGTAAATGGCGATCTGGTCAAGATCGCTAGCTAGCCGAGCATCCCACCTTTAGTCATAGTTAAGTTATAGCGAAGGACAATAAACGTGTAAGCTGCAAATACTGTGTGTTTAATCCCATTCTAGGATTTATACTTTAAGTACTGCATGCATTGCTTTAGATGATTGCGGGTTTCTTCGCACTGGGCTGTTTGATGGAATCGCTTGACGGGACAGTGGAGGATCATCTCGTTGGCCACGCACTCGAGGACCAAACCCGGGTACGGATGACAGCCTTGGCGAAGAAGACGTCTGGCCAACTGCTTGACTCCCTTGTGCGGCAAAAGCGAGAGCGCTGAAAAGAGAATCGGTTTTAGGTTGGTTTTAAAAGTAACTTCTCGAATTTAAACGCACCATGCTTGTCGCACTTAAGATACGTGTCAAAAAGGAGCGTCACATCCGCATCATTGACCAGATCGCTTTCCAAATGTTCCTTTACCTGTACAAGATTTAGTGACCGGCGATCCCTGCCCACAAACTTAGTGTTGTTGAAACTACACTCTGCAGTGCACTGATCATAGATTTAGTTAAGTACATTTATGTCCTCTTTTACTGAACTCACGAACATGTAGGTCTGCTCCTCTTCATCCGTCTCGTAGGGGATCTTCTCATGCCATTCCATCTGGCAGTCGCTGAACTGCGGACTCTCGTCGTGCAGGTCGCAGCAGAAATCGTGCTGCAATTAAGAATCGGAATTTTAAGAGACGATTTCTCTGTCTGGCTATGAATTTTAACGATTGGACTAGATTTTTATACCCTTGCAGAGGGTATTATAATTTTGGTCAAAAGTGTGCAACGCAGTGAAGGAGACATCTCCGACCCTATAAAGTATATATATTCTTGATCAGGATCACCTCCTGAGTTGATATAGCCATGTCCGTCTGTCCGTCTGTCCGTCTGTCCGTCTGTCCGTCTGTCCGTCTGTCCGTCTGTCTGTCTGTCTGTCCGTCTGTCTGTTTCTACGCGAACTAGTCTCTCAGTTTTAAAGATATCGAATTGAAACTTTGCACACACCCTTCTTTCCTTTGCACGCAGTATATAAGTCGGAACGGCCGGGATCGGCCGACTATATCCTATAGCTGCCATATAACTGAACGATCGGAAATGCCATAACTTTGGTGTTTGTAAAGTTAGGAAGTTGGGATTTTCTATGGGTTTTGTATTTGGCTAATCAATCCGACATGCCGAATTTCATAAGGATCGGCCGACTATATCCTATAGCTGCCATATAACTGATTGATCGGAAATGCCATAACTTTGGTGTTTGTAAAGTTAGAATGTTGGGATTTTCTATGGGTTTTATATTTGGCTAATCAATCCGACATGCCGATTTTCATAAGGATCGGCCGACTATATCCTATAGCTGCCATATAACTGATTGATCGGAAATGCCATAACTTTGGTGTTTGTAAAGTTAGAATGTTGGAATTTTCTATGGGTTTTATATTTGGCTAATCAATCCGACATGCCGATTTTCATAAGGATCGGCCGACTATATCCTATAGCTGCCATATAACTGATTGATCGGAAATGCCATAACTTTGGTGTTTGTAAAGTTAGGAAGTTGGCATTTTCTATGGGTGTTATATTTGGCCAGCCAATCCGACCTACCAAATTTCATAAGGATCGGCCGACTATATCCTATAGCTGCCATATAACTGAACGATTGGAAATGTCATAACTTTGGTGTTTTTAAAGTTAGGAAGTTGGGATTTTTTATGAGTATTAAGAATGCATCATATGAATAATTTTGGAGAATATAATTTACAGAGTATTCTGCAAGGGTATATCAACTTCGGCTCCGCCCGTTAGTTAGCTTTTTTTTTTTTTTTTATAATTTTCTTTTTCTTTTACAGACGCAAATCTCAGACTCTTTTAAAATAATTTTTATTAATTTTTTTTTATCTTGACGGAGTAAGTACCAGTTTATGCAATTGATTAGTGAACTCACCATTGTATCGACAGCATTAAGCTCGCAGTCCTCATCCAAATCGGGTGAAGTGGTTCTACCCATAGCCCAAACGGTCAGGAGCAGCAGGAAAAGTACGTTTAGTTGTTGGTCGAACATTTTTTGCACTGCCCGGGGTAATCTAATTTAGAAGTCAGGGGCTTTTATAACTGAGTAGTTGCTGTGGAAGTGTAATTTTGCGGAACATTTGATGGCTTTTAATTTGGGGCTTAATTTAGTTTTTAAATTACTTCACCCGAAATTTTGAAAACTGTCTGCCCGGGTGCAGCGTCATCATGACCATCGTCGTCGTCATCGTTCCGCTCCAGTACCTGAAACGCATTGCAGTTCCATTAGCCCGCCGCACTCGAAGATAAATGATGAAAGGGCGCAGGCATCCATCACCGATCAAGCGGCGCAATATCCAAATATAGCAAAAATAACCAGAGCCCTAAGAAACGCACTTTCTAGCAAATGCATGCGGAAGCATTCCCGATCCCAATTCCATTCCCACACCCATTCCGTAGCGTTCAGCTGCAACTAATTAACCGAGAAATACATCATAAATAGTCCAACTGCCGCTCCCCCATCCTCCGCCATGGGTTCCAGTTGCATCTTGGGATCCAGCTCCTCCGCGAGAGCACCCGATCGCCATCAGTGAGGGCGCAGACGTTGCGTCGCTGCCTCAGAAGTTACCATTTGTTTATTTTTGACTCGCACACACCCCGCCAAAGAAAAGGAGTGGTGTGCAGCAGTGATGCCGACGACACATCTAGACTAACAATTTCAAGTCCAAGATCGAACAGAAAATATTCATTACATATTCAAAATCACATTTTTTTAGTGTTCTAATTTACTAGTACCGAAACCATGGTTTAAATACTTTATAAAATAAATTTTTTAAATTGTTTGTAAATAGCAAGTATTCTCGCAGATATGTTTGAAAATGCATTTTGAATTTAAGCAACGATAGTTTAGTATATGAAATATATATTTTTATACCCTTGCAGAGGGTATTATAATTTCAGTCAAAAGTTTTGCAACGCAGAGAAGGAGACATTTCCGACCCTATAAAGTATATATATTCTTGATCAGCATCACCAGCAGAGTCGATCTAGCCATTTCCGTCTTTCCGTCCGTCTGTCCGTCCGTCCGTTTCTACGCAAACTAGTCCCTCAGTTTTAAAACTATCTCCTTAAAACTTTTCCAAAAGTTGTCTTTCTATTGCAGGTAGTATATAAGTCGGAACGAGCGGATCGGGCCACTATATCATATAGCTGCCATATAACTGAACGATTGGAAATGACATACTTTGGTGTTTTTAAATTAGGTAGTTGGGATTTTTATGAGTATTAAGAATGCATCATATGAATAACCGACCCGATTTTGGAGAATATAATTTACAGAATATTCTGCAAGGGTATATCAACTTCGGCTCCGCCCGAGTTAGCTTTCCTTTCTTGTTTATTTTAAGTCCTTCCAACCAAAAGTAGATTCGAGAAATCTTACATTTAAACAAGAAAGGAAAGTTTTGGAGCGAAGTTGATATACCCTTGCAGAATATTCTATAAATTATATTCTCCAAAATTATTCATATGATGCATTCTTAATACTCATAAAAAGTCCCAACTTCCCAACTTTAAAAACACCAAAGTTATGTCATTTCCAATCGTTCAGTTATATGGCAGCTATAAGATATAGTCGGCCGATCCTTATGAAATTTGGTAGGTCGGATTGATTGGCCAAAAATAAAACCCATAGAAAATCCCAATTTCCTAACTTTACAAACACCAAAGCTATTGCATTTCCGATCAATCAGTTATATGGCGGCTATAGGATATAGTCGTCCGATCCTTATGAAATTTGGTAGGTCGGATTGATTAGCCAAAAATAAGACCCATAGAAAATCCCAACTTCCAAACTTAAAAAACACCAAAGTTATGGCATTTCCGATCGTTCAGTTATATGGCAGCTATATGATATAGTGGCCCGATCCGGCTCGTTCCGACTTATATACTACCTGCAATAGAAAGACAACTTTTGGGAAAGTTTCAAGCAGATAGCTTTAAAACTGAGGGACTAGTTTGCGTAGAAACGGACGGACAGACGGACAGACGGACAGACGGACAGACGGACAGACGGACGGACAGACGGACGGACAGACGGACAGACGGACATGGCTATATCAACTCAGGAGGTGATCCTGATCAAGAATATATATACTTTATAGGGTCGGAAATGTCTCCTTCACTGCGTTGCAAACTTTGACTGAAATTATAATACCCTCTGCAGGGTATAAAAATATTGTTTAAAAACTCTGATCAAATTTAAATTTACAGAAGAGTTAAACGCTCAAGGTCCTATGTCTGCTGAGGATTTTTCAAAACGGATTTGCTTTCAAATCGATAAAGATGATATATTTTTTTAAATGCCTAAAGAAATCCAGAAAAATCTAAATTAGCACCACTGCTGTGTTGTTGAATGGGGTGGGGACTTGAGGAATGGGTGTGGATGTGCGTGTGGACTCGGATGTGCCTGTATGGAAGGTATCCGCTCCTCCCTTTCTTGGCGGCGCTTCACGGTGGTATGCGATGGGGAATTTGGGGGGCAAGAGCAACAGAGCGGCACGTGCCCGCCTGAAGTTCAGTTCCTAGGAACTGGAACGCCCACAACTAACTAGCCGCATCCGTGAGTTTCGGAAGCCCGGCCTTTAAGTCACCGTCAGGGGAATGAAAAAGAGGCCATTTGTTTATAGCATTCTTAAATCTTAATTTATAAAATTTGTGAAAATGAGTGATTTTCTGTCAGTTTTTATTGAGTAATGGATTTTAAATCACATTACTCAGAAGTGGCTCTGAAATCTCTTTAGTTTTTATATTCGAACTCTAGGTAAATACGTAGTGATGGAAAGATCATAAAGATGTCATACATCCTGTGTTGCCACAGAAGTCTACAAGTATTAGGATCTACAAATGATCGTTAAAGCTTTTGTTTCCTATTTTTTATAAGCGCAGTGCAACAAGTTATTATTTAAATATTAGGTTAACACAATTCTTTTTCATTTGGAACACTTTATTTTATTTATTAATCATACTGTAGATTACTTGTTATTATTCGAATTGTAATTGTAGATACATTTAAAAATATATTTATTTATATTTTATTGATAACACTATAACTAGTCTAAGTGTTTATACCTTACAAGAAAAACTAACGTTCATATTTCTCATTTTATACAAAATTTTAAAAATATGAATCCCATAGTTTTTATTTGGTTTGCGATTCATATGACTTAAAACATTTTTAGTCCTAGTCTTAATATTAGGTCTCATGCGTAAATCGTTCTTCTGGATTTATCTGGATCTTGGCTATACATAAGTAAAGCACAATAACTGATTATTTTATTTGGCTATAATTAGATAGTCCCTCCACGAGTTGAGTGCCCACGCCACGGATGGTTCTTGATGTAAACATCAATAAAGAACTGTCATAATTGAACAGCATCTGGCGGGGATTGCAGTTTGCGGATCCTATTTGGGACACAAATGCATGGTATCTGTGGCCTCCAGAGAAACTCTCGCTTTCGGGCACTTACCAATACACTGGCACTCGGGCCAGTAGCGCACACAGATACTCAAGTGTAACGGACGGATGAGCACCGAGTCGAGGAGAATCCACAGCGGAGACGACGGCCAATCAGTCGAGAATCTGTTGGCAAGGCGTGCGGTTCGTTCGGTTTTCCTCGCTCGCGTGTTCAGGAACCAGAAGAAAAGCAGAAGCTGAGGAGCTGGGCCGCCACTTGGAGCGACAGTTCCAAAAATCTGTCAAACTATACACACGACATACACCTCTATATATGTATTACCATCGAATAGATAGTGCCACATTTTATTTATAAATCGCCTATATTTTTGGATCAAACTTGAGGCGAAAGCAAAAGTGTTCTGTGTCTAGTGTGAAAATGCCTTTGGCGAAATTGTGAAATCCTCGCGTGTCAAAGTCACAGAAATAAAAATATAAATAAACCAAAAAGAGCCCCATATATCCCGTCATAATGCCGAGCTTCGGCAGCAAATTCCTCGCCTTCCTGCTGCTCAGTTCGGTGATCCTGGTCAGCGGTCAGTTCGAGCACTACCTGGACAGCTTGCGATCCTCGGAGTTGTACGAGTTCGAGGAAGGATCCTCGGGCAGCATCCAGTACCTGGCCAAGGGCGACAGCGAGTCGGCCGTGCTGCAACTGGAGCAGCCCATTCACTTCTACGGGGAGCAGTACGAGAAGCTATATGTGAGTAATGCACCCCCTTTAAGAGATCAGGGTTCGCTTGGGCTACAAAGTATTTCGAAGATTGTGCACTGAATGAATTTTTGCAGCGTGCAGGGTGACGAGGTGATAAGCTTTGGTCAGTGTATCGACGATAAGAGGCAATCAATATGCAAATACAACGCGGTTCAATAGTTTATAGCTACTATTTTTCTATTTCTGGGCAGATTGCTTTGTTGTGGCGCGCGTATTTATAGGCGACATTAATTTTAGGCAAAACATGACAGGTCGTACATCGATTTCCACACACCTCGCTCGCATGGGTGTCCCAATGCACACGCCATACATCCGCAGCTACAATCCTCAGCCACTTGAGGGTGGTCCAAGACCATGCCAAACCGAACCGAACCCATCGATGTCGCTTGCCGCCTTGGCCAAATGCCAGATGCCAGAGTTGTGAGCATCCGCATCCGAGTGTCTGAGTGGTTTCGGCACTTGGCAGCCAAAGTTATGTTATGAGTTCTCCGAATTGAGAGTGTCGCCTATTTTTGAACGATTTTCTTTTTCTGCTCGGCATTTTGTTAGTTAATTAACTGAATTTATGTGTCTGACGTAGACACAGGCGGCACAGAATCGGAACGAGCTCTTTGGCCATAGAAATCCATAAATTTCAATGAATTTCCTTGACAAAATGGTCGAAAAGATCAGAGGAGTCTGCCACCAGTTTCAAAGCTCTTGGGTCAAATTGGTGTCGAAAGCATTTTGGAGGCGTATAAATAGATTCATCAAATTCCAATCCACAATAGCGTGTGAATAACCCCAGACAAGATTTGTTCACAAGTCTGGTTATATATACATACATACCTACCTATATTTCTGATAAGAAAACATATTTTCAGACACTTCTTGCAATTTTGTTATACTTCGTTGAAGATTAACGATCTCCCAATTTTCCCAGTCTTCTTATCACGTTTAAAGAAAATAGTCGAAAAACCTATGTAAAAACTAAATATTTGGAAAAATAGGTTTTAGTATTTTTAAAATGTGATTGTTTATTTTGATTTCCTAATAACTTTTTTTAAAGCCCATTTCCTCATTTTAATACGTACTCTGTAGTCCTAACGGGTTAGAAGTTCTCATTTAATATTATATTAATAATATATTTAATATTGACTGCTTAAGAAAAATTTTAACCGAGTATGTACGGTCAACTACCAAATCCGCTACCAAAAGGCAAAGTTATTTCGTTAAACATTCAAATTTGGAACAAAAACATAACATAATCAAGTGTGTAAAATAGGCCAAGAAGAAATAAACGACTACATGCTCACCCAACCTCAATTTTGCATCTATTGCGGCATGTGGATTATCCATGTGGAGTTAGGAATCTGTACAAATCACCTGCCAAGATGCCGGAATTCCCAGACATGCCGCGATCACCTGCGGAGATGAGTGGAGTCCGTGGAGCCAGAAGATGGACATGATTTATGCTGCGGCCTGTCGGCAGCCACAAGAAAGGCATTTCCCGAACACCTGTGCTCCAATTCCGAGTTGTTTATTCAGATTGCCTGTTGCATCGCTGGAGATGCCGCTAAATTTAGACGGATCGTTGGGCGGATGTCGGCCGAGGACTCAATTAGGAGGCCTTAATATACATCTCGTATGCACATCCCTTCGTCAGATCATTTGCCGCCTTGTTAATGGTTTGTTGTTGTTTTGTTTCCGCCAGGAGAATGCCCATTAGAGCTAAGTGGCCCGTTAGCACTTCACGCCTCGCACTAATTGCCACGCCATATGGAGGCCAAGTATTTCCACTTCAAACGATCCCAAGTGTAGCTTCCTTATTCCAAAACACCAACATAAAAAATTGTCTTAATGTTGTTTTGGTTTCCAAAACGCCTGAACAAAGGGCCCTTATTAAATTTGGTAATCAGGATGAAAGATATGAGAAGCGGTTGGAAACCGAATTACATAAGCTGAGACGTTTTACATATACTATATAATAACAATAATTTACAATCCAATTAAAGATATAAAATTAATTAATACATATTTTTAATCTGAAAATATGTAATACTAATATGGGACATTATTTTATTGTTTTTTTCCCAGATCAACACCAATGGCATTCTTACTTTCAATCTGGACTTTCCAGACTATCTGAACCAGCAATTTCCGCTTGAGAACCCCTCGATAGCGGCCTTCTACTCGAATGTGGACACCTCGAACAGCGATGACAGCACCTCGATCTCCCTGTTTGAGACCAAGGAGCAAGAAACGCTCGACAAAGCCTCCAAAATAGTGCAGTACGCGTTCAGCAGTCAGCATGACTTTCAGGCTAGCCAGGTGATCGTGGGCACGTGGCGCAAAGTGGGCTATTTCGACTCCAAGACAGATCGCCTGAACACCTTCCAGGTGGCACTGATCGCCGACGAACAGCAGACCTTTGTGCAGCTCATCTATCCGGAAGGCGGTCTTAACTGGCTGCAGGGCGAGACCGCTGGATCGGGTCTGCCCGACATCCGAGCCCAGGCTGGATTCGAGGGTGCAGATGGCCGCTACTACAAATTGAATGGTTCCGGATCGGCGAACGTACGTGTGAAAGACCCTATGTTAGGGTCACTAGTTTTCTATTATTATAAATACTATTATTAAGTCGGACTTCTTCTTGGATAAATCCCTGTTAATATACCAAAATATTCAATTTTCAGGCGCGTTTTCTAAGCGAGAGCACCAACCTGGGCGTGCCCGGAGTCTGGCTGTTCGAAGTGGCTCCCATTGAGCCTGAACTGAATGTGAGGACTCCCGACAACGACGAGACTCGCACAGAGTCACCCGCCTTGGCCCAGAGCTGCCAGGCCCATGCCCATCAGTGCCACGAGCAGGCCGAGTGTCACGACAACGCCGAAGGATACTGCTGCGTCTGTCAGTCCGGATTCTTTGGCAATGGCAAGTCCTGTCTGGCCAACTCTAAGCCCATCCGAGTGACCGGAACTCTGTCCGGAGAGCTGAACAACCACCCCGTGACCGAGGAGGGCAAGCTGCAGTCTTATGTGGTGACCAGCGAAGGTCGCACCTACACGACCATCCACCCACTGATCCCCGAACAGGGCGCCCAACTCCGACTGGTCCTCCCACTGCTGACCACCGTGCCCTGGCTGTTCGCCAAGTCGGTGGGCGGCGTGGCCAATGGCTACCAACTGACCGGCGGCGTCTTCACCCACATCTCCCGCCTGCAGTTCGACTCCGGGGAGAGCCTCCATGTCAACCAGACCTTCGAGGGCCTCAACCCGTGGGACCTTCTGTCCGTGAAGATCGAGCTGTACGGCGAGGTGCCGTCGGTAGCGGCCCAGGCGGTCCTTCATCTGCCCGAATATGTGGAGGAGTACACCTTCGAGCGGCCTGGAGAACTCAAGTCCGTGCAGGTGCACAAGATAGAGATCACGGGAGATCAGCGTGTGCTGGAATTGAAGGTGAGACCAAATCATAAATTTGGAAGTATTGTTGATGACTCATAAAATGCAACTGCAGGTGGAGCAACGCATCTTGTACCGCAGCTGTCTGCGGGATGACGAGCCGGATCCCAGTGCCACCAAGGTGCTGCAGAAGATATCCAAGGTGTCCCTGGAATACGTGGATGGTGACCAGGCTCTGCGCATTGGTGCCTTGAGCAAGGTCGGTGTGACCGCCGAATCAAACGCCTGCAACGATGGTAGCGCAGATTGCGTGGACAACTCCATCTGCGTTCCTTATGAGGACACCTATCGGTGTGACTGCCACCATGGATACGCCGCCCAGCTGGACGAGCGGGGCGCGGAGGTCTGCCTGGACATCGACGAATGCGCAACGGGTTCCCATGTCTGCGACGAAAACGCCATCTGCGCCAACACGGAGGGCGGATTTACCTGCTACTGCTCCGAGGGCTTCCAGGGCAACGGCTACCGTTGTCTGTCCAATAGCACCGCCGACAATATTGAGTACCTGCCAACGAACCAGGGTCAAGGGGGATCTAATACCGATCCCAACCAAAGCCAGGATCCATACCCTCAACCCGAAGGGGACCAGAATGAAGACCGTGCCCAGGAGCAGGAACGCCAACAGGAACAGGAACGGGAATGGGAAAGGGAAAGGGAAAGACAGCGAGAACAGGAGCGGGAACGTGAGCAGGCTTCCCAGTCGGACACACACCCTAATCCTGGGGAGCAGGTGCCTCAACAACCCGACGAATGCTACGTAGGTTGACCAATTAATCCTAAATACATACTTTAGCTATTAGTCAAACACATTACTCGTAATCTTATATCTTATATCCTCTAAATGTGCTTGGCAGTGAAAAGAATGCATATCCTTTTGTTCATCAGTCATTCAGTCCGTCCAAAAAGCAATGAAATCTCAGAAACTAATAGAGCTAGAGAATTGAAATGACTTAAAGATCCCGAATCAGTGCAAGCAAGAAAGGAAGCAAACTTGGGCAAGCAGAAGTTTTTACAAAAATTAAACGACTGGAAAGGAGACATTTTTGACCGTATCGTATTCCTGACCAATATCACTAGGCAATTTGATTTAGTCCGCATTTCCATCAGTTTCTACAACATTTGCCAGCTTATTTAGAGAGCTAAAAAATTAAACCTGGCAATCGCCTTTTTATATGTTTACGAAGGATTACTATAACCTGAAGCTTTTAAATATGTGCCATATTGCCTAAATGATTTTATGCAGCTTAATCGCGGAATGCTTTCCACATAAAATTTTCAAAATTATTTTATGTGTACACTGAACATGTTTACTTGCTTTTTTATCATTTCGTTTCAATCCCTTGAGTTGCCTATATCCTTTATCAGTCATATATTTATTATATAATATTATTATTATATATTTATAGTTAGTAGACGCAGTATATTCCCGCAGTGTATTCCGTTTCTCATTAGCATCATCATTCCGTTTCACAGCGCTGTTCACATTATGCCGACTGCAACAATGGTCGGTGCACCTGCCACGAGGGCTTTGATGGCGATGGCTACAACTGCAGCGCCCTTTGCGGGGAAAACGAGATTTGGGACAACGATCATTGCGAGCCTCTAAATGACTGGCACGACGTGGACCCGGTCTGCGATGCTTTGGGCGATTGCCGATGCCCCCATGGATACGATCTGACCGAGGATGGCCTGCGATGCTCCTACGCCCAAGATTTTGATCAGGAATCGATTTCCGAACTAAGTGAGTTCTAGAATACCTTCAATATACATTGGTATATCATTATAACTCCCTCTTTCAACTTTGTAGTTCCCTGCGACGTGGATGAAGCCTGCCACATCAATGCCTCCTGCATTTGGAACAACGAGGAGTTGAAAAACAGTTGCAATTGCAAGCCGGGATTCCGAGGTGATGGCTTCACCTGCGAACCAGTTGGCGAGGACTCCTGTGGAAATGTGAGCTTGCGAATTCCTCCATGATCTCTATAAGAATCCTCCATAAAACGTGCACCGCTTGGCTTTTAGATACCCGATCTCTGCGATGTCAATGCCGCCTGCGTCTACACCGAGGACCTGGTCAAGTTGGTATGCCAGTGCAGGGAGGGCTACGAAGGCGATGGCTTCCGGTGCCAACCGGCCCCCCATTGCCGTTCGGCCGAGCATTGCGGCGAGAACGCCATTTGCGAGGACGGCGTCTGCCGCTGCCAAGTGAACTTCGAGCGGGACGATAGCGACCGTTGTGTGCCAGCTGGACGGTGCGGCGACGACTTTTGCGGCTCCAATGCCATCTGCAAGTTGGACTCGGCGCAGAGCACCCAGTTCTGCAGCTGCCTCGAGGGATACCAGGGCAATCCCGTGCAAGGATGCATCAGCAAGCCCCTCTCCTGCCACGTGGCGAACAACTGCGGAGACCATGCCTCCTGCGAGCCCACCGAGTGAGTGCCTCAAAGAATAAAAGGTTTCTTTAATCGAGACATACATTTCGACTCGTATTTTTAGGCCATTTCTAAAAAAAAACTTTGATTATAGAAAAATCATGATCAAGAGTGGCTTGTTTTGCGACCTTTGAACTCATAAAGTGAAGAAGGTTTATATCACTTTAAATTATGCATATTTAAAATCGGATTTGGAGTATTTCTAATAGACTAAAAGACGATCATCGGAAGTCAATGTAAAAGAAATAAAAATATTTTTCCAATTCTATATTTTTAGGGACCCGGCGAATTACGAGTGCCAGTGCCTTGCTGGTTTCAAGGGCGATGGACACGTGTGCATTGAGGAGCAGAACTGCCTGAACAACCCGACGCTGTGCGACATGAATGCCCAGTGCCGATCGACCAACGCCGGTCTGGTCTGCGTCTGCAATCAGGGTGAGTTGGGGCCCAATCCGATCTGGATTCACTGCGGGCGGGTGGTGCGCTCCTCGAGGCCGCTCCTCTGTTGTTCGCAAGGAGCGCACGAGTTGAAGAAGCAGAAGCCGAAGATGCTCAGGGCCAGCACCACATTGAAGTAGCCGTTGTTTCGGTCCCAGGTCAGCGGATGCATGAAGAATTCCCGCATGGACTGGAAATGAGCAGGGCGCTTGAGCGAATCGTCGGGATTCTTAGGGGTGAAGTTTTGCTGGTTGAAAGAGCGGCATTTCAATTTCAGACCACTAGTGGATGGGCGCCACATCTTGGTCAACAGCTTCTGGGCGTGAGGCATCCCTTGATGGGATAGTAGACTAACATGATCAGGAATGTCTATGCTATATAAGGAAACTTACCGAATGATTTAAGGAACTGAAAATTTAAAGAAAAAGTAGTTTCTGAATAAAAAGAAAGGCCTAGAAAAGAGTGAAACAGAAACTGGTACTACGATCCCTTAAACAACTCCTTCTTAATTATCATAATTTAACAATAATATATGTTTATTAATTAATTTATTTTTTTCAAATCATAAACTTTAAATGCTTCAGATTTCTATGGCAACGGATCGATTTGCCAGGAGCGTCAGCGGCACGAATCGGACTTCCTGATCGTCAGCCAGGGCGTGGGAATTCTCCGCTTTTCCCTGAATGGACGCAAGGTGCAAATTATTTCGATGGCCCAGATGGCCATTGGTCTGGACAAGGACTGTGTGGAGGGACGTGTCTACTGGAGCGATATTTCAAGCAAGAAGATTGTTAGCGCCAAGTACGACGGCACCGATGTACGTCCCTTCATCACCACGGGTAGGACGAATAACTCACCGCACGGAATCAAATCCTTAACCATTTGTTATACCCAGATATCGAATCTCCCGAGGGCATTGCCATTGATGTGATCTCGCGCCGCCTTTACTGGGCGGATTCGGGGAAGGACACCATTGAGGTGGCCAGTCTGGACGATCCTACCTTGCGGGCGGTACTCATCAACAAGCAGCTGGTGAACCCGCGTGGCATTGCCGTAGATCCTTACAGGGAGTGAGTGCCTTCCCTGCGGTTTTCATAAAAAGAAATCCCCTTTTTTAGTTGACCAACCTACAAAGCAAACGTGTTTCTACTAATATGTTCGTTTACTTTTGCCAGAAAACTCTACTGGTCGGATTGGGACCGTAACTCGCCCAAAATCGAGATGTCCAACTTGGATGGCACTGGTCGGGAACTGCTGCTGGGTCAGCAGGCAGTGAACCTGCCCAACTCCCTGGTGGTGCTCGAAAACTCTGGCGAAGTGTGCTTCGCGGATGCGGGTACCAAAAAGGTGGAGTGCGTCAACCCAGAGAACCGACAGGTCCGCACCATTTCCAACGAGCCGTCCTATCCCTTCGGCATCGCCTACGCGCAGGATAAGTTCTACTGGACGGACTGGACCACGTGAGTTTCCACGGACCGCCTTCCTTAAGAGCCCTTTCTAATAGCTGTTTATATTATTTCAGCAAAAAAGTTGAGAGCGTGGACAGCCTGGGCACGCGGCAGACCGCCCTCCAGCCGTTCTTCTTCGGCAGCCACAAGATGTTCGCCATGACGGTCGTGGAGCAGAACTGCCCGCAGTACCAGAGTCCCTGCCAGATCAACAACGGCGGATGCACGGACTCCCGGCTCTGCCTGGTGAACCGAGAGGCTCCGTCTGGAAAGAGCTGCAAGTGCACCTCCGCCTCCACCGGATGCACTGTGCCAGCGCCCTACCCCAACTTATAAGAATATGTTTAATGGGAACGGAAATTATTTTTCGATTCGTATACAATCACACACAAAGCAAGTTAACCAAAGCGCTGAATGAAACGGAAGTAAACTAAACTAAATTAAATAAACTAACTAGGAGTGCCTGTGTGCCAATTTATGTAAAGCTACTCAAAGAAAAATAATTAATAAAGAAAAACAAGTCTTACACAGGATTTAAATTTAAGTTTTAAGCCTTACACAAATGAATATTTTTTAAATCGATTTGAGCCCATACTCACACTATATATTTTGTTGTGAAATACTAAAAAGGTACAAAGGAACACAACCATTCTTTCCCGTTTCGTCAACTTTAACAGCTTTAAAAAGTTCTTAAAATTTACTTTTCTCGGGAAAATGTAGACCTAAAGTATGTGCAATTTATTGACAGCGAAGTAAAAATATATGAATATAGACATATTAATCCTGGTTAAAATTATAGGAATATACGTACAGCCCGAGACCGAAAGAAACAGCCTGCACATTTTGACCGAATAATCTGGTCTACGTACATAGATGTGTGCTAAGATCTGGCTTCTCTCCAAGTGGTCCTTAAACATTGAATTTAGAAAAATTTAAGAAAGATATTTAACAGATAGTTTTACAATTAATCCACAATTAATTGTACTTAAACACCATATCTTACCTTTGCAGCGGCCAAAGAGGTTTAAAAACAAAATCCGATCCAATTATTTCCAACTATAGTTTGAGTTTATTGTGAGTTTTGTTCGGCATGCCTTAAAGAGCATTGCGCTGATAAATATTACAGCAAGTTTATACCCTAGTTCACTAAATGTATCTCTAATGCTGCAGCCAATGCCAGATGCGGTTTAGTTACCTACTTTTGTACATTGAGACATCGGTTGGATCTATGTGGTAGATGCAGATATACAGATACATAAGTATACAGATCTATATAAATAGGTTTCTGGGGTGCTAGGCATAAGCTTAACTAGTTTCCTCCCGAGACACTGGAATGCATTTCATCGTCATCGTTGACTAAAATTTCCTTATAAAACTGCTTTAGGTGCTTTAACTAACATTTTTAAGTGAGTGTGGATGCTTGAGTGGTAAGTGGTCGTGTAGGTACATTGTTCGCTTTAGCTACTTCCTATAGGGCCTATAGCTGGGATCGAATTAATTTAAAGGGACGTAGGTTGCGTTGCTACAGGGTTGTGTTAGCTGCGAACGCTGGTTCATATAGCTCATTGAATTTGGTACAGTTACCGGTATTCCATCCTCGGTCCAAACTAGTCTTAATTAGTAAACTCTAAAGTAGAACTTTATTCCTAGATTCTGTTGTTTTTCGATTTAAGTTTGTCCATTAGGTTCTAGTAGTTAGTTTTTCGTTTTGTTTTTTCTTGAATGCATGTTTGGTTCTTACCTAATTAGTTTATATACAAATTCTTTGATTTATTTTTATATATGTATACATATTTCTGTTGGTTTTGTAAAGCATTAGAGTATACCAAAGCCCGTTCCAATTTATGTTATGAAAACCTTTTCACTTTCTTGGTTTGTTTACCTCCTTTCTTTCCTATAATTCTGTAAAACATTTATAGTAGTTTCACAAAACGTTTATCTGAGTGTGTGTATAGTACAAGACATTGATAGCACCTTCATATATGTATCTATATGGGGTTTACGTGGGTCAGAGGAATTTCCTCCCGAAGGAAGGGGAAGCTAAGCCGAGCTGAAGCCCAACTAAATGGTCATACCTAAGGTATATACATGGATTTAAGCGTTAAAGCCTGATCTATTTGATAGTTTGCTACGTCTGACTTCTCGGAAATGCTTACAACTAGGCATTATATATATACAGTTATACAGTTTGCTAAATCATCATAGTCCCACCTATCCAATAGTTTAACTACATTTGTTGTTCCCAAAACACAATTTGCCGCGGCTTCAGTGTGCAAAGCCGTCGTAATCATTAGCTTATAACTAATTGCAAAACTTGCAATGTACATTATATATATATCTATACATACTCCTAAGGGATAAACCGATAAGCACGCGCACTAGAGATCTAGTGATCTATTGAACATACGAGACTAACTTAATGGGGCTCGAAATGGATTTTCCGGGGGCCACACACCACAGACAGCCTTTTGGGGTGGGTGGGTTTATTTGGTTGGGTTCCTAATACTTTCGCTCTGCCTAGAACTTATCTCTACGGGTGTGTCTGTGTGTGCCGGCCGTGTTCTATATCCACTTGTTTTTCGACATGGAGGAGCGGAGTCGGCGCCCCCACATCAGGTTGTATCATACGATCGTTCCCTGCAAATGCTGCGGCGAAGATACTTGCGACGACTGCTGCCCCAGGGAATCCTGGGCCTGCAGTGACCCACCGGCTCCGGATGAGGTGCTCGGTCCTGGGCCAAGGTCAGCGGTATTGATGGCCAGGGAAGAGCCGGCGCCCAGCATTCCGCCGGTAGAGGAACCAGCTCCGGATGGGTTAATACCTCCTCCACCGCCTCCGCCCACCACACAGGGTACACCCAGCATGGGTGTGGGCTCCTCGGGTGGCGTCACCTGCAGGGAGATTTGATTCTGGGCAAGAGGTTAGTCTTCTTGTCGATTAACAAGATTGAACTGCAAACCCACCTCCATGCCGATGCTGCCGTTAAGCGATATCTTGATGGGATTACTGTGGTTCGTCGCCTGCATGAGTGTGGTGAAGTGACTGATGCCGATCTCCTCCAGCGACGACTTTCTCCGGCCGTGGCTGACGCCCACGCTGGGAAGGCCCTGTCGCAGGGACGAGGATCGACGGAGCAGGATGTCGTTGTCGATCTGCAAGAGAGGCAAGCATGGGGAATATCCACCAGGGATGGCGGTCGTTAGTGGGGTTAGTAAGCCCAAAACCAAGATATTATTGTACCAACAAAACTCAATTACGTTTACACATACAAATTGGCTATTGTTGCAGTAACAGTTACTCAATGAACTAAACAAATACATTAAGAAGAAACACATGAACTTCAACTCGAAATGCGGCTCGATGACTTGGACACTGGATGAAACGTGTCTGTTATTTCATGAGTTCCTTGCTTTAGTGATTGTCCTCTGAGTGCGAACTATTGCTATGAATAATTGTTGCAGTTGTTCTTGCGGTTGCTGCTGTTGATAGTTGCAGTGGCTGCCGTGCTGTTTGGTGGAGTGTTCTGCGGCTTATTTTGAAAAGTGTACCCATAATTTTGATGCTCAGTGTGAGAGTGCAAGTGCTTGGCCCCGGAAAGTGGGAAAAGCAACGGGGTTCGTTAGTTCAAGCCAATTTGTTAAGAAATCAACAATAAAACCAAGCAAAGGCTAAAGTTTGAAAAAGTTACTCGTGTTTTTCGAAGCTCTGTAAGGAGCTCACTTTAGCAATTCTAAGATGGAGTTTACATTGCGATCAGAAAATTTAGAAAATTTGGAATATTTTGATAGTTATACCCGTTACTCGTAGAGTAAAAGGGTATATTGTATTCGTGCAAAAGTATGTAACAGCTAGAAGGAAGCGTTTCCGACCCTATAAAGTATATATATTCTTGATCAGGGTCACTAGCCGAGTCGATATAGCCATGTCCGTCTGTCCGTCTGTCCGTCTGTCCGTCTGTCCGTCTGTCTGTCCGTCTGTCTGTCTGTCTGTCTGTCCGTATGAACGCTGAGATCTCGGAAACTATAAAAGCTAGAAGATTGGCATTTTGCATGCAGATTCTAGGAGTTCCTACGCAGCGCAAGTTTGTTTCAAAAGGTGCCACGCCCCTTTAACGCCCACAATCGCTTATATACGATTTTAAAAATTTAAATATTTCGGAAAAGTAAAAATGCAGTTTTATTGTGTTTATCAATACCTATCGAAATGTGAAGAAAATTTTCAAATCGGACCATTCGTTAAAAAGTTATGCGTGATCAAAGTTTCTATCTCCATCTCCCTCGCACTCCCTTTACCTTAGTAACGGGTATCTGATAGTCGGGGCACCCGACTATAGCGTTCTCTCTTGTTTTGTTTATGTTTAATGAAAAGAAGACGGAAAAAAAGCTCCATTTTCATATATTGAGATTTTAACTAGGCGATCGCAATATAAAACTCGATCATCGTGATTTTATTTAGTGTGATTTGATTTAGTGTTTCTGGTGTATCTAAACAAAAATGGAACAAACCAACGTGGAAACGTGAATCGAATCAAACCGAACAAACATATAGAAGGAAATAGGTGGTGTGTGTTTGGGGTGTGTGGGTGTAATAGGAATAATAGCCAACCCGCAATGAGTTACTCCGTCCTCGCTGATTGCCAACCACCGTCGGACTGTCGGGTAGAGAAAGAGAATTCGATTTAATTTGCTGCATCGGGGGGCTACAGCGCTGCGAGGATGATCCATACCCGGCCAAGGTCTGAACGCTCTGCATTTGCATGGGGTTCAAGCCGCCGATGCCCGATCCTCGACGCGATCCAGCCCCGACGGCGGTGTTGGCCATGTTCATGTTCATCTGCGGCATTTGGGGGCCGCAGGTGGCGCCCAGGTTAATGTTCGAGCAAAACGAGATGTTCGATTTGCGCCGAGAGTTGTGTCGCTCAAAGGTCTTTTGTGCCGAGAACGGCGACGGCCTCACCAAGTATCTAAGATGTAAAGAAAACATTCAAAATATAACCATTTACCCATTACTGGTAATCAATAATCTATATGCTGATATATACGTAAGTAAATTATTTAGTTATTTTTAAACGAAAACTCTGTTGAAAGTAACGAGTTACGTTTGGTTTACACATGGCGCCCGAGCAGATCTTCATTCCTTAATGTTTAGAGTTATTTTTCTCTGATTTCTATGTATATACAAAATTTAAATGGCTTGATACTCACATGAGATCGCCTTCCTCCAGTTTCAGATCACAGCTCGGGTTGATTATCACATAGGACAGGTGGTTGCGCTTCTCGCTCACATCGTCGTAATCTATTGTGGGCAGATTCAGAGACTCCATCCGACTTCGCACCAGGTTCGCGATCTCGGCCCGCTCAATCTGCTGAGCATGGTTGTCCCTCGCCTCGTCGGCCAGGTTGATGGAATACTAAAAGGGTTAAGCACTTTCATAACACAATGTCTTGGAGTTTTTCGTACACATAAAGTTACAGGCCAGTTAGCGTTTTTTCTTTCACTGATCAAAATTTGAACAAAAGTGTGCTACACTTTTGAAACCAAACGTAGGCAAATTAAAGTGTGTGTAAGAAAAACCCCAATAAGGCCTGTTGGATGTATGCTAGCTGATCCTGAGTTTGTGTTATTGTTGTGCTGAAATGCAGACGGATGGACAGTGAGAATTGGCTGACCAATGGAATCCATGGTCGCTTGCCGGCTTAGTTGTTTTAGTTGCAGTGAATCATGCTACCATACAAAGAACATCATGCTGCAAAAGCCAGAATGGAGTCAAGACGGACCTACCTGAACCCGAACATATCCCTCAAAATTTAATCCCACTTTTACCCACGGAAACAGAGTCGAGGTGTGGAATGGAGAGTGCTATTAGATGGGACGCGGCTACTTACGGATGATCCCTTGCGCTCCGAGCAACCGCCCAAACAGTTGACGGACCGCTGGCGCTGGGGCTGCGGCCGGAAGCTGCTGGCGCCACCTGTTGCCGACCCCGGCGGACGGTAGGTGACCCCGCGAAGCATTTCCGTCGAGTCCTTCGTCGAGTCGGGTGTTCCGGTCTCCTCATCGTACTGAGGCATGCCCATGATTTGTTTGGTGTATGCAAATTCGAGTTCGATGAGTTCGGTTAAACACAAAATGATTTACAAATTTAATTGGATTTTAATTGAAATGGCAAATTGCTTTCACTGCTCTCAGTGTTCGATGCGCGTGTGTGAGAGAATATCTGTGTTCAATATGGTATGGTGGTTGAGTTGTGGCCTTAGCAAAATTGTAAACATTTAGGTTGTTTAGGCATGCCGTGGAAAGGAAACACGCAAAAGTTGGTTTTCCCCTTCCGCTAACAGTTAAATTATAAAATTCAAACGAAAGTAAAACACGCGATTTTTTGATTTAAAAAGCCGGAAAGCAAAAAGTTTCAACAAAAAACAATAAAAACTCTAGGAAAGAAGGTGCTGGGCAAGCGATAGGCGGTTGTTTTTCAACTGGGAATTGGGAAAACAAAGTTTCTACTCTTAGGAATACTTCTCATCTACTTTCTGAGGTTGTTCTAGTCCAATTAAACAATATTTTTTCTTAGCTTTGTTTACCAATTAACCCAGAATTGTCTTGGCTTCGTTCATGCGGCTGACTCTTATTGATTTTAAGATCGAGTAAGCATTTTTAATGAGCAATCAGCGGCGCGTCAATGCTGGGACAAAAACTTTCAGTAATTGGGAGAATTTTTCTAAGCCAGAGAATGTGTTGGAGAAAGTTCCAACTGCAAGGCCTGGCAGAACAAGCGAATGCAATCAGCTAATTAAAAGCGACATGCAAACAGTTACAAAAACAAAACCAGAACTAGAACCAGAACCAGAAACAAAACAAAACCGAAACCAAATTAAAGCCGGAAATGCCAAACATGCAGCAGCCACAGGTCACGCAAAAAGGACCAAAAGGAACCGGGATGGAGCTACCACTACCCACTCCCAAGGACAACAACTACGACTAGACTACACACAGTTACACACAACGAATTGGAGGCCAGGCTAATGGGGCAAGCATATGAGATTGTATGAAGTGTGACTGGTATTTTCAGTTGGTATTTAATGGGTATTTTTGTTTTCAGTTTCATTTTCGTTTTTTCTTCGCTTCGGGGAACTCACTGCGTGCGTGTGCGTCAGGTCCAATACAAACGCAAATCAATTGTCAATTGGTACAACGGGGCGTATGTGTAATTTGTATGAATAATTTCAATGACCTGATATTATAAATGCTCACAGAACGCTGGCTAATGTTTCGTCTGTCTGATCTGTTTTCCTATCGGATGATAAATGCTGTGACTGCAAAAATTAATCTAAAAACGAAACAGGCGATTGGGATTTGGGTGAGAGTCCTGCAACCCGATTGCAGCAAGGTCAGAGCTACTGGAAAAATAAACAAAATAAGGAGGGCAATCTGAACCGAAACTGCAACGGGAGTGGGAGTCGTAATCGGATTCAGAATCAGCACGCTATGCTTTGTATAAATGTGGATATGTATTTTGATAAGTTGGAGTTTACTTTAGAGGGATCCAGTCGCTGCTAACGGCGTCAATCAAGCTTAAATGTAAATTTATAAGATAAATCTATATCTTTACCATTTTTGCCATTTACTGATACAAGTCGAATAGGATTATATATACTTGGATATATATATAGATAGAGAGCAAGAGAGGGATACAGGTAAACGAATGCACTTAACGATATTGGAGGTAAATATGCAAAACTTCGTATGATGAACAGACTTTAGACTCAATGCAGTTAGTAGTAAAGCGTAAGCGTGTGATTGAGAGAACAAAAGTCAAAAGAAAAACAATAACCGAGGGATAGTGAAACCAAAAACCATACAAAACCAAAAGAACTTCGATCAGGCCTCGTCCTCTTCTGGGGCAACTCAATTAGGTAATTGGCAACTGAAGTTAAAAAGTTATCGTTTTCTGGTAAATTTGTTTTCGCTGTGTTTCGGTGTGTGTACCTAATCGCAGCTCGAAATACGATTAAGTGAGCAAGAGACAAGTAAAAGGCTATAGTTAGAGTAGAGCTAGGAAGATAGAGTTAGACATAGAGAAACAGAGATATAGTCAGGCTAAGTGTGGGCGAGTGAGTGAGTGAGCGTGTTAGTTGGGTTAGAAATAGATGTCTCTTGAGTGTCCTGCAGAGCCGTTCCCTTTCTGGGTGGGATCGGATGCGCGATCTTGAAGCTTGATCATGGGATCTGGAGATTTGCTGTTTTGCCTTGGACTCACCGATGGACGCAAGCGCACACAATGCCTGCTGAAGGCCGAGAAGGGTCCCCATCTCTCGACCGGCGAGTTACTCACATGAGACGTGTCCGCATTCGAGGTGTCCTGAGTGCGGTAAATTCCAATGGGTATTTCGCAGGTGGTGGAGCACAGCTTCTGATACAGCCGCCCATAGGTGCGTATCCACATGTCGTCCTTGGTGATGCGCATCTGGAATGGGCTGAAGATGTGACCACTTTGACTCAAACCCTCAAATCAACCACTCACCGAGGTAAGAAATCCGCTACCAGGCGCCTGGTCAATGCCCAGCAGTAGCCGCACGAACGTAATCACATAGTCCTTCACGAAGGCCTGGTACAACAGGGTGTCCAGCATGGAGGCACTGAACACGGCTCCTGCGGCGAAGGGCAGCCGGAACATGTAGGATATGTGCGACCCGCGCTCCTTCTCGCGCTGCAATTAAGTGAGCGGCAAATTAACCAAATGTCAGCTGAATGGGTGGGCATGGGGCCAACGCGCTACCGACCTTCTCCATCTTGCTGAGATGAAGGGCATACTTGTCGTGGGCCCGGAACTGCATGAACCTCATGTTGGAGCTCTGCGACAGCTCGGTGATGCTCTTGATGCTGGGAAAGAATCTGCGGGGGGATGGGGGTGTTGTGATATGGGGATTACATACTTCCAGCCATCACTTCACTCACTTGAACATATTTTGCACGGCAACGATGGTGTTGCAGTCAGAGAGTGAGTCCTCTTCGGCCGAATTAGAGAGCTCCTTGTTGACCACCACCACGCTTTCGGCCAATGTGATGCCAGCCCTCAGCAGATCGTCCAGGCAGTCGATTGAACCTAGCATCCAGTAGACCTAGTCCCCAGAAACCTTTTCAGCAACCTCTAACAAGTGGACTTTAATAATAACCCACCAGTGGAAAATACGAGAGGGCATCTAAGAAGGCCACATCTGGCCGCCGCTCTAGAAGCAGGATGATGGGATTCAATGAGGTCTTCGATCGGAAATGAGCTCTCAGCGGGATGATGAAGTTGTATATTCCATTGGAGGCATAGTCCGCTGCCAAGATGATGGTCTTGTTCTGCCACTGATACTCCTTGGCATTCCGATAGCTGCAGTGCTCGCATACCTGTGGTGGAGATTGGGTTCCCCTAATTAAATGGCCTGACCAAAAAGGCTGTCAAAGTGTTTCACCTGAGCCAGCTGCAGGCAGCAGAGAGGCTTCTTCTCTTTGAGCAGGTAACAGAGCGTGGGACTCACGCCAATAAAGGGTGACACGGGTGGAAACCCCTTGACGATGCTGGAATGGCAGACAACTCTGGGTTAGACGGGTGGATCCCGGTGGACATGGAGATGGGCTGCAGGATATCGGGTGGGCGGTGATGTGTACGAGTGGGAAAGCAAGCAGAATGTGCTGGGACTCAAATGATTGGGCTACGAGACAAGAGGTGGGAAATTGTGTCATGGGAGTAGGGTGGGGGTGGGGCAAATGCAAACTACGAGCAGATCCAAAGCATTCACTACGAATTAACAAATGGTGAAAACTTAAAGTGTGATTTCCCGAGACCCTGCAGTTCTGCAACTCCTACAATCACTGCGGATGAAGGCAAACTTTGCCGCTTCCGGGGAGTCCTTTACACAATGAATACAAAATGGAAGCCGAAAAAACAAAACATAGCCAAGGAACAAGCAGAAGCAAATGCAGATGCACCAGCATCAAGAGCAACGACAAACAGCAACTAGGCAACGGTAACGAATCTCCAATCTCGAGTTGTTGCTCAGTTGGTCCAAGGTAAACGGCGCGACGTCATTAAAAGATGTCCTGCGGCAGGCAAACAAAAGCAACAACAACGAACGAACAGCAACAATGAGACAAGAACTCTTCAACAAATGGCGTGTGTCCGCAGAATGTCCTTGCTCCCCAATCGTCAGACTTACCAGGAGTAGTCGTAGACCCAGACCGGACGCACCGGTCGACGTGTCTCTACGGAACTGCTCGACGTGAATGCAGTTGCCCCACTTCCTGCTGCTGCTGCTGTTGCTGCCACCGCTGGCGTGGTTGTAGTTGTTGTGGTGGTGGAGCAGCTGCAGGAGCAACATCGCTGCAACTGACGCCTGCGAGCCGCCAACCTGGCCAAGGCTCCTCCCCCCAGACCCAAGCCCATACCCATACCCATTCCCGGTCCCATTCCCATCCCCATTCCGGGCATGGAACGGCACTCACTGTCGCAGCTAAAACTCTTTTTCATAACGCGCCTGCGTAACTGCGGCAGGTACTCCTCGGATGGCACTGCAGTGGCGAATTCAGCGGAATCAGCATTGGTCGCGGATTCGCCTGGATCGCCAGAATCACCAGGATAAGCAGGATTAGCAGGAGCAGCAGCAACAGTAGCAGCGGAAGCGGAAGCAGTGGCATTGCAGAAGCTGCAACCTCGCTGGTAGGAATCCTCCGAGGAGCTCATGATGAGCGAATAGGTGCGCGATTGTGGAAAGTGCCCGCCCAAGCAGCTGAGGCAAAGTTATCGATTCTCGTTTAGTTCGATGTGTTCAAAAGGATGGTGGTTACAAGTGGGAACGGGTATGTGTCTAGTGCTTAAATACAACATATACAATTTACATTCAGTTGGGTCTCTCAATCCTCAGCGATCGAGTTTGAGCTTCTGTTGAAGAACCTCGATCATTTCGGATTACCGAGTTCAGACTAGCATGGTCTATGTACACAGATTCAGGTTCGAGGTTAGTTTCTTATGGAAAATAATTGACTAAGAAGTATAGTTAGTGATACATATACGTGGTACAATCGGATTAGGGGTTTAACTCTATGTAAATAGAGGCACTACACTGGAAAGGAGGGATACGGTGCCTCGGAATAGTGACAAAGGTGTGTCGTCGGGCAGGCGATTAGAAAGGCGATACTTACGCAATCTTCTCAGAGGGCGAACGCCAGGGCATCTCGTCGTCGATCTCATCATCGCTCTCGTCCCCCTCCTCGCCATCGTCATTGCCAGCGATGCTGAACGAGGAGGAGGTGAACATATCGGGCACGGGCAGGATCGAGGGACGTCTACTACCTAGGCGCAGAAATAATTTCAGAGTATTGAGTTAAGTTGTAATTTAATATGAATATTTTTGAAGTGCCAATAGAGGTATAAAGAGAAAACCATTCTACATATTTTTAAATTTTCATCAATATCTTTTTAAGGTTGAATAGTTCCTGGAAGAACCATTTTTACTTATCAATAAGGTTGTCTTCCTGGCCAATTTATTCAAAGCTTCAATGAATCCAGGAAAATGAATGCCTCGAGCAGATGACTTTTCTTTGGACTCGAACTCACCCCTCCGCTGGTTGAGCACATCCGGACTGAGCAGGTTGGGATTATTGGCGAAGGGCACGTCCAGGTGATTGCCCGTGGTGGTCAGCGTGGCTGGGGTGATGCTCAGCGAGGTGCCCATGCTGTGGGCACTACCCATTCCCAGACCTCCTCCACCGCCACCACCTCCCGATCCGCCGGCCATGCTCGGGGATCCCATCGTCTGGGGAGGAGGCGGCAGGGTCGTCGTGGTTATCGTCGCCGCCGTCTGGGTCACCGTTGTGTCCTTGAGGTTCTGCCTGGAGTCCGAGATTATCACAGCCGTCGGATTATCGCTGGCTGGATGGGGGAGAGCGTAAAGTGCAATTAAGCCGGGCCAAATTGTCGATCAATATCCATTCTAATTACGACTACTTTGGCGCTTGCTATACAGGATAAAATGTCCACTAATTTCAGCTGAGCGACAAAAATGTGACACAGAAAAAAAGGGGGAAAAAAGGCAAGTGGGGGCATTTGCAGAGAATCTACAAGACAAACCTGGGAAAACAACTCGTTAAAAGTCCTCGACAAGCTTGCACTGGCCGGGAAACTTTCGGCAAAGTGATTAAGGTGCAACTTGGCCAAAATGTTGTCTTTCCCTTTCTGCCAATAGTTTTTGGTTACTTAATTACAGGGGCGGCGTGGGGAAAAAGGGGTGAGCTACGGGGAAGGGCTTAATTTGAGCGCACAACAGGCTAAACTATTTCTATGCAGCTAATTTACACGAATTGTTGCGTGAGGTGGATATATTATTTACAGCCATTTCTAGACATCCAAAACACATGCTCACACATACTAAAACCAACACAAATACAAAACCAAACCGAACAAAATGCAAAGACAAGCTGAAGAAGAAAAAAATGGGCGGAAGTTGAGAAAGTAATGTTTGAGCAAAGACAACTACAAAACGTGAAAAAGAAGCCAAGTGAAAAATGAAGCAAACAACAAAAATAGTTTTGCATAGTGGGAAAAGAAGAAAAATTGGAGAAAAGGCAAGGCTTGGCTAGGTGTGGTCATTAGGGTGGACCATTTTTGTATGTTACACAGGGTAATTCTATATGTTTTAAATTAAGCAAAATGTATATCATATTCAATGATTTTTTATTTTGACCAATATTTTTACAAGATTTGTATTATGTTTAAAAATTTAAAAAATTAAAATCAAGTTAAAGAAATTTTACTGGTAACTTATATTTTTTACAGCAAAAGGAACCCTTTCCGAAAATAATTTTTTTTTTTTTTTTATTTTATAGTTTTACGGTCCACCCTAGTGTTCATGTATGGATTTTTTATTTCAATCGTGTCTGTGAGAAAAAGGAATGCAGAATCGGGTTTGATGGCTGCGGAAATGTGTTTTGACATGGGTTTGCGGAGAATGTGAGTTATATGGGGTGGGGGGTTATAAAGGCAGCTCGAACTTCAAAATGGAGACAGCGAGAGAGAAAAACTGCGGAAGATAAAGCTTGGATGGGGGTCGCTGAATCGGTTTTTGGTGAGTGATAGAGTTAGGCAAAGAACGTGAAAGAAATATTTGTGTTTTGCTTCATTTTTGTTTTTTTCTTTGGTTCCAATGATGCGGGTTTTCTTGACTTGCGGGCTATATTTTCGTTTGAGGGGTTTTGGTATTTCTGGTGTCACACTCACGCACAAATAGTGATGCAAACTGGCCACTGTCTGGTGTTTGCATTGGCGGATGCGATTGCGGATACGATTGCGGATACGGATACGGTTGCAAGTGGGTGTTGCCGGTGGTGCCACCACCACTATCGTAACTGGGACTGTGGGGCACACGCACACAGACAGACGGCACTGGTGGTGGTGCAGCTGCGGCGGTTGAGGTTGCATTTATTGTAGCTGTTGTTGTTGATGCTGATAGTAATGTTGATGATGTGAAGGTTGTGCTAATTGTTGTTGTTGTTGCTTGTACTGTTGTTGTTGTTGGATTTGCTGTTGTCATAGTTGATGATGTAGTTTTTTGATTGTAATTGTTGTACTTAGGCGACATTCACACATTACATTAAACGATCAAACGAGTGTTTACGTGGGACTACATCCTGCAGGGCTTTCCCTTAACCCCCTTTCTGTTTTCGAATTTGATCAAAAGTAGCGGACTTATAGCTGATAAAGCCTTAAGAAAGCTTTTATTATTTTTCGTTTTGGAACAATTGTTAATACTTTATCCGACACATTGGATCAAAAGCGGAAACGGAAACTGGGGAAAGTATTTTCTCTAGCAGTATATGAGTTGAAAGGGAATATAAGTGTTGTGTGTGTGTGTGGAGGATTAAAGAGCTAACCTAAGAATACTTTAATTCCAATAGAGATCTAAGGTCAGAAAAGGCTTAGACCTACAGTTTCTTAATTGAAACTATGTTTCACCTAAGGGACATTGCCGTCAGGAACTATAAGCGTGTTCTTCAACTGTTCTCAAGTGTGATATTAGTTTTCATATATTTATATAGTATGTTGTAAATTAAAATAAAGCGGCTAAGTTACTCCCTCGTAGGAATACATTAAATAACAAAGTGGAACCCATACGAAATGATTAAAGTGGAAAGTTTCACCAACAAAAAATAAACAAATTCGGGCCAGGCGAATATTATGATTAACGTTAATTCGAGGCAGGCTCGCTCACAAAACAAACATTTAAAGCGTTTTCGTTTCATTCAGACAAACCAAACGAACGGAATATTCGGGGGAAACGACAAAAAGGAAAACTTTTAACTCAGCCTCAAAAATAAGGATTATCGGAAAAATGTAATAAGGAGAGAGAAAGAGAGACAGAACTTGTTGCTAAATAAGGAAAGCTTATAATTCATATATCATATTTATGTTTGTATGTAAATGGATACATATTATAGTTCATTCATTCGCTTGAATTTTAAATGTTTGAACCGCGCACACACACACACGCACACACTTATTGTGACTTATAGAGAGGGTCTACCCACCAGTTGCCGCCGCGGGGTGGGGGAGGCGGACGAGGAGGGTCCGCCCCCGCCCCCTTCCTTGGCAGCTGCCGTCGGGTCCGATGTTTGATTTTGATTAACGACAAATGCGGAATTCTCCTCCTTGGTGATGCTCATGTAATAGCACGTGTCATCCTTTTTCATAATGTGCCTGGGTCCGGGGTTCAGCAGAATGGTTTCCTCGTAGAATTCGGGCAGCTCCGCCGGACGCACGCCCACCAAGGCCACTCCATATCTGGGGGGGATGGAGATGGGAATGGGGATGGGTGGGCTTAGCACGAATTCCGGCTCTGAATGGGCACTCCTCTGGTAGGAACACTTACTTGCGATGCGAATGGAAGCTGGCGTAGGTGAAGCTCTTGCCCTCGTACTCGCCAAAGAATCGACTGTCGCCCAGCACAATGTGGTAGATCTCGTTTCCGGAGCACTTGCCGTACAGGCGGTGCCACTCCTCCGGACTTTGCTGGCCCTCCCTGCAGAAGGTTCAAATGTATATACTCGTATATGGGGATGTGTTCTCGATTTCGCGATTAGGCTCATGTGGAATGCATGAGTCACGGCCCAGTTGGTTTCCCAATTAGCATTCGCTGACATCTGATTAACCCGTCTTTTCATGCCGCGCGACCACAGGTTACGGAAACTACCACTCAAAGCCGCAATTAATTAAAGGTTTTCATAAAACCACCTCCACCTTTTGCTCAGCTAATTTTCACACTTGCCGTCGGCGAGTATTATTTTTGTTATTCCATTTTGTTATTTTAATTAAAACCAGAATTTAAAATTGAATTTCTATTATGCAAGTGTAGGGATAGAACGGGGGATAGTTATTTGTTTGTTAGTGCTAAGCTCATTCGTTCTTTATGGTGTTTTTATTAGCAGTTTTTTATTTATCTCCCAGGAGTAATAAAAATCTTTAGATTTTCCCCTGAGGTAAAAAGGATTTTTGGAAGTAAAAAAATCTTATCTTTCAGATATTTTCAGGAATGAAAAGAGGGCATAGCAAAGATTTAATTTAAGAAGTAAGAAAGCTTTTTCTAAAGATTCGAGTTGTATTAAATAGTTTAGTGTTTTACCCTGTTCTACTTTCTTTTTTACCACGCCACTTCTGGAAACTATTTTCAATAAACAAGAAGTAAGCTCTGAATCATGGCTTTCCCCCCCAGTTTATGCATTTGGCCGCCCACTCCGTGCTAAGCTAAATTAGCTGCTCCCGCAAAAAAATAAATATAAAAGGCCCGAGGAAAAACGTCTGAATGAGCAATCAAGCGGCTGTGACCTGACCACCGACTCCGCCGATGACGTGACGCATCCAAGCGAAACGATGACGCACGGCGGATAGAGAACTTTTTGCATGTCCTGCCACCAGGGCTACAATGCGTATACGTACTGTCCGCGGGATGTGTGGAGCAGCAGGGTGACCAGTGTGCTGGCGCCGGGACAGGTGCAGTTGTTGGCCAAAAGGGCGTACTTGAACTCGTCCTCGCAGACCACGTGCTCCGCGAACTTCACATGCAGCTTGTGCTCCGGCCTGCGGAAATGCGAAATGAAATTTCCGCAGGATGTGCGATTGGTTGAGTCGCCGCGATTGGCATTTGCAAATAGAAAAAGAAAATTCGAATTATTCGGCACCGGAACAGGATATGTTTACCCACCTGAAAATCTGCACATACTGCGGCACATTCGGCGCGAAGTCCTTGACCGCCCACGAGCGTAGGATGGTGTGTTCGTCGGCGGCCGTTTTGTCTGCATAGTTCCTGGCCGCCAGGATAAAGCACGCCTCCGCCTCGTTCATGCGGGCGCGGGCTAAGTCGCCATCTTTCAGACAGGAGCCCTGCAATTGAGTGGGTTCAGCATGTCGGATTCTTGTCCATAACTAAGCCGGATTATGTCCGAGTCGCACCTGAATGTAGATGACGCGCTGCGCCCAAATGGGCACCTGCAGGATCATCCGCATCGTTGTGTCCAGCTCCATGGGACTCAGCAACACCACATAGAAGTCCTGCAGCAGCGGATGGGCGTAGAACTCGTTCAGGAAGTCCATGATGGTGTCCGCATGCAGGGTGGTGGAACACACCACCACGTGCTTTTCGCTCTGGGCGCGATGAGAACTGTAACTGCCACCCAGCTTCTGACGTTCCATCCACGTGAAGGCCAGCTGTTCGAACTGTATACAAAGGATTCATTTAATATGTAACTAAAACATCAATCAGCTAGTTTTCAATAATAGTCAACTTCGCAGCAAGGCACTTGTCACTTTTAGGTTTTAAAGTTACATTATTATGTTGTACAAAACTCATTTTAAGCATTATTATCCCTTTTTTTCTAGGATACTTTTCTGTTTAACAAACCTATGAAAACTATGCACTTTCTTTACAGTGGTTGTGGCTTCACTACTTTACAGTTTAATGGTCTCATAAAAATAAAGCTTGCGATTTGAAGGTGACTTCAAAAGATTGATATAAAAGTTTAAGACTGGCTTCTTTTGCTAGTATTCGCTTAAAAAACTTTTTTTTGTGTAGCAAGCCTCACAAGGAATAATTCGATTTCTGGGATTGAATAAGTTCAATAAAACGTAGATGCCAGCACCTTCCGTGGATTTGTGCAACATTTTGGTCAAAAAAGCTTGCAACTTGTTGTTTTTATTGTAGGGCGGGGGCTAGAAAGTCATAAATTCTGCAGCATATTGACATGCACTTGGAACTTTTAGTGCTGGCAGAACAAAAACCCATTCCACATCCAAAACTACGCTGGAAAAAAAGTAGAAAAACTGTTTTGATGGATGCTTTTGTTGTTTGCTGTTTGGCCAAGTGACCAATGGTCAGTCATATTTTTATACTCTTTCGATCGATTGTTATTAACCTTAACCAATTTTACAATACATTTTAATAGTACATAATATTCTTATGTTCTGATTTAGTTATATTTTTTCTGGTGAAACCAGTAATAACACTACTAAAGCTCATTCATCTATATAGTAGACTTTATACTTTCTTAACTATCTATCCTATTTAGCCGTGAAGGGTGTGCTGCTATCGTTATTCCGATTTTGTGATTCCATCCTAGTTCGCATTTCTCCTTGGAATCTCTTCTCCTGTTTCTGCTGTTTGCTCAGCGCTTGTTTTTGTTGATAAAACAATTGTTTGCAAATTGTTGAACATGGCAGTCAGTCAGTCAGTCGGTCGGGGAATAGGAGGGGTCACGGACAGACAGCCAGCCGGGCAAATGGTGAACAATTTCCATCGACAGCATCCCAGCCGGGTTCCTCTATTTATTAATATCGATTGATGACCAAAGTCGCCCACCCTCTCGTAGATGCAGATGATGGATGTGGATACGGTTCGCTCCGGCTTTGGGAGCATAAATATTTGATGTGGCTTTTTTGCCGGGCATAAGATAGCTTCTAAACAAAACTATTTGGCTTTGGCTAATGCCCCGTCCCGAACCAAAATTGGATCCCTCGTCTGACTCACCTGCGTGGGCAGCACAATGAGGGCGACACAAATCATGATGACCATGTAGAGCTGCGAGGGCCAAATGTCCGGCACAAAGTCTCCGTATCCCACCGTGGAAAAGGTCACAACCACATAGTAAGTGCTCTGAAAGAGATTTAAATGCCGATGGCCAGCCCGCTGGAAGTGCTGGATGCCACAAACGCTGGGAACAAAATAAAATTTATTTGGGTTGTAGGGTAAATTTGTAATCGGGATTGCATTACCTCGTGAAGACTAGACACAATAGTGTGGCTGATAGAATGGTCAACTGCTGGGAGAGCGCTGACTGAGACTTTTGCATGGCACGGTGGAGGTCATTCTATAGAGTTCGGTATATTAGATAAATCTAAGATCGTGTTAAGACCAACACCTTCACTCACAAACATGTTCTCCAGCGATCGCTTTGCCAGCCAGCAGTTGAGGAAAATGGGAATGAAGAGATTCCGCAGCGGAGGATGAACAATCTGAAGGGGTAAACACACCTGATTAGCCCATATAAGGACCAGAGTCAAAACCTACCGTAAGTGCAAAGGGTATTGTCGTTACTAATTCTAGTATAAAGTGAAATGAGAGTATCTGCTGCCAGATGTTGCCCTGAAAATGCGAGACAGAAGTTAAAATACAGGATAGATAGGGTTAAGGGGCGGGTTGGGATACCTTATAGCCTAGATATGTGAGAACCAAGGATTGCGTTAGCGACACCATGGCTAGAAGTAGCTGCAGGACCCAGAGCACTGTTGGCCGATTCACCCAGAGTATGGCGTCCCAGTTGATGATGGGTTGCTCCTGGAACTCCTCCTCCGTCAGTTTGGCCGAGATGATGAACTCCGTTTTATTGCCCACTTCGCAGCCATAGCTATCACATGGTATGATATATTTAATCAATCATCATGGAACAGCTCCATCTGCCGACGCCACTCACCATGTTATAAATGTTGGATTTTTATCCAATATCACACGTATTATGTAGAGAACACACGACAGTAACTTAAGGAATAAATCGGCGATTCGTATGCGCAGGCCTTTTTGGTGAAGGGAATAGCAAATGCGTTAGAATTTGGGTCAGTTGAGTAAATTATACTGTCTACGAATGTTTGTCGAGTGGGTTTTCCCTTCGGCCCCGAAAAACAACCTCCCCTCAACCGAGTCGACCTGTTTACCTGTTCAATTATTTCCTCTCCAAATCAATATTTACCCAAGATTATCGAATTCGGCTTTGTAATGTCATTCGTTGGTCCTTCTGTCTGTGTGTTCGTGCGTTTGTCTACGTCCTTATGCGGCTGGCAGGATACGTATACATCCGTTTCCCGTCCATCCCGCCACTAATCAAATTCAATTAAATACTATCTTGTTGCTTCTTGTGATTACGATGAGTATTTTGGTTAATTCAAAGATAATACTTAGCTGGTGGGTACTTACTTGAACGCTGATTCTTAATGAAATAGAGTTGCAGTCTTTCTTTAAATGTGTTTTCGTTCACATAGTACTCCACACGAACTCTGCAAAGAAAGGAGAAAAGCGGGGTACTGATGATTGAGCTTCTAAATTGAGTTGTTGAACAAAGCCTTTGCAAGTACCCTTGTTCTTCTTCTATATCCCCGGCAATCGAATTCCCCCATTTCCGCGCCACCACTCGCTGCACTTGACAATTGATGCGCTTACTTATCACATTAAGGGACGCAGCTGGCTGCAGTCTTCCTCATGCTCCATTACTTGACACTCAGAAAAAATACATAGTATTATTTTAAGGTTAAGTTAAAATGAACTTTATTTGTTGCCTAAAATAGTGATAGTCAAGTTAGTTTAAACTGTATTATGTTGGGGTATAATTTAATGCTTAAATTATAGGTAAAGTTTCATAAGGGGGATATATTCATATTATTTAACTTTGGATTTCCCAACTCAATAAGCATTTATGTGTCCACAAAAAAGTTCGCAAATACTATTATTAATTATTCTCATTCAAAAAGCATTATTATTTCAGATTATTTATTGAACATTTTATGAAAAAGGTTCTCTCCTTGTGTAAGTCCATACTTAGTGCGTGCAGCTAAGTATCTGGGAAGTAATGAAGGTCGAAAGAAGGAAACACAGGAGATGGGGACGTGGCAGTCCTCCACACACGTGACTGTCTTGGCCGCCCTTTTCTTCTTCCCGTCGCTCAAGGACGAATGGCGTCTACAAATGGCTTTTCCCTGAGAAAGAGCGCCGTCAATGGGTTTCAATCAATGACTATTTGTCTGAGCCCCAAGCATACCCATTCATGTACTACTGATTAGATCAAAGGAAAAACCCCTGTTTCGACAATTCCATCATCAAAGGCTAACTTCTGTTAACTAAAGGGTAAACCTTCTTCGACTCATTGAATTCTCTTTTTAACATCTTTATATTTTTCATATTTGATAACCCTTGACTGCAGCTGCAACACTGCTGCCTTAAGTGTAAAACGAGTTTAAGCCACTCCAGCACACATGGCGTATGAGCAACAAAATGTGGGGCTTATAAGCTCTTCCGACAATTGTGGGTGGCGCCATATATGGTTTTATGTGCAGCTCGAGTTTTGCATTTGGCGTCTCAGTGTCTGAATATTCAACACGCCGCACCATAAGTGTTGGGCAAACATTTTTGCGGGATCTTTATGCACTTGACTGCACAAGACAATTTGCCATACAGTTGAAAATGTTCTCTGGGTTCAAGTAATTAAAGGAGTTGCTTAAACCCTGGCACAAAGACGACCCGGACGAGATTCAATTAACTGTTTGCCACCTTCTTGGCCTTTGTTTTGGCAGCTTTCTGTCGCAGCTCATTTGGGAGCATTCCGTTGAATATTCATGCCAAGGTTAATGCACCGGAGCAGGGGAAGAAACTGTAAGAATAGTTCAAGTGGCTCCCGGCAGCAGTGTTGACTCAGAAATGGCACCTTGGGGGCCATTCGAGGGCCAAGGACGATGACTGCAAGTGCGTGGCGAAATTAACGAGCGTGGCCCAAACCATCACAGTCACCATAACCACCACCATCACAATCACCGTGACACACACTGGCAAGTGACCAATCAGTTATGGCCCGGCCAGAAGGTCCAGCGGGCCACTGCATACAATCAACTCTGACCTGCCCCCGAAGGATTTTTCGCACTTCTCTGCGGTTTGTGGCGGCAAAGTTCATTCCCCTCGCCTTTTCCGGCCGTTGAACGCGGCACAAGCGTTCGCCAGATGGCCATAAGTTCTGGCCAAGAAGGGGTCACCAATCACTAGTCACTCGAGAGCCATATCCATGCGCTTTAAGTCTTTAGTGGCGCACACACAGCTCTGCATATTTCAAATAAATTTCGCATTTTCATTTGTGCAAGCTGAACTGTAATCAAAACTACAAAACATTTGCATTCACTTTGATTGCAAATATTTCCATAAATTTTGCAGGTGGCAAAAAAGCTGGAGAAAATTCCACTTTAAAAGTGAAAGCTGCGGGTTAGCCACTGAATTGGAAAATGGCAAACTTTGCAGTACTAAAAATTACGGAATATTTATACTGACGCTATTGCTAAGAGCTTAATCGAATTCATTGTTTATTTATTCAGCATTTAAATATAATAAATTGGAAAATTTAAAACTTTTCCGTACGAAAACTACGGCACTTTTAATCTGACGTTATTGCTAGAGTCTAATCGATTTTATTGTTTATTTATTTGGCATTGAAACAAAATGTTTTGTCAAAAATATTTTGGAGACTGTTGAAAATTCCCTCTAAATAATAATCTAATACTTTTTATGGATTTTTAGTCCTTCAAAATGAAATCAAATGGTTGAACTTCCAAGAACAGTTTTTGTTGTGGTTATTTATTTGGTTAAAGTGGATATACATTTCAGAAAAGTTTCGTTCAACTTAGAACTAATATCATATTTGTTTCTAAATTTCGGTTTTAAAAACTCAAGAGATCTATATATTTTCTTACTAACATATTCAAAAGTTTTAATAATACCATCTATGTGTTTGCATATCTTTTTGGCGAAGTTTTTAGCCTAAAATAATTGGTTTTATACCCGCAGGATCCCACATTCTTCCTATGTGAAGTTTGTGGCTGTACCCGCAAAGTTATGAACTTTTAAAGTAACCCCCAACTTTGGCTTAAATTGATTCCATTCTTCTGCTCATCCAGCATTTTATGGTCCTGGCTGGGAGGACCTCCTAAGCTGACGAAAAATTGCACGTTAATGTGTTTTTGTTGTGCCATTATTTGATTATCCACAGATATTGAGTTTAAAGCTGGCTAAAATGGGCAAATGGGCAGCCCGCGGCGGGATGTGCTTAGATTGTTTTACCTTTATTGATTTTTGATTTCGTGCTTTTTAAAGAAAATTTGATTTAATTTTCTGTGCGTGGTGGTCTCGGGTTTCTGTATTCGTGTCGAGATTTGATTACAACTCCTTGATGAAATTGTGCCGGGAAGAAAGGCGAGGGCGAAACGGCGAAGCCAAGCAAATCAAAGGCCACAAAGGGAATCTAGGAGAATGCCTAACACAGCAGGCTTTTTTCGGCCCCGTCCAACACAAAGGATTGGCGGACAAAGGACACCATTCAAGCCCATGCGTGGTCTCAGGTAGCTACAAATTGCATCCTTGGGCCCCACCATCAGAAAAAAGAGGCTGCCTTTTTTGTTTGTTCCCGGCTCCTGCATGTTTATTGCTGTCCTGATGAGGCATCTCTATATCTCTACTAAAGTGTCCATTACGGAAACGCTGCATTGATTGCTTCTCGTAAAAAGCTAAGAGCTCTTAGCAGGCGATATACACTTATTTATGGGTGTGCAGATGACAGCTTAAGGGGCGGAATTCAAGAAATTATTCAGGATGAGAATGCATTTTGCTTGACAAGCTTCCGGCACTCATTTGGCATTTCCAATGCAAAGTTGTCTTTTGTTTGCTAAAATATTTATAAGAAAATACCTTTGCGAAAAAAAGTCTACATGTCCCGAGAATTTCCCATGCCTCTTGATTATTCGTTTAGACAGGGAAAAATGTTGGAATAAGATGTATATTTGCCATCTTATTAACTATAACCACTATTGGTATTATACGATTTAACTGTAATGTGTACCAACTTTTTAAAATAGCTTTCAAGTTGGTCTAAAAATAAGATTATACTTGTATATTTATTTCATTTAAGAAAAGCTAGCTGTAAGGATTCATATTAAATAAACATAAAATAGTTAGTTAGTCAGCTTTATTGGGAAACTGTACTTTAAAGTGCAGAATACTTAATTTTTTTTGGAAGTGTAAGCTTTTAGTTGTGAACTGATTCGATTATGAATCGACGCCTTGCTACTGCTTTGACCTGTTAATGGCTCAAATCGAATTTCGAATTGAGTTACGAAGGAGCGTATACGGGATTTTGCAGGGCCCAAGCGGCGTATACGCAATGTCGACTTACCTGGGTATTCGATCATAGGAGTCCCACGAGGAGAGACAATTGTAGGACGAATTGCGACTGTTGCCCGCCATGTTGCATAATAGATGATCCATTGGCTTAAATGACCGCGGCACGAAGCACTTTATTTAATTTCACCTTTCGATCACTCTGTCAATTGCATTGCACTTTCGATTTCTGGATGGTTATACTGATATGTATGGGTTGTTGATTTGAGAGTGGACCTAGAGCCTGTAGGAGTATCACACTTTAATTCCAGCACTTGGGTAACTTCAACTTTAATCAAAATTGATTGCCCTGGCTCGGCAATTAATTTTGTTGTTTGAACACGCAATTGAGGACAGAAAGCATGTACACACACGCTGGCACACACTTATTTATAGCTTGTTTAACATGATTTTTTGTTGCTGGCCTTGTGGGTGTTGTTGCGTCCACCCATTGTGTGTTCTTTCGCCATTTAATAAATTTATTGCCCTAACGGCCATAGCCTTGAAAAGCAATGTTAGCGGGGCAAATGGATGTGGACGATAAACCGGCATTGTGCCCTCATTTTGTCATTAAGCCCTGTTTTTACACTTTTTATTATCTGACATTGCTTCTTTTACGTCAGGAAATGAACCCCCTCCACCCAAAAAAAAAATTCAGTTAACATTATTTTCAACTTCCCTTTTCAATTTACGCATTTAATTAAACCGCATGAATTGACTGGAATATTCCTCATCCCCATCATCATTTGTTAATCCGGAATTCAATTGTAAATTCATACATTATTTAAGGTGTTCGGCGGTTTCAGCTTATGTATTCATTTTGATTGCTTTTTAATTGCAAATTCATGTTCTCTGTGGGATAGGAAGTTTGTTAAAGTGTCCTTACGGAAGTTACAGGCTGCTGATTTCGGCTACGTGAGCGATTTGAGAATCCCATCAGTTGGCCCTAAAGAGTCAATGAAATTTATCGCTTTTGACTTTCGCTGACAGACACAAAGCCAAATCATTAGACGTGACTGAGAAGTCTCGCTAAGTGACACATTGACAAATGACAAGGCCAAGTACCGTCTGTCTTGGTCCAAAGGACATTTTGCGGTTTTTATTCCGCTTGACGAATCTGTCTCTCTTAAAGCGTTTTTCTCCCAGCCTTTCGGTATTTGTAATTTAAATTACCCGGAGTCTGGCCTTAAGCAGCAGATGCTGCCGCGCTTTATGGCTTTCGGTATGCCGGTACTTCAATTAAAAAATCTCAGAAAAACCTCAGAAATTCTTATCCCGTTCTTTGACGTTCATTTCATTTGAACTTTGAACTTTACCAGCTTGCACTTTTTCCTATCGAGCGCTGATTGATTCCCTGGTCCTACTTTCGAATGCATTTATTCTTTTATTCATGCTGTCTCCAAATGCAATTTGCATGGCAATGGCTTGCCGTGAATTATTTAGGCATTCGAAGTGATTAATCGAAGTGTCTTCTTCGGAAATCTTGTGCGTGCCGACTGTCTGTCTCACATCAAGTATACGCCCTGTTCAGGCTAAGTATGCCGGTAATGCCTGTGTGATGTGGCGCTTTTTCGTGGGCTCGGCAATTACAGTAATTGGCCTGTCCCGCGTCTAACACCTTTTTATGGACTCCAGTTGAAGGCGCGAAAGGTGTGGGTCTCAGGGGGGCAAGTAACCCAATTTCTGGGCTTTAAGGGTGCGAAACAAAAAAAAAGAAATATGACCATAACTATATAATTTCAAGTAACCCAAAATAACTTCCAGTAACCAAATTAAGGGGTTGTAAGGGTGCAAAACTAGACTGTCAGATATGTTGTTGGAAAAATTGTTAAAATATTAACATAGAAATGGTGGTATTTTACATAAGATTAAATTGATACCCATATATATTTTTCTTATTTAGTCACTGTGATTCCATAAATATTTCTAAATTTGGTTCCTACTTGAACACTTCAAACTGGATCAAACAAATGTATTCATTTTTTAATCGTTTCAACGTTGAGTGCCTGTTTTTTCCCCATCAAGGAAGTACTCCAGTTTTTCGAGTTTATTTTTGGTTCCCGCATGGGGGTTTATTTTAAAACAAAGCCCGCGCCGACGACAGTTCGTCTGCCCGTCTGTGGCACAGCTCATTAGGTTTATCGATTGCTCAGATTGGAGCAGTCTGCCGTGCAGCAATAGCCTTGACGACAGACAGAAGGACCAAAAGTTCCTTTTGCAGAGGGAATCGTGTGTGCTGCCTAAATATATGCAAACATTTGCATTAACACTCGGCACATGAATGGGATGCTAGTCCTTCGAGGAGCTGGAGAGGACCAGGAGCGTTGAACTGGCTGCTCGCAAACAAATCAATTTGACTGCATAAAATTCAACCATTTTGCCAGAGCCGTGCTTTTGTTTCATTGTCCAGACAGTTCGGCTTTGTTTCGCTGGAGCTGCTGGCATTTGCATACCGAAAATATCTTTATTCATTTTGGTGAGCCAAGCGAATAGAAATTGGTAATCCGGTGACCTTTGCTGGCTGTTTGCCCGCTGTTCCTACGGAAGTCCAAAGACGTCACAGTTCATGAACTCTTTTGGAGCTCTTGGTACGCCTTTCCCCTTTCCCCCATCCCCTCTTCCCCATCCCCGCCTTTTCCTTTTTATGATTTCTGCTGGCAGTTTATGTCCTGGCTTTATGTGCAGCATAATAAACTTGATGTCTGAATCGTTTAAACTGAGTGAAGGTCGCCTTTTAATGGTCTTATATCTTGATTGCACACAAAATCCCCAGAAATATGATGGGATCAAATGTATCCAACTCCTAATGCTGCACATTTCAACGGCTTGGAAATGGACTTGGCTTTGATGTGTTCTGAGCAGATGCTCACCGGAGCAGACCTAAGTTGCACTCGCATCTGCCCAAATTAGCCTTACAAATGTTTTGAGTCATCCGCAAACATATTGCCGTTTCCCACGCGATCGAACCATTTACGGTTTTCAAATAACCAGGCACAAGGGTTAGGCGTTTTCTTACGGAGTGGTATACCTTATCTTTGGGAAACTCGCATATTAATAGTTGTCTCTTTGAAAATTTAATAAAGCGAATGGACAGGTTTGAAGTTTCAAAACAGCAACGATACCTTTACTTCGATTAGTATTTAAGGAGGAAGGGAACTGTTTACGCTTCAGCACAAATTTACATACGTTTCAAATTATATTTTGAGATATTCAATTCGTTCTTATTTTTCGAGTTTGTGCATAGTTTACATTTTAACATCTATGAGGGAAATAATACAAGGGATTTATTTAAAACTTTTTGAATAAACGTTTAAAATATCATAAATTAAATAATTATTTAACAAACTTAAGCAAAATATCTGTAAATTTTTAAATACGATAAAATAATAAAATTTTAAAGAAATACAGGGTGGAATATTTTTGATAGACCGCAAATATTTCATGCTATATTTTCCTCAACTTGTTGATTACTACTTTAGTATTGTTGCTGTTTTGCCGATTGCGTGTGCTTCCCCAATTCGAGTGAAAGTTGGCACGCGCCATCGAAAGACAGGGAAAGTGAAAGCGGGGAAAGTGGAAGAGACAGCGTGGCATAAATAAAGGGAGGGGGAAGGGTTTCGAACAGCAGACAGCGGCACGCCTTGGCTGTCGGCCAACAAGAAGTGCGCAACAGTTTAAAAAGTAGGCGTCAACCGACACGACACGATATGTCGGAATAGAAAGGACAACAAAATGGAAAAAATTCCAAAGGAAAGGGGAAGGAAGTGAAGCAATGAAGACGAGCAGACAAACTGTTGCTGCTTCCCCTTTGGCTTAGCATATTTAATCGTGCGGAAGCAATCGATTGCCGCTAAATGGGTGGCAATTTGTACCTAATGACGTCATTACATGCAACAAGCAAACTGCCAACGGCCGCAGGACATTTCTGGCCAAGAAGAAAGGCTAATGTCCGCACCAGCAGCCCGTTCATAAATCAATGCTCTAAACTTGGCAAAAACCGCACGCGACCTTTTCTTGGCCAGACCAAACCAGCAGCTCTGCACTGTTAGAAAAAATCGACAAAATGTGACCCTAGGGGCGAAATTTTTTTTTGATAAAAAGTGTCTAGACGGACTAAAATGAAACCATTTTTTTGATAATAGGATCATCGTTTAAAAATATTTTATTATTTCATATCTGGCATATTAAAGTAAAGCAAAGTTTTTATATTTCTTAGAACGTTATAAGCTTTTTGACCTTACCAATATCAAAACTTGTATTATTTTAAGTAGTGTAGCAACAGGACGCATATACCACAAAATTTGACATATCAAATATTATGATAAAGTGAAATATTATTAATATTTTCTACAATCCCTAATTTGAATAGTATACCAAAGTGGGGGAAATTTTCACAAACAAAGCATATATTTTAATTTAATATGGATGTTTATGGGTGTACTTCTTTTGATTAGACAAATAAGTTAACAATTTAACTAATGAACAAATTTAAACTGGTTAAAACGTGACCTGGAAAGTGACCGAAAAGAAGTACTTTTTAGCAATGTCTTCTTCTAACAAAACATTTATAGTAAAGCATTATTATAGTGAACAACAACAATAAAATGTGTTAACTGGCCCCTCTATCGAAATCTATATCTATGTTTTTGAGAGGCGACCAACACTTGTGTGTCACGTTTAACATAAAAGGATACGACGGTAGAACTTTTTATCTCTGTGCAGCAGCAAAACAAAAAAAACTTGAGTAGGCAGAACGAATTTATCACTTGGCCAGCTTAATGGCTCTTGGGCCAAACAAAAGCGTATTACAAAGCGTTTAGCATGTTGTTTTTCCACTCCTCTTTTTAACATTTCACTTGATCCCTCTTTTGTGGTATGTGCGTGTGCTTGTGTTTGTGTTGATGGCCAGGCCAAAGGAATAAAAGAAAAGCGCATTAAAAGAAACCTTGGCCAAAGGTGAAGTCTTACGGCTTAAGTGAGTCCTGATGAACTAATGTGAAAATGAAGTCATAAGTAAGGCAATAAGGAATTGAATCAGTTTATGAGACTAGATTTATAATTGTTTAGATACGTTTTATTAAAACAACTTACAAAAAATTGATTATTATGTTTCATAAGTAAATAAATATAATAATTTCAGTTTTAAATGTATAATTTTATATTAAATGCTAAAAATGTGGTTTTCCATAATCTTACAGCTTGTGGTATTTTTATTAAATACAAAAGATTCTGTCTGAGACAAAATGACTCTTAGAAGTTAATTAAATCATTTATTAAAATTTTCAATTAGTCCCCTTTTATTGTGCAAAGCGACTTTCACCTTTGGCCTAAATTTACTTTTGTTTTCCAGTTTCCCCCCTCCTCCCACTCTACTTGTGTTTTCTTTTACCATCCCTCCCCAACCTTCTCCCAGTTTCTTGGCCAAATGTATGCAAATAGAAATGTCGCACATATTTCATAATTTTCATATTCTTCGTGCCGAAAAGCAATTTGCATTTGCTTTTTTGTTGTTCTTGCTGTTGGGAACAAATTGGTTGCCATTTCTGTTTATCATACATGGAAATTCACAGAACAAGCGTACGAAATGGGAATTATGGGCCAAATTAGCTTATTTGACATTTGAATGTGCAAATATTTGGAGAAGTGTGAATGTAAAGTCGCTTCGCATTTTTCATGCCCGACTGCAGTCGTTGGAAATCGATGGAGCTTTAAGATCGTGCGGTTCGCATTGAGTGGGTATTTCGTTTATCTGCAGCTGTCAGTTAATTTCCGTTCAAGTAGCCATTAAAACAATCATGCCGCCGCTTAGGCTTACACCCCCACTCGCAGACACACACACACACACACACCAGCAGGAACGCCATTTTATGGGCTGCCATTAACAGCTTGTTGTCGCAGCAGCCATTTAATAATAATAAAATGGTAAAAATGGCAGAAATCCAAGGGAATAACTCAATTACACGGCCAGCCAGACGGAGACTTGTCAACACTCCGCATTCTGCCTCCTTCTTACTAATTAAAGACGCCTTTCCAGCTTCTTGGCTTATTGAATGATGGGGCAGCCAGTGCTCTCCGTCCCTTCGATTAATAATATCGAATCCAATTAATCTTCCACATTTGACTAAGTCAAGCTCACAACATGTGGCGTATGTCAAGTTATCATAAATGATTTCGACTTGTGGAAAGTTTGTCAAAAACTTTCTCTTGCTAAGTCGATTTGTTGGAACGACTTTCGCCTGAATTGCCGCAAATTTTCAGTGACAACTAACTATTCGCAGGCAGTCTGTCAGAGGAGCAGGACCCAATCCATAATCCCCGTCAGCCAGGTCTCGATTAGGTGGAGAATTAACTTGGCTAATTACAGAAGTGTCTGGCATAAAGCTGCGTAATTTACTTAGACTTTAGGAAGTTTTTAGGTTGGGTTTTTAAATTAAAATGTTTCTTCTCTTGATATTTTTTTATTTCCAGCTTTAAATGTTTTAAATTCTTTTCTACACCCCTTTTAAAGCCATATTTTATTCTGAATAGAGAATTTATCTTGCAATTTGTACTAGAGATGCTAATGGCTTGATAGCTTTAAATGATTTATTATGTTGTTTACTTAATGCTGTACAGATTATTATATATTTATGGTTTGTTTTATATAATTTAATTTAGATTTGTTGAATTAATCTACGAAATTTGATTTAAATGTTTTTAATCGTTTACTCGGTTGTTAGAAATAATTTCTGAGAATGGCTCTTAATTAGAAATATTCTTTTATTAACCAAATTCTTATAGTTCGTTTGAAATTTAATTAATACGTTAGTTTATTATAGTTTTGAAATTTTATTTATTTAACTTAAATTTTTATTTAACTTGAATTTTGTAATTTAATATATCATATTTGAGTGGTAATTTGCCTTATACTTATTTATGAGGTTAGAAAATATCGTAAATTGCTTGAAATGACTTGCTTATTATTAAAAAGTATTTTTATTTTGTTTTATTTTGGACCATTATTTTAATCATTTGGAATTGCAATTTAAAAATTTTGATAAATGCAATTTGGTTTTTATTTTTTATAATTTTTGCATTTTATTTTCAGTTTCACTTTTAGGTTTATGTTTGTTTTCGAAACAAAAAGTTGTAAACATCCTATTTAACTAAGCATTTGCTTGTTGGAAATTCGATTTGAAATGCGTTTTCGAGCGTTACGTTTTGAAAATATCTCGCGGTTGAAGCGTTTGAGCGGCTGTTTTAGATACGCTCGCCTCGGCACTGGGATAAGGACTGAAGTCCTGCCGAGGACCCGATTCGGCAAAGGGAAGTGGCGCAGGCTCGGAAAGCGAAACGGAAATGCGGGAACTCACCACAGTGGTGGGTTTTGTGGGCGCCAAACAGCTGAGATGCCGGCAACCGTTATTGTTTACGTTATTCACAAAAGAGAGCGGGAATTTCGCCCGAGGAGAAAGCAAGGAAAAGCTTGGGGAGAGCAGGAAAAGCGTTAAGGGTCAGAATGTTAAGCGAAAGCTTTCCACTAACAGAAGCTTTCCACAGCACAACCGAAATTCAAATCCCCGCTGTTAGAAAGGAAACTGCATAAATTAACTGCAAACATGTGAACCAAAAATTCAATTAAAACTTTGTATTGACAAATTAGCATCAGGAACGCCGGAAAACTCCTTGGCAAAGCGAAACAAATAGAGGAGTCAACCAATCAGAAAAATTGTAGAAGGGTGCCCGCCATTCCAGGGACAGGTGAGAGGCACTTGAGCTGCCCCACCTGTTGGGCTGGCTTATAAATCCAAGTCCCCGACCCGCACGGCTAAGCAATTTAGCCTTTGGGCCAAAAGGGGAACCCACACCGGCTTAGACTTCCTGGCAGGGGCATCAATCATTCTGGAAGGCAACCGTTTCATTTGGTAGGCGAGTCAATCTTGTGAGCGCCACCTTAACCAATTACCTAACCGCAGATGAAAAACAGGGGAAATCGTGGGAAAGGGGAGCCCAGGCCTTTTCAACCTTTGTTTGCTCCGCAGATAAGACTTGCCACAAACATTCCGGCCCTAAGTTATGCAGAGCGACGCACTCGAGCCTAACCCAACTGGAAATGGATCCGGAGAGCTGGTGCCGAGTTCATAAAATATTTATTTATGCGGATGCTGCGGCTCGATCTGGGGGCCCAAAGACTGATTGAAACGAGTTCATTTGTGTGTCAGGAGGTCGTCAGTCTTCTCATTTGTTAAACGTTTTGTGCGCCTGACGACGTTGAACACATATACATATATCCCCGGATTTGCGCAATAATCAATCATAATGAATGGCCAGGTGGAGCCGGTCAAAAGGGTTCCACACTCCCACACATGAAACGGCAAATTGGTAGCCCTTAAAGTTTGCTTTAACTCCCACCTTCGTGGCCCGAATGATAGAGGAAGTGAAAAGTTTACTCCTTTCCTTTAAGTTTGCCAACTTTTACCCTGCTCAGATTCTGACGTATGTATTTATTGCGGCTGCCTTTGTTTTTTCAGCCATTAAAAGGAAAGGCGGCGAAACTTTCCCAAAAGTCATAAATGCATTGAACTTGGCTTTAATCCCTGGCGACTTCAGTGTGAAAACTAAAAAAGTATTTTAGAGTTGTATACTTTTTAAAAGGCAATGGAATATTCTATAAAAATATAGAAAGCGACTTAAAAATAATAAACTAAGGGGTTACTTTTTTTAGACTGCCCATTGCTTTTATAGTTAGTAGGTTTTTACTTACAATTCGTAATTCAATTTAATATGAATAAATTACCTGCAAGTGTGAAATTGCTTTCGTTAGAATTGATAAATAATAAAACAAGCCGCGCTTTGTGGGGAATTGTTTATTCAAAGTCCATGTGATAGAAGTGGGCACTCTAGATCTTGAATTCCTGAAGGGCTATGATAGGGTTCTTAAGTCTTCTCAATCAGGGCTCGCAACGTCGGCATACGAACATGCCGAACACCATGCCCATTCCAAAGCAGATGACATAGGCCATGATGTTTACTGCAGAAGGGATATATAGTAGAACTAACAACAGCATTCCAATCACATAAACTTACACGGGTATTCTTGGCAACGAGAAAACCAACGATTCCTCCAACAACGAAAGTAATAAACCGCTGCATATTTTCTAATAGAACTAAAATCTCCGCAGCTAAAAACGGAAAATTTTGTTTTTTTTTAAAGAACACCTAATGTACGCTTCAAGTAGACTGTCGACTGAGGAATAAATCGTTAAGTTTCGAGTTAAACTTTAGAAATTAAAAAGCAAAGCCTACTGATTTGTATATCCTAGCAGAGAGTATTATAGTTTCAGTCAAAAGTTTGCAACGCAGTGAGGGAGATATTTTCGACCCTATAAAGTATATATATTCTTATTCCTTTAATATATTACAATTACGCTTTTAGTTTTGTCAATATCGGACAGCAATGTCATATAGCCTCCGCAGAAACGATGGCGGAATGCAGCTCAAAATCAACATAGCTTCATTGTTTTTAGTGATAAAAATCGAAATGTAGTCGTTTTGTAATAACTGCAAGGGTATATAAACTTCTGCTTTCCGAAGTTTGCTTCCTTTCTTGTTTGTATAAATATTAAACTGCGGTTTTCGCGCACAAAAAGAAAAAAGTCGTTGTATGGTGAGTCGACCATGGTTTTAGACTCACCCATTTCTAGACCAATTTATACAAACCGCAACTATGTATGCTGCGATATTAGAAATCCCACAATACAGCCGATAATAAAAACCAAAATCCACTCCATATCCGTAAAAAAGTATAATTTTCAAGAAAGAACGTGTATATGATCAGAGCAAATTTAAACTGAATTGTAAGCAAATCAATTTCGAAATTGGCTTACTTAGAAGAGCCAACTAAATAGTATAGTGTAAATAGTAAATACCCATTCAAAAGTGAATAAATAATTTCTATAATTCTTAAAAAATTAAAAGACAAGTTTTTGGTCATTGCTAAAGTTTATTCATGCATTTTTCTTGATAAGCTTTGAATATTATTAGTGTAAGAGATGGGATGAGTTAGCACCTCCGGCAGGTCATCATTCCAATGATCACGCCCAAGGCAAAGGAGATGATGTGGGTCATGTTGCTTCTTCAATTTGGTTTCGGGAAATACGGAAATAATTTATTCTTCTTGGTCCTCTTGATTTCTCGAATACTGGAATCCAGTCGAAATTTTGTAGTTCAGGCTGGCAATAATATGCTAGAACTTAAATTTCCAGGTGTACTTGGTCGACCTTTATTCATTGATTTTCCTCTAGGTATTCCTGGCCACCATGTATCCCACCAAACATCCAACTAGAAATGTGATTACCCAATCTACATCCATTTTTGCCAAAAGATATCAGTTGATGTGAAACTTGTAAAAAGTAAGCGAGTTTTGAGTCTGGAAATACAGTGAGCGTTTTGCCAAAGCCTACTGAAATATGCATTGAGGCTCTTACCTGTTCTAATGGTTTTTGCCTATCAAATAACCAACAATACAGCCTACAATAAAGGTAAGAAACCAAGAGTTATCCATAATAGCCCAGAAATTGCATTGATGCATATTTGGAAAATAAACGTACTTGTTTGTGGAAAGGGTTTCAAAATGACATTACAAGCAAGGAAGTATGGACTGTATGGTTGTATTTTGTGAAATGCATTTCAACCATTGAACCAAAGATATTGATTAATAAGAATAATTGATTAATGCTAATATATATGAGGAATATTTAGAGGAACTGGAACTTAGCACTAAAAAAATAACATATTGATTTTTTCTTTAATTTGCCTGAATTCTGGGAATACAAAAAATTATACCAATAAGTAACATGAAAAGGAGAACAATGATAATTGTAAATGAATTACTTTAAAGACGATATGTTGCGCATTTGACATTTATTTAGAAAGTATGAAAAGTATTTTTAGAAAGTAGTGGATGAAATCAACGTCAAAATCTTAGCTCGGATGTCAAAGCACCGAAAGACCTCACTGCTCAAAATTCTCCATTCGGCTAACATCACTTTTCTTAAATTTTTTTTGGTGTAAAATTAAAACGTTTTTATAGGAACCCTCTGATTACCCGGACATCCATTTCAAATTCCGTTGAAGATGTGCGACAAGCCAGCCTGTCCCCCGCCCCCGCGGTGTTGTCCTCCACCCCCTCCCCCCTGTCGTCCTCCGCCCACTTTGTGGCAGAAGTTGAACTGCGTGCCCTGCAACCGATTCTTTTTCTTCCTGCTCGGGGCTGGCATTGGGCTCTACTGGGATCACTTGAAGAAGGAGGCCCAGAAGGCGGCGGAGGAGGCCAACAAGTCGCCAAAGGAGAAGGAGAAGGAGGCCAAGGAGCGCGAGAAGAAGCAGAAGGAGAAGGAGAAGGCCGACAAGGAGAAGGCTGAAAAGGAGAAGAAAGAAAAGGAGAAGAGGGAGAAGGAGAGCAAGGGCAAGGATAACAAGGGCAAGGAAAAGGACAAGGGAAAGGAGGGCAAGTAACGTTAATGAGCTTTAAAACGGAGATGTCCAGAAGAAGGATTCCTTGCCCCGAAATTCGTATCACCACCAATTACAAAATTTTAAGTACATTAAATGGACGAATTAAAAATTATTGGTTAGTCCCTTGTTAAGGTGATAAAAGGATTCTTCATTTACCATCTAGTGTTTACCCTAATACTTTCAGATTAAAAATATGATCGGCAAGGAATTTGAAATGGAGATTTATGGCCCCGCGATACTTAACTTTCTGGTGTTATCCTAATACTTATCGATCAAGGCAAAAGATCGGAAAGGATTTGGAACTGGAAAGAAGATTCGGCTACACCAAACCAAAATGCTTGCAGTTTTAAGGGTATATTTGTATATTTGTTACAAAACGATATCAGCAATTAAAACTTTTTTTTTACTTTCAGGCAGGTTCTTTGCTAGTCCTTGTTAAAATTTACAGTGAGCAGAAGGAACTTTATATTAAAATATTATTGCCAAATATTAATTGCCAACGATATTGTTACCAGCGAAATATTGTAACTTTCGTACAGTTTGAGGCTTTAAGCAATTTAAGAAAATATATTGAAATATATTACCAAAACCTCAAGACAAATAAAATTATATTTATTTGGGGCCCGTGATGTATTCAAAAACTATTGCTTGCTTTTCGACGCAGGAGCACACTTAAATGCAAGGCAACAAGTTGCGATAAAAATAATATATATATATATATATATATTTATATATATTATATAACAATATATTGCCAAAAGCTTTCATATAAATTGAAACAGCGTTGGGTCTTTCGATTCCTGCTATTCGGCTGGCAAGCAAGGTGGCAAGTTATGATAAAACACCAATTGAATACAGATGTAAAGTTTTTATTTAATACATTTTTGAAGTAGTTTTGAAGGTCAACTATATGAATTGGCTACTTTTGAGCTCCCAAGCATTTACAGGCCAAGCTTTTACGGGTAATTAGGATTGATACAGCCCCAATTAATATCTACTTAGCATCATTTCCATTCTCATTTAAACGGAGGAAAGTCCGGAGGGAATGTAGTGTACAGCACCAATTTTACAATTGTTTCAACAAAGGAATAGAGAATAGATCAATCGAAGAAATCCGTCTAGAATGTGGTAGGTAGTTGTTCGATTGACAAATTGCTCTATAGATAAATTTATCGACTGAGAAATTTCTTATTCCTTAATTCTTCGGCGGACAAACTTATCGAATGGCATTTGTCTTGGTCGCTCAACGCCCGGCTGCATTGGGTACTTGAAAGAAGGTGACCCAGGAAGTGCGATCTCGATCAAGACTGCCAGGATTGGGCGGCTAAATAAAATCCCGCGGGCCGAGATGGACTGCTGTTACTTCTTGCCCTTGCCCTTGCCATCGTCCTTCTTCTTGTCCTTGCCAGCGTTGTCCTTGTTGCGCACGAAGAGCACGCCCAGTCCCACCCCGATCACGAAGAACAGGACGCGGTTGCACGGCGTACAGTTGAGCCGAGAAAGGAGCGACGGCATCGGCCGGCACACCCTCCGGACCTCGGTACGCTTACAACAGGGCATGGCTCCAAAAGCTCGACAGGATCTGCCTCAATTTAGACCGAAATTTTCTTTGCTGGCGGATGTTGATCGAAAACCAAACACGGTAAAATTTTGTGCAAGTCGAAAGAGTTTGATATTGAAGTTGTGAAGTCGAATTAATACTGAGCTTTGTCGGGTCGCCTGGTTGACAGGTCGTCGAACTGGCTTGAAGTTCCCGGCTCGACTACTAGATGGAATTAGGGTTACCTTTTATGTCTTGCGATGCAAATTAATACCCACCTAAATCGATTGAGTTCCCGATTTCTGCTGCGTTTGTGTGGGAAGGGAGTAGTAATGTGGATCGTCCGTCTGCTCCTACTTCTTCTTGTCCTTCTCCTTGCCCTTGTCCTTGCCCTTGTCGTCCTCGGGAAAGGTCTTGGCGTACCACAAACCTACTAAGACGCCCGCAAAAACCGAAGACAATCGCTCGCACATTAAATGCATGGTGTTAAAAAAAAAGTCTTCCAATTGAACCCAAGCGTGACCTCAAAGCAACTTACGAATTTAATATTTACACAATTTAGAAAATTTTCAGATTCATTGAAGTGTACTGGTGCGGCCAAAACGGATAACTGAAAAATACCCCAGCCTAAATTCCAAAGCACTTTACCCAAATCTCACAGCCTGCTTTGAAGCACTTTCCATACAATTTAAATTATTGAGTTTGTCGCACACTTAATTAACTGAAAGATTACAAAGGCCAATTTAATTAGCTGGGATTACGTGTATCCCTGTGCTGTGAAAACGCGAATAAAAGCCACATTTTACCACCTCCGTTGGCAACTCTTATTGAAAATTCGCCAGTATTTGAGTCACGTGTAGCACAACAAAGGCTCCACATGCTACAAAGGACATGATTCGCCTAAAAATGAAGCAGTTGGGGGTAAACCACAGGAGATAAACCAAATTTACCCTGAAAATACGCAAAAGCATTTGACTTCTGCACTTTAAATGGGTCTTTTTGGGCCACTTTTAATAACCCAATCGTAAGAGAAAACTTCGGAGAGTTCTTAAATACAATTTGCAAATAGCATCTTTATTAATGTGCCAAATTTTTCATCAGAATAAATCAGCTGGGTGGGCTCTTAATAAAAACTTGTCCATATCATATGAAGAATAACAACAGAGTTTTTTAGGTAACATTAGCAGAAGAATTATCGTATCCGTTCAGTGGTCACTTATTTTACAGTTTGGCTTTTCATGTTTCCAATCGCGTCATCAACATTCGAGTTTTGCCCATGCCTACTAGAACGTTTACGAGTAACTAGAAACAAAAAAATTAAGGTATAAGGACTTTCACATACGTATCATCTTGGCTAAAAGAAGCTTTAGTTCCACCCAGATTAGCCATTTTTATCCCTTGTCCTTGCCTTTCTCCTTCTCTTTTTCCTTTCCGCTGTCACTCCCCTTGTCCTTGCTCTTGTCCTTTCCCTTATCCTTTCCCTTATCCTTGTTGTCTCCCGTGGACTCTTCGCAGGGGAAATTCTTTGCATACCAAACCCCAACCATTGCTCCGGCGGTCAGGGCGGAAAGTCGGTCGCAAAGCATACGCATTTTAGAGAACAAAAATATGGCTTTTCTGGCTAAAAATACGGAACAATTTTGAGGACTAAAAATTTAAAATATCAGAGTTGTACTGCTTAATCGACTTTCTGAATCTAATGACTAAAAGAACTCAGCGTACTTTGGTGACATTTAAATGAAAATCCGTTAGTAAAAGTAACTTAAAATTTATATTATATTAAAGAGTTTGGTTGCTTAAAGTGTTTTAAGAAATCACATCGTTAATATTATCAGCTGGCCCACTGAAACGTGCAGCCTTTTGGACTCAGAAAATGGGTATTCTTATCTAACACCTCCTTGACATGACCACATTTTTGCAAGTGACTTGAGAAAGCGCTTTTACACCCAAACCACACCTACCAGGGAATCAGTCTCCAAGTTTGCTAAGGTGCTTCGATGTCACAACCAGCAGGGAAACCCAAAAATGTTGGTTTTGATTCCAAGTCCCCCATTGTTTTCCTTTCTGAAATACTTGACAATCTTTTTACGCATTTTTGGACTGTGCACACCTGAGAACTAAGACAACCAAATACTGCTTTATCTTTATTCTGGGTGCATTCGATTGGTAGGTAATTATTTTATCCAAAAGCATGAAAAAACCCTACTGAAAGCGTTAGACTTTGCTGATTTTCTTAGAGTCTAAGCCGACACTTGAATTCATTTTGGCTAAACCGCTAACTGAAAAAATACTGGAATCTTAAATATTATTTCAATAATATTTAAGGGTACAATTAACATTAAATGAAATATTGAACTTTTTAATTAGGTTTTAATTAGGATAAATTAATGTTATGTAATTTTATGTAAGTTTTATTTAACGTTTACACTAAAACAAAAAAAACAAAAATATTCATAATTTTAGCTCTTAAAAGGAATTCGTTTAAAATGAATTTTTGTCTTTTAAGAGTAGATATTTGATAACAATGGTAGGTCGATACAGCTGATCACTTATCTGGGCTCATGTTAAACATTTTAACAAACCACTTTTTGGACTTTATAAGATATTAAGTGCTTTAAGATTTATCAACCTTTAAAAGTGCCAGGTTTTGGTGCCCCCGACGCTAATGTTAATAAAATAATCAAGCCAACAAAAACATATTTATTGATTTTGGTTTCATCTTTAGTTCTACATCGATCTATCCATGTCTGTTCGTCTGTATGTCCGTTTCAGCGCAAACTAGTTCCTCAGTTTTAAAGCTACTTGATGCAGCAAGTATATAAGTCGTAACGGGCCTACTATATCATATGAAATAAAATTATAACGTCCTTGTTTCCTTACATATATTTATAATAATATAATAAAAAAAAAAATATTTTTCGTTTATAAATATCGGGTATAAACTTATAAACATGTCATTATTTTTTAGCAATTTCGTTTTTTTAAATATCGGGTATAAACTTATAAACATGTCATTACTTTCTCAAAAAACATTTTTAATTCGGGACCGCTGGCCCACTGTGCAGCGATTGATTGTTTTTGTTATAAGCGACGGTTCGAATAACAATGCTTTTTTAATATTTTGCAATCGGGTCGGGTTCCTTTTTTTAATTTGTAAATACCTCACATTTATTTTAACACTCAAATATTCGGGCAACGGGACCGCTTGGGGCCCACTCACCTGGGGATCTGCAGCGCGATCTCGTCCAGACTGTCCGACGGACTCATGGGCGTGCGCTCGAAGAGGCGCGAGGGGGCCAGGGTCAGGTGGCCGGTGGAGTCGCTGACACACTTGAAGACCTTGGCCCCCCGCCGCTGGCGCTGCTGCTGCCGCTGCTGCTCCACGCGCTTCTTGCGCTTCGTCTCCTCGGCGCGCTGCAGGTTATGCAATCGAAAGAAGAACATTGACATTCTGCGGGTGGGTGGTTGGTTGGTTGGTTGGTTGTGGGTGGGTGGCGGATGTTATGACGAGTCGGTTGCAGAAATAATTTCGATTGCAGTTTCAATATTTGTTTTTTTAGCGGGTTGATTTTCCGTTGAATTTCGCAGCGTTATTGTGCACAATGTTTCGATTATTGCTTTCGAGAGTTTTAATTGTTTGGTTTTTTCACATACAGTTTTCATAATTTTGGTAAGCATTTTATTTTGGTTGATTTCAGGTTTCATTGTCATCAAAAGCATGAGTTATTGTAAAGCATATGGTAAAAGCACAGTGAATGTACAGATAGATTTGTGAATTGTTTTTTTCTGAAGTGAGTTTTGAGTGTAGGTTTTTTAGGGAGCTTTCTGTACTTTAAATAAGTGCACAACATAAACACCAACAGCAAGAAAAGCATAAATAAATTCATCGTAAATTTTGTAGTGAAATTAAAAAAGAGAAATCATGAATAATACAGTTTTTCTGTGTTCTAGGGCTTAATAAACTTTTGCTGCTATTTAAAATGCAAGCTATTTGATGAAAAGGTGCAGTTCTTAGTAAAATAAAAGAAAAACGCATTTAATCTCAAAAGCTAACAAAAGCCCAAAATAAGCAGTAGATGGTTCAGAAAATAAATGAAACAATAAATTAGTTATTAAGCACAGCACAGCTTGAGGAAAAACACCACACTTAATCCCAGCAACCCCAAGATTACAAAAACAAACTAAAATCGCAAAACTAAATCAAATAGAGAGCCATACGCCCGAGGGCACAAACCAACTTCCGTAGTATCAATCAAATTTCAAGTCCAATGGAATTTTTCACAAAAATGAGAAAAACTTTAGAACGGACAGAAGGCAGCAACAAACTGGCAACTGTCCGCAAACGGAGGATTCAAAGCTAAAAAGCTGAAATGCTACTTCCATTCCGGAAATTGAAATATGAACCGCATTCTGGGCGAGATGTCCCTTCGAAAATGCTACACAATGTCCTCGGAAAAGGCAGGAAATGGCGGAAGTTCTGTGGGTAAGCCAGATTTCCAAGGAATTTAAAGCTGCTGCTCTCATTACTGTGATATTTCTTATGCACAAGGCCAAAGGCAAATTTGGTTTCACAAATTGATTGATTGATCGGCTGCAATCAGCTGTTTTGCAAATATATTTGCCGGGAATCAACCGATTCTCTTGTAATCAGCTCGAGATTTCCGTTCAATTAGCCAGCGAATTCCCTCCTTAATGAGCCTGGCGAAGTGAGAGCTCCCGCTTGTGTCAAAAATAAATTAATCGAAATTTGCATAAATTTGTTTTGGTCTGAAGACATTGTCGCGTCGTCTGCGCCAATACTCCAAACACTCTAAATGATTGCGTACCCGAAACTTAATTATAAAAGCCAAAAGAAAATAAGAGGGAGATGTGGGCCAGGGCATTGGAAGTTGCGATGAACTGGAATACAAAAACGAACACTCTGCACCATCATTAGCTAGTCCTGGTAGAACGTTTGGTTTGGCTAATTTAATGGGTATATGTTTAAAAAATCACTTCTTAGATCTCTAAATCTCAGTATGTGCTTAAAGCCAGTACTCAAAATCTAAAAATTTCATAACTTTCTAGATAGAATATTTGTATTTATATTTTTAAAATTTTAATTTTATATTTTTAAAATTAATTTGTTTATAAGAAATTACTCTAGCATATGATTAGAAAATGTCTGGATTAAAATTAGCCTTAACAGCTTAATCTGGGTTTAAAAAACAAACTAAACATTAAACTAGTTAGAAAATGGTACGCGAAATAGAAACTATTTTCTTTTCAAATATTTGAAACAATTTAAGCCCGCTATACCATTTTCACACCAACTATTTCACTTACATTAATTGTACTAATCCAGTGTCTGTTATACATTCTCTTTGAAGAATAATTTAAAACAAAACCAATGCCCAGCTGAACGTATAATCCCCTACATTTATTATAACCAAGAATTATGAAACTCAAAGGAAATGGCAGAGAATATGGAAAAAGAGGACACGGGGAGAAAAATAAGAAAAGCGAAGGTAAGTTTCTCTTCATAAATGGCAGTTTATCGTCAGTCGTTTTTGTGTGGTAAAGCCCCTATTTGTACTAATGGCGTTCTACACTGCCCATTTACCCATCAACATGAAGCGGCAAATTAAAATTAAGTCCGACAATAAATAATTCCTTGGCCTTAACAAACAAACAGGGATCAGGGATCTAAAACCTAATAAAGGAAAAACAAAATAACAAAAACCTTGCGTTTCCCATGCCAAATTACCGTTCATATTGTAATTTTGTAAAAGGGAAATATTTGTTTCACAATCGATTGCATGATATTTAAAAGCATGGCCAATTTCAATTTCACAGGTTTAGTAAAAGTAATTAGAATGTTCTTCAATCAGTCAACGTTACTATGAGAAACATTGCAGGTGTGTTTTTGATCATTACTCTTTTAATTAATGTGCAATCTCTCAAGAAACGTTCAGGTAAGGTACATATTTTAATGGGCTCTAAGTCAACGATCTCTTATGAATTCAGGCGTAAACTACTGTACTATTGGAGTGGTTCTTATGAGATATCGAGTAATGTGCGATCCCCTGCGTTCACTCTGGGTCCTTAGAAATGGAAAATGCAAGGAGGCTCTGCATTGTATTGATGGATACTCCAAGAAAGAATGCCAGAAAAATTGTCTTAAAAAACCAAAACCAAAACCAACCCCGAAACCAAACCCGGAACCAAATCTGAAACCTAAACTAAAATCCAATCCGAAGCCGAAGCCACTAAAATCAACACCTATAACAACTTGTGCAACAACCGTGGCTGAAATTAAAACCTCAACTAAACAGTTTGAGACTTCAAGAGGGATCGACTTATCTTCGACCAGAGAAACTAGAAGACCCAGAAGAACTCGAAGAACGAGAGTTTATACCATCAGGGAGATATGCTAATTGAGTCCTTTCCAAAGACGTTAAAATAATCTGAACCTATATTTGCTTAACAGCCTGAAAATTGTGATATTTAATTCTGAATGATTACATAACAATGAATGATTTCGTGACACCTTTGTCTTTTAATATATTTATTTCCTTGCAGAGAGTTTACACACGTCGAATTTCAAGAGCGGAATGGCCTAATTGGGATTATTTATGAAGCGTTTTAGTGCGGAACCCATAAGCTCTCCCAAATTAGCAAATCATTTAAATAACATAAAATCCCTATCAGGTCGAGAACATGCTACAGCTCTGCCCCAAAAAGTATTTTCACGTCCATTGAAAATCGTCGTAAAAAAAGCGAAGGGCAGGCGAACAATATGCGATGTTTTCGCAAAGGCGAACAATGCCGATGCAGGAACCGAAAAAAGCGAAGGGAAAGCAATAATCATTAGGCCAACAAAGGACTCGCCCCTGCCGAGGGATTGAGGTTGGCCAGCATTTCCTATCGGGTTGAGTGCGTTGTCAAGCGCTGACCGGGCAAAAAAGGAAAAAAAGCCCCAGCGAAATGCCAAAATAAACACTTGTCGCTGGTAAAAATTTGGAACGGTGGTGGCTTTGGTGTTTTCCCAACCACAAAAGAGAATATTTTCCAGCTCAGCACGCGTTTAGGCGCTGGTGCGTGCCTAGGTCCTGGAGACCATTAGCCTGGTGAGTGGGAGATATATATAAGGAGCACACTGGGAAGGACCCACAGACGAATGGCAGACAGGATACAATCTTTTCACGGTCTTTGGCACGGCCTGACTTGCTTCACCCCAAGATACGTAATAAAAATGTAGACAATTTTTACGACACTGTCCGAACAACACAAGTGGACATTCCGCTTTTATTTCTTCATTAAAAAGCAGTATTGATTGCCCACCAGGAGGTTGTGGAGGCGGGACATTCGAGAGTGCCCACAGGACCTTTATCCATCCATACTTTTATTATAGTTTGCCACACAAAGGGGCTTTGTCAGTGGCGTTATTGGGATTTCTCGGCCGCTTCCACTCTGTATTTGATTTATCCATATTGAAAAGTATATCTGTCGCTGGCTTTTCATCTTTTACGCTTATGGGGACGGTACTTTCGTGTCAACTGAAATTAAAGTGTTTAGTCACTTTAATAAGTACATATTCATGTCATTTAAGTAGACAACCGTTTTCGAATAAACCATAGCATTGATGTCCATTAATTGATTACCCGTGTCCAGTAAAATGATCCCTAATGTGTGAACAATTTTTCAACGCCAACTAACGACTTCCCATTGACCCATTTATCGCCCCTTTGTAATGAATGGCGAAACTATAAATACAGGCCTAATTGGCCTGACCTAGAAGCCTATAAAACAGCCAATGAAAGAGCTGCATTCTGTTAGTTTTCAAGATGCGACCGACCAACTCGCATTTCTATAGTCTTCTGACAAAGTTTACGGCCCTCAACGGACTGAACACTTACTACTTTAACGCAGAGGGGAATGGATTTCGGGGCACCTGGAAGCTAAGGATATACTGTCTTATCCACCATGTACTCTGCGTTTTGGCTCTGGGTCGGATGTTCTACAATTCCGCTGGAAATATGCGGATATGTGTCACCATTCTTACGATGGGTGGAACTACAGCTTTCTGTATGCAGTCCTGCTGGCAAAAAAGTCAAGGCCTTCGAAAGTTGGCCAATGGGTTAATACAAATGGAGCAGAAATACTTCACGGGAAAACCCAGCGGTTCGGTCCTGAAAACGCGATTTAACATGAAAATATTGTTCGTTATGATAACCCTACTAAGGATTCATCTTTTCTATCCCATCTATCTGAAGAGACTCCTACCGTCAATGTTTTATTTGAATGTGGGGTCTTATTGGCTACTCTACAACATGCTGCTGGCTGCTGTCCTTGGATTCTACTGCTTTATTTGGCAAATTTGTCGCATTCATAAGCTGTTAAATGACCAGATGACTTTGATTTTAACTAAATCGAGACAGAGGAATCGCTTGGGCAAGATGACCCACTGCCTCAAGCTCTATTCGAAAGTTCTAGTCCTTTGCGACCAATTGAACTACGAGTACGGACATGTTTCGGTCTGCGTTTTGGCCTGCAAGAGTTGGTTCCAGATCACCTATGGCTACGAGATATTCCAGATAGTAGCTGCCCCAAAGTCTTTGGATTTGAGCCTGGGCATGAGAGTGTTTGTGGTTCTCAGCTACATTTTGGATGCTATCAATCTGTTCTTTGGAACAGACATCGCTGAACTGTTCAGCACGTTTAGGGCGGACTCACGGCGCATTCTACGCGAGACTAATCGGATGGATCGTTTGGTTAGTAGCTGAATCGTTTTGCTTAATAGTATAATACAACAAGAAATTTGGTTAATTAAATTAAATAGTTAAACATTAATTCCAATTAATTACTGGACTCGTAATAAGATAGTTTCGGGATTTTTGCTCGAATTGAAAACTGATAAAGAAATATTTTACAGCAATATTTAAATGAAAGAAATCTTGTTTTTAAAGGAGGAAAGCAAAATTGCACTTAAAATTGTTGGCCATTCCAGCCAAGTTAGCTCAAACGAGTGTTATAAACTTCCTTTTTGAACTCTGATTTCAGCTCTCCATGTTCACCTTGAAGCTGGCCCTACATCCCAAGCGGGTCGTCTTACTCAACGTGTTTACCTTTGACCGAAAGCTGACTCTGGCGCTCATTGCCAAGTCGACTTTGTACACAATCTGCTGGTTGCAAGGCGACTACAACAAACTGAAGCCATAGACCGTCGAAACTTCATTCAGAGCAAATCCTCCGATTCTAAGAGTTTATTATACCATGCACAAGACTTTGTCTGGCCTGTCAGCACAAAGCAAAAAACCAAGGCACATGCAGAACTTGAACCAATACAAACATTTACATATATGTATTCAGTAAATATATAATGGAAAAAATCAACTACAATGCAGAGCTACAAGCCAAGGAGCTGTGTACGATGACGATTGGTTTGATGATGATGAGGAAGGATTGGTTAAGCTTGCACAATGGTTGGGTAAAAAATAGGTTAGTTATAAATAGGTTAGTTTCGAAATAATAATACCCTGTTCGGAGTTTGTGTATATGTCAGTAGTTACCCATTAAAGTTTTTACATTTCTGAGTCCTAAATATGAAATGAGATCTTAGGGCCCTTTTATTAGTTCCATATTAGATAGCTTTTTTTTTTAATTTTTAAAGGCTAACATTAAATATTCTAAAAAATGAATAGGGCCAAAATAGGTTAGGAGAAAAGTATTATTATTCAAGACTTTAGTACGACTGCATCTAGCTTTCCACAGCAAAATTATAATGGTATTCCCAGTTCAAATGTCAAATTATGTTGGTCTCTGTTATTACTTTTGCCTTTGTTAGTACACATATTTCATTAAATTTAACTGTGAAAGTTGCTTTCTAATTATGAATTTACTATGCTTTTATTAAGTGGATATTTTGTTTATAGTTTCACCGGAAGCCATTACCTCGTTCCAGGGTATTTTCCAACAACATCCGGCGACAACAATGGATGCTGGTCTTTACTTTGTGTGTCATTGTGTATGTGTTGCCAAAGAGTGAACACTTTAATTTGATTTGCCATGAATGAAACCATCTGCAGGTGCGGTGGGAAAATTGTCGAGCAAATAAAAATGAAAAGTGAAAACCGAATGGATGGTGATGTGAGTGAAATCAAAGGGTAAACCAAACTTACTTGTGGAAACCAATTAGCTAACTTGTAGTTGCGAATGCTAGTAAAACGGCTGCAGTTGTTGATGCTGCCGTTGTGGCTATTATTGTTATTGTTGTCGTTGCCGCTGCCACTGGGCGTTTGGTCTAAGCTGCTGCTGCTCATCTTGCAGAAGGACTCTCGCAGGCTTTATGGCTAAATGTCGTGCTAGGAACTCATGGACACACAGGCAAGGACACTAACACAGACACAGCAGTCACATAAATGCATATGGTACACTGACAGACAGAACTACGAAAGAACAGCAAGGAAAGCTCCCAGGAAAGATTGTTGATGTGTTGCGGTTTGGTCTAGGTATTAGTTGTTAGTTACCTGAAAGCGGTCTTTGCTTGCCCGGCCTAAATGCTTTTTCTCGACAATAATATATTGTATATGGTTAGTTTATATAAATAGGTTGAATATGTTTTTAGCACAGTCTACAGTTTACACGTTCAGTTACACTTTACACACGAGAATTGACAGCAAAATTCGAGATTGGTTTTGCCCCTTCTGCTCTTAGTTGACTAATTTAAAGCTTTTACCAAGTTTGTATTCCATTCTGGTCATATGTACACTTAAAAGGTATTCTAATTATAAATGTTCCTAGATTAGATCCGTATAACCGATACTGTTTGGTCTCCGTTTTGTTTACAAGCACAAGTCTCACATTAAATTTTACAGCTTAGAAGAATTTCCGCGTTTTGGTCCGCTCAGTTGGATTAGGTATTTGTTTTTTTTTTATCAGTTATTATAAGTTATTAAATGTATTTGGTCAGTTGCTGGTTGATAATGCTAATATATAAAGCTGCTTTCCTTGGACTCCTGTTGATATTTATTGTTTTCTCCGTTCGTGCTGCGAAAGAGAAATAGAAACGGATGCTGGGGAAAAAGAAACTATTGCCGGTCCGCATCGACTCAAGTGTGCTGGGCGATTGCCCCTCCCGGGAGCGACTGAAACATTTGCTTGCCAAACGAAATTATGGCCATGATATTTTGCAAAAATAATAAAAGGAGAAAAGGAGCCAGCCAAGCAGCAGCCAAGAAAGGACACCCGTTGAGAGGGGAGTCGGATGGCGGCGATTTCTTAAGTTCAAATGCGTGCCAGGCAGCAATTTTGCCATCTTTTGTGCCACTTAGCCTGGGCCACTCGCCATTTACCATTTACCATTTGCCATTTTCCATTGGCCACTTGTCTCCGCCCTGGCCGCATCTACAATAATTTAATTTAGCCAAGCTCAGTGCTGATTAAATTTACCCATTCCATGAGCTCTAAGCTCCGAATATGGAGTATACATATATAATATGATTAATTTATTCGTTTTGACCAGAGTCAAGCGCCTAATCTCCTGCAAACGACCAGGTACCCAGCTGCTCGCTGCCTAAATATAGAAGCTGCCACCCAAATGAAAATCAATATGTGATACACTGAAAATTGCTCATACGCCAGGTGTGCGCTGTCGACGTAAAGGTAATGAAATTTCTTCGATTATTAGTTTTGTTGCAGTTGCAAGTGACAAAAAACGCGACATCTAGTCACTTCTCACAGCGTGCAACATGAGAGCTGGTTTTGACCTGCTTTGTCCCCAGTTTGGAAATTGAATTTATGGCCAACTCACAGTCACACACATGCAGAGAACAGCTGCTGCTGCCTCGACAGTTTACACATCTCGTATATGGCAAACTTTTCGGCTTGAACCACTATTTACCAACCCAGAAAACCCCATCCAAGCCAAGGAACTTTCCCCAACTGCCATGAGCGTATAAGTTTATCTTGGGGCTTCTGCTTTTCGCTATCCGGCTACGATTTTTTATGTCAAAAGTTCAAAGCAATTTTTAAAGATCAAAATGCCAAACGGAGACGCAGGCAAAGGACGTGGAGCAAAGCACCGAAGGACCAAAGGACCAAAGGACCAGTTAGAAGCCGCCAAGGGACCAAGGACCAGTGTCGAAGGAGAAGCCACAGAGAAATCATTTCATTTCAATTTATTTTCCCATTTTCATTGTTTTCCCTGGTAGTTACCACTGTTGTTGTTTGGTCCTCAAATCCGAATTCGTTTTGCCGTGCTGGCATTTTCACACCGCACAACCACAGGGTGGGCAATTTTCCAACAGAAATCAAAAATTACACAACATTATTCGACCAAATTACACGTATTTGTCTCTGTGGAAGTCTGTTTTGCTGTGAGTAATTACAGACTTGGTTTTTACTTTTAAATATTTCCTTTTCCAAGTTGATAGGAAATAAACACAGAGGAAACGCCAATGAAGTGTCTCTAATTATGTGAGTGCCAAAAAGTTGTGGCATCAAAGTGATTTAAATTCACAAAGATACAAGCAATTTCATTTTGAAGCATTATTTGGGATTAGTCAAGACCACATTTTATTTAAATCTTTCTTTAGGCAGATTAAATTTTAAAGTTCACCTAAGTTTAGATTACTTTAACCTTCTCGGCAACAAAGTCCTGAGTAAACTTAGCTTTTGGCCTATAAATTGTGACACTGCTTTCAGCGCTGCAAAAAAGGTTGAACTCATTAATCAAATGCCTGCCGGCTCTTGACACAAAAAAGATACAGGATAGAAGTCACAGCTACCCTATGCGTTAAGTATGGAAAATGGTTATGGAAATTTGAGTTACATTTGAGTTGATATTTCGAAGTCATAAGCAGAATGGAAACTTGACATTTGGTGCCTTTTAAGGTTTTTTAAGAAGCTAAGTGTGGTATTAATTAGATAAGTCTTTATGATTATACAAAATTATACTAAAGAACATGCAAAATAAATAATAAAAACTTTGCTTTTGGGTGGGGGCAATTATGAAAAATCTCACCAAAGTGAAAACTATGCTGAGGGTGTTTGTCAGCGGAAATTAATGCTTGCAGGGAGTGGCGACCGGGGCAGAATGGACCACTTCTCGGCGAAAAGAAAAGGCGACGGCAGCGTGAAAGGAAAATGGCGCCACTTACTTTAATTGCTGCCACGTTCGCGAGGTCCTGCGCCCCGTGACAGAGTCCTGACGGCCAAATACACAAAGGAGCCGGAGCCAGAGCGTCTCGAGTAATTAAAGCACCACAGCGCACCGCATCCATTGCAACAATGCGACCGGGGCGGTGTTAAGCTGGCCAAAATGCTCCTGCATTGTTAGCGGGCATTTCACGCTTTCGGTTTCGAAATTTTTGGCACTCAATTGAGCAATTTTAACTGACAAAAAGGGACCCCAAGAAGGCTTCATTGATTGCCGGCTGCCAGTCAGGCGTTCGCCTCCCTTTTTCGTCCTTTGACTTGGCTCATAATTGGCCTGGCACTAGCTAAGTGCTGACCGTTTCGCAACAGGGCCATTTAGCTCCAGTTGCGTTTAGTTTAGTTACTTTTATACGAGTTGCCACCGCACTGGGGCGAGTCCACCCTCCCCGCGGGAAAGGGCAAATGGAAAGCTTATGAATGTTTAAACAACTTTCAATTGCGAGAAAAGTTTTCAATTTTCGTTGTAACTTTTACTCGCTCGCCATGGCAATGCATTAACAAACTTTAATTAATATGTGCAAAGGGGCGTGGGGCTATCGATTCGATTTGAATGTGTTGCCAGCTTGTCTGAAAGTTTTCACTTAAAAGGTTCCCCCGAGCAACAAGTTTATAACTTTCCTTAAAAACAGAGTCGATGTGACTTTGTCAGGAACTGAAAGAACAGATAATGGGCTTTCGAACTGAGCAGTTCATTAAATTTGGATGGATATTTACAATAAAAGAAAATTAAGTTAAAAGAGGATTTCCATAGTAAGCCCAGATTTCGTTCACATAAATACCGAGTGTGTGATAAATTTCTATGGCTTATTATAATGCCATATAAACTTAGTTCTGTCTTTTATTTAAATTCGGTTGGCTTTATACATAAGTCCTATGTCAAACACAAATAAATAAATAAAAAGAATATTCAGCTCAGTATCTCATCTCTATTTCACTTTGGTCCTTTGCTACTTTGTCAAAGTATTCTTTTCTCGACGTTTGATCTTAAATTTTCATATTGACAAACTCCACCCACTTCAGCTTCCCGGGGCGATATACGATTACAACTGAGTGTCTAACCCAAATACTTTGACGGCACTTTGCTGCTACATCTTGCACACTTTGCATACGTTTGTCAAATCCAATCGAAACCCATTTCGCCCGACATTGCGGATCTGCTGAAATTCGAGACTCCCTGGGAATATGTAACGAAACCAAGCGGAACAGGGCAGGAAACCCTGCTGCAGTTGGGCGATTAGCAAACAAGATGGTGTGGAGCAGGGTGCGACTTATCCGACGGAGGTGAGGGTTAGCTCGCATAAAAATGCAATGCGTTGCCTGGAAACGGTAAAAATGTGTCACCAAGGGATAGGGAAAGAGTCCTTTGCCTGAAAGAGGATGCAGTACAGCAGTACAGCAGTATAGCACTACAGCAGTGCAGGACAGGGAGCACTTGGACCGGCAACTCGTATTCGCCCAACGTTCGCTGGGAAAACGCAAAATGACTTTAAATTGAGAAATCGCTTTGTGTGCGCTCTGTTCGGTTCGATTCCGCTGTGTTGTCGTTACGTGCCACTTGGATGCCACTCCAAAGGCAGGGAGACAAATGAAGTTATGCAGTATTTTCATTGATTTCCTCTGCACAGGCCAATGAAGACCGTCCTTCGTGGGGCCCAACGTGGGGCATGGCCGGGTGCACTTACTTACTGGCGCCCAACGTGGGGCATACCAGAATGTACTTACTCAAATTAAGCGTACCAAAAGTGAAGGCAGCAACACCTTCAACTGCAACACTCTCAAGCGAGAGAAATGAAGCTAAAGCACCTGCCTGTCTGCTGGAAATTCCAACTGCACTCCGGTTGAGTGACTTGATGCCCTCGACATGCAGCGCAAATGAGTTGGCTAATGTGACAGGGAGCGAGGAAGGCCAAATTTTGGACAAAAGCCAGACGAGGAATGTGGCCCTGACAGGTTGGAGCTGGTTTTATGGCTGATTTGGTCGCTGGCAGGTGCATTTGCCACACATCAGCAGCCAAATGCGTTGCGCACATTACTCATACGCCCCATAAACAATTTAAAGGCATGCATTAAAGACCGCACTCCATGACACTCCCACCATTTCCTGCGAGCGCAAAAACATTCAGGTCATTAAATATTGAACACGAATTTATGACCAACTGGAAAGTACACAGAAGCAGAGGTAGAGAGATACAGAAAGCGGGAAAGCGAATTGCAATTTGAATTTTGTCCTGTGAATTCGTTGAGTTCCCTACTCCCCCAAGGAAAACGAAGGCTCATTATTATTACGCAATTTGAATTTTCTGAATGCATAAAAAATCACCCACAAGAGCGCGAGGCGGGTTATTAATAAAATATGCCTCGGCCCAATCCTCTGTGAGTTCCAAGAAAGTGCCAAATTCAATCAGCGGCAAATGAAATTTCCCTCCGGTTAGAGCCCGACAATCCCTGCCTGTAATAAATTCACTTTATTTTAGCCGGCCTTTGTTTTGTCTGGCTGCGCGAAATGGAACACTTACAATTAATATTAATTTGCGCATGGTCCGCAATATTTAATGCAAAAGTTTTGTGCACGTCAATTCGTATCAGGTCAGAGCGGCCACATAATTGTCACTTAAAAGCTTTCACATGCTCTCTCTCTTTTACTTATTTATCTTGCTTTTCTGTCTCAATTATCCACCTGTCAGTTAGCATTACCACGTGAGAGCCGCAATCAAAAAGATGGCAAAAAGCGGGTAAATATTGCAAAATTCCGAGAATTGGGCACAACAAATTGCATTAAGCATGGATCTGAAGAAATCAATTGTATTGTTTTTCTATTGAAAATGCCTGATGAATTTTTATTTATTGATAGCCCTAACAATTACACATTGCATATGTATTTATCCATTTCCAATTCAATCTAGATGCTTAAAATTCTATGTAATCTCTTTGATATTTTGCCATTTAATATTTTAAAAATTCATGCATTGAATCTTTTCGGACTTTTCTTTTTGTTATACATCCCACACTTATTTAGCGAAGATCCTTCAAGAAAGTTTTTCATCATTAATGTTCGTTAAATATGTAACATTCCTCGCTCTTTGTGTCAGCTTAAAGGGATTGAAATGTTATCTAATCGGGATGTTCAGCCCTGATTCCAATTTATTATTCCTCTAATTTCGCGAAGCCTACGAATCCCTCAGCTGAGGACAATTAACAAACCTCTTCAATTACAGTTTATAACCTCCACTTACTCTATTGCTAAAAGCAGAGCATGATTTAACGGTTGGCTGCAGTCTGAAGTGAAAACTCAAAGTTCCGAGCCAAAATTAATAATTAACTATTAGGGGCTGGGGAAAATTTACACTTTGCACGTCACACGACCAGCTGTGACCGCAGGATGCGAAGCTGGCGCGCTGGCCGCAAAATGCCTTTTGCTTGTAAATTATAATTGTTATTAATTTTTGCCAATTTGCATGATGATAATGATCAATGAATTACAGCGCTGGGGCCCGGCTTGTGTTGATTAAAAACTTTCCGGGCGACAAAATCGATGATGGAATTAAGTAAACAATCAATTTGCGTCGGCCAGGAATGAACGAATGAATAAATGAATTCCGCCTTAGTCCTGGCAGTCACTAAGCAAACACTAGCCCCCCGGCTCCCTGACCCTTTGGTGGCCCACCCCTGGTGTTGGTATTTATGGGGATAATGAAAGTTGTTTCTGTCCCCAATACAAGCAAAACGCATTTCCCTTTTGTTTGGGGGGGCTGGGGAAAGGTAATTCACTTGGGTTGGTGGGTTTTGCTATCCTGCTGTTCTGGCTAATAAAACATGTCCTGCACTGCGAGAAGTATAATTATGGATTTTGCACTTTGGCTGACCCTTCCTCAGCTCCCTGAATGATTTCTTCAAGTGTACACTTTTCGTTCCACTGTTTGAACAGCCTGTTGCTGTTAATACAATAAAATGGCAAACTCATCGCACTTAGCGAGGCCTGAAATATTGTGCGGTCCTTCGAGGTGGGGCCTCGGCCCCCGTCTCCCTTTATTGGCAATTGTCAACAGTCATTATGTGGCCCAAAACTTTGCCATCCCGTCTAAATATAAAATTTCATCGCAGCACGTGTCAAACAAATAAAGTGGGAAATTTACAGGAAAAATAGTTGTGCAAAAGTTGGAATAAATTTCCAGAAAACTTTGCTTAAATAAATGATGAGCCAGAGGTAGTTTGTGTGTAAGTCAGGTGCTCATTTTGTTTTTAAGAACAAGAGTTATAATAAACATACTATACTTTGATGTTAAAGGTAACTACTTTTATATATTGGGCAATTTTTTATTAAAAAAAATAAAATGTTATTCAACTGAGCTGACCAAATTTATGTCGTTATTTATGAAAACATTCTTAACTTAAACAAGAAAGGAAAGCTAACTTCGGGCGGAGCCGAAGTTGAAATACCCTTGCAGAATATTCTGCAAATTATATTCTCCAAAATTATTCATATGATGCATTCTTAATACTCATAAAAAATCCCAACTTCCTAACTTTAAAAACACCAAAGTTATGGCATTTCCAATCGTTCAGTTATATGGCAGCTATAGAATATAGTCGGCCGATCCTTATGAAATTTGATATGTCGGATTGATTGGGCAAAAATAAAACCCATAGAAAATCCCAACTTCCTAACTTAACAAACACCAAAGTTATGGCATTTCCGATCAATCAGTTATATGGCAGCTATAAGATATAGTCGGCCGATCCTTATGAAATTTGGTAGGTCGGATTGATTGGCCAAATATAATACCCATAGAGAGTCCCAACTTTCTAACTTAACAAACAGCAGAGTTATGGCATTTCCGATCAATCAGTTATATGGCAGCTATAGGATATAGTCGGCCGATCCCGGCCGTTCCGACTTATATACTGCGTGCAAAGAAAAGAAGGGTGTGTGCAAAGTTTCAATTCGATATCTTTAAAACTGAGAGACTAGTTCGCGTAGAAACAGACAGACGGACAGACAGACGGACAGACAGACGGACAGACGGACAGACGGACAGACGGACATGGCTATATCAACTCAGGAGGTGATCCTGATCAAGAATATATATACTTTATAGGGTCGGAGATGTCTCCTTCACTGCGTTGCACACTTTTGACCAAAATTATAATACCCTCTGCAAGGGTATAAAACACTGCTTTTTAATTTCTTTATTGTGTTTGCTTTTACAGCAATAGTCACCTGAATAAAAATAATAATAAAATACCTGAACAGAGACAACTCTTGCGTTTCCCTGCATAATGTGAGCAAATTGGATTTGTACAATAAAAATCCTCTTTTTTGGCTAAAGTCCGTGTGAATCGCGACACGTTGAGATGGTGGTGCCTAATTATTCATGCATAAATTAGAAAATAAATTGTTGACACGGGCCAAATGCCTGAAGCACGAACTCTCGGCCTATATCTTCGCTGTCAACATGTGGCTCGGAGCATTTAAGCCAAATTTAGGTGGCGCAAACTGCTAAGGCGGCTCAAGCATGTTTCGGAGCTCGTGTAAATAAATTAAGCGGCTTAGGATTGCATGTGTAGAGCTGCCGTGGCTTCTTGTTTACCGTGTGTCGCGCTTTTTGTAATTAAAACACTTGACGAGCGTCTGAAAGACGTTCTAATGGAGCCATTTGTTGGATTTACAAGGATTGCACAGAAAAACGTTATGAAATTAGTACCACTAACCAAGCTTTTAATTATTTTTATACGATGTGCTTATGTAAACATTTTGCTTTTCCCTTTACAAAATGGTAAAAAGTGCTGATATTACACGGCTTAAATAATTAAAAAACATTCCACAAACATCTCTGTGGCTTTATTCCAGCTCAGCAACATGTATTGAAGAGCTCGCTCCGAAAGATGAAGAGCCAGGCTGCAGGAAGTGCAGGGCAACTCCTCTGCATAAATTATGCAGTTCCGCATATCGATGGCATTTTTAATTGAACTACCATGCACCGAACACAACCGCAACGCAATAAAAGGGGGCAACTGAGTAGCTCGAGTTCGTAAAACGGATGAAATTTAATTAAATCAATGTGTTGATTTAATTGAAATGCAGTGTCAGTGACAGTGGCCATCTTAATACGCCTCGCCGGGCAATGCAATTAATTTACATGATAATGCACCTTGCTGCCTGCCACAACTTGAACTGTGATCAATAATTCTCAGTTTCTATAAATTTTGTAAAGCAAGAGCCCTTTGAATGTCTCTTGCCGGCTTTTACTACATGCTTTGTCAAATATTAACTGGGCTTGCCGGTCGCAATTTTACTTGAACATGACTATTGGAAAAAATATTGAATGTTCAAATTTCTTCATTTTTTAATGGACTGTTTTAGCAAGTGATGTTGAAATGGCCAAAATACTTTATATTAGGTAAGAAATGTATTTACAATTTTGTAATTCAAATAAGCTTTGAGCTAATTTGGATTACAAAAATTGTTTTACAATGATTTTTTTATATTGAAGTCCAGTTCGGCCTGACCATAGCAATAACTTATATTTAAACAAATGCAAGATATTATAAAAGTAAAGAAAACGTGTTTAAAAATCATATCTGATTGAGTAAAACTGTATTTGAAAAATAAATCAATAAAAACGAGAAAACCAATTTTTAGTTTTGTTCATTGTTTCTCTGAGTTGGACATGAAATCGAATTGTTGTAAGCCATTAATACAAAAGTCAGACTACTATGTGCAATAGTAAAATTTGAACAGACTGCGCGTTGACAGGCTGTCCATCAAACTGTCTCTTGTTTCTTCGGCTGTAATATGTCGAACGGTTTGTTTGTTTGTCTGTTTGGTCCTTTGTTGCAACAACAACGAAACCGGGTCGAAACAGGACCTTTCGCCCCTCCCCTGCCCGCTGCCCCTCCGCCAACCAACTATCTGTGATTGTCATGCACTTAGCCAGGCCTGACATAAGCCGACTCGTTCCCGTTCCTTCGGCCGGAAAAGCTGTCAGCTGTGAATTTACGATTTACAATCGGTGGGAGGAAAAATGGTGGCGAGTATAAAGCATAATAAAAATCCTGATCCGCCCTGTTGAAAATTTCAATTGCATTTTATGCTTGGATAATTGATGAAAATACCTCCTCGGCATGACTCTTTAAGCTCGCCCTGAAATGACTGCAAGTCATTCAGCTTTATTCTTCTCCTCCCCTTTCCCCCGATTATATTTTTTATTGCATTCTGCATTGTCCTGTTGCCGTTTCTCGCTTAATATCCCCGAGCGAGGACGAAAAAGGAGGCAGAGGCGGTGGCGGTGGCTGGGCCAGGCCAATATTTGACTTAAACTGAACTTTTCCTAGCTCGGTGCGAGAAGAGCAGCCCTGAGGTTCTTTACTTTTCACACTCTACCCAGCAGGCCCTCCTTCTCATATTCTTGCCAGTCTGTGGGGTTCTGCCAACCACACTTTTAGAAAATATCTGTCTAAACCTGCTTATCTTCCAGAATTATTTCTTTAATTATACCATTTGTTTTAGCGACTGCTTGTTCAGTATTTCTGCATAAATTAATTTAAAGTAATAAAATACTTTATTTTAATCCGATAATTTTAAGCTATTTTTTATAAGATAATAGTTATTTTTATTTAAATCTACATATTTGTTAGCCCACTTCTCATTTAAGTTGAAAAAATTATAAATTATTTTATAAAAATGTACAAATCAATTTACTGATGCAAATTTATTTGTAGTGCTTTTACAGCATATTCCTGCATCAAATGAGTTTTCGGCCGAATGGCTGGCTGACGGTTTTAATGCGGTTAAGTGACCTGACCCAGCAACTTCTGCTGGTCTGGCATATTTTGATAATAAATTGACCGACAAACGTGAATACTAATGGAATGCGAATGCAATTTGGCGATGGTCAAATTATTTTTGCATTGCCAGGAAAATTAGCTTTGGATTAAATTGAATGCGGTTCCCAGTGGAATTTGCGGTAAAAAAGTTAATGTAAACATCAGGATTTTTATTCTAATGATTTCAAAACCTTTAACTAGTGCCTTTCAACACTCTTTTGAATGAAGATTGACATGCGAGGCGTCCATTTTCATGCCATTCCCTTGGGAGAACGTAGTCCAATCAGGAACATACACCGTCACAAGCACACAATGTCAATCAGCAAATAACAATCTGACAAATGCAAATACCAGAAATTCAAATTGTATGCGATATAAATAATTCACGCCGAGTGAGGGGGACGGTGGCAAAAGTTGCTCATATGTGAAAAGTTTTGTTTCTGCTTGGCTCTTTCCTCGTTTTTTCCGCTAGCTGTTACAATTTAAATTTTAATTAAATGATAAAACGGCAAAGAGCACAATCGTAACTTTAGCTGCGGGATTTCGTTTATTTTTTCACGTTAAGTCGGGCATAAAGGCAACGCGTAAGTTGAGAACTTAAACCCCTTCCGAGGCATTCGACGGTTCACGTGACGCATACGCCCTGTGGCCCCATGTATGTATCCTTTGTGGGATTGTGTCACCTTACACTGTTTTCCTTCTGTCCAATTTTTGTTCACTGACGTCAATCGATTGATTTTCGAGTGTTTTCTCCATTCCGATCCGTTCTAAACCTAATAGCAGTTGACCAACACCCAGACACGCCCGTCTCATCAAATCCCATCAATCGTATCATACGCATTTATTATGCAGTAATTAATTGTCGCACTCCAGGAATCGGGACAGACCCAAATGCGGTCAAGGCTGCCCATTGAAACCCCGGTCCCATATGTCGACTTTATGCCCTGTTCCCACACTGAATCTGGCCAACGGACATGTCATAACCTCTCGCCTGGTGCCCCTTTGCCATCATAAATGCCTGGCATATCGTCACATATGTCATTTGCGCCCCTTTATGACTTACTTTCTATTGTCATTGATGAGGCCCAGATAGTCAGTAATGCAAGCTTCACTGAAGTCACGTTGAAATTATTTATTCAAGCCATTAGGCAATGCACTTACTAAGCGTACAAACAGACGTGTAAAAAGCAGATTTACTTATTATTTAAGATAATAAATTAAAAGCTATTAATTGTGCGTATAAATATTCCAATAAAATAAAGTACCACAATAGAAATACACCATACACATACCCAATAATGGTTAAAAATGACAAAATTTCCAATTTTAAAATAATTATACCCACATATATTATTCATCAGATAATAAACGAGCTTTCTTGATAATAGGTTTTTGGAACTTGCGTCAATACTTTTATTGGTAGTTCAATCGTCTAGACTTCTGTGTTAAAAACACAAAAATATTAATGAGTTAACTTCACTGTCTAGATACCAATAATTTGGGAACCATCTGCTGTTTGGTTACATTCACGCATTTCATGAATAATATTGGTGTGCTGGTACTAGGAATTTATGGGCACCAAAATACTCATAGTGTTTTGAGTAACAATATATTCTTCTGAGAGGATTTTCGTATTCTGATTATGAGATTCAATTTAATGTATTTTTTAATGCTCAAGAAATATTTTAAATATGTGTTAAATATTGATTAACAAGTATAGACACATTCTAAGTAATTATATTTATACATTTGTTGTTATATTGTTGCGTTTGTTCAGATTAATATATTCCTTGTCCGTCCTCTTCTCCAACCCACTAGTAATTCCGCCATGAAAACACATAAAGCGAGAGTAAAACCAATCGCAAGTAAATGCCAACATCCTTTGTAGTCCTGAAGCTTTAATGGCTTAAAGTCGGTCACCAACGGCAACCTGGCAAATCGGGTGTTCCTCACAGTGGACATGGACACAATATCCCGAACCGCTTCATCTACCCAATGAGCTAACAGCCCGGAACTCCAGACCTGAAGACAGTGCTCTTGTAAGGCCAAGCCGTAAATCGAATTCATCGGCAGGACAGAGGAGTATGTGAGATCACTGAACAGCCGTAGTTTTGGGGTCCTACACAAAGCCTTTCGGGTGGAATGCATTTGTAGCTGCGAGAAGGGATCATTTTTGTATTGGTATGTATGGTAGGCATAGCTAGTATTCAAAGCAATGATCAATTCCAATTGGTCGTAACTGTTCATAATCCAGATATTAGGGAAAAACTTCGATAGAATCTCGGGATAAAACCGCTTGGTTAAATTGTAGACCTGGTTGTTAAGAACGACGGTTAATTTACTGTCGCGCAGCTCTGGAAAATTCATGATGTACCGGTACTGGGGACTTATGGTAAGCAGGTTGCTATATTGGGCGGCCACAATGCAGGTCAAAATCAAGCCTGAAAAACTCATCGCCATGGTCAATTGTCCCCTGACGGATCTGACCCTATTCCCTAGCGGAATAGACATGCCCATAAGGCATCTCAGCACCCGCAGATTAAATACACAGATGAGGAACTCAAAGCGTCTTCGATGGCGTCTCACCCGATCGCTTAGTGTCCTCAGAACGACATCCGCAGAGCTCAGAAGAAGGTATGTTATTAAAAATATATTGGTCGATTGAAATCCGTAGACGACAAAAAATCGGTCGAACAACGAGAGCTCCAGCCCACAAGGAACTGCAATGGACACTGTTGTTATTGACAGAAAACCTTCCTTCTTGCTAAAGTTTTGGTGTCTGGAGATAGTAAACTGACCGAGTATTGGCAGATCCAGCTCCCCCTTTAGTGTCCTCTCAAAAATCTCCCCTTGGGACATATTTCCATTCAGGGGTCTGAGCAGTTTCAGCGTGATATTGTGCCTGTCGGTAAAGGACTTCAATGTGTGGAAGACGAAGCCATTGAGCCTTCTGCGACCCGTTCGAGGATCTGTGGAAAGAAAACTTCGAGGTGGCACCATGTCAGGCATTGTCAGAGCCGACTTTCCCATGAAGTTGCGCCAGAGAGTGGGAAAGATTTCCTTTTCTTCGAGCGGATTGTCAACCACTCGAAAGTCCGGGTGTGGAAATGGATAGAATCGAAAGATGTTGTAGGACTTTTCGATTACCAAGAGATTAAGGAACTTGTGCTCAGCCGCCTGATGAGCGATGTCATCTAGAAACTTTTTAGAAGACATGAACTGCAGGCAAATTACAATCCTGGCCTCTCTCATGTGATTGAAGTTTGCTGCCAGTGCTGAGAGTAGCAATATATCCTCCAGAGATTCCATATAGACCAGCGCCAGAAATTCACTATTGAAATGGTAAACCAACTCAATCATTTCAGTATCATCCAAACAAATTATGGGCCAGGATGTGGGGTACAGTTCCTGCAGTTATCCTCTTTGTGAACTTTCCTTTGCATCAGAAGAAGAGTGGAAATAGGTTTTTCTTTGTGCACTGCTTCCAGAAAATCCTTAAGGACAAGGAGCTGCCCCATTGAGGAAACTACTACTCCACTGACCAGTAGCCAAATGAGTATTTTAACTTCCCTCATTGCTGGTGGAATTTTGGAACTAAACTGTTGTCACTGGCGGATGTTCGTTTCGCTTTTAAATTCATATCCGCGCATCTCCACACTAATGCCATTTAAATCTGGCCCCCATCTAAAGTGCTCTGAAAACCTGCAATCAAGCCAAGCATTACGTATACGCACTATAGTGCGAGATCTGCGATTGCATATTAAAATTAGTATGAATATTAAATTCAAATTACCTTTACGCCGCGTCAACCGCCAGGTTTCTACATATTTAATTAAAGGCAGAGCACATTGTGCCCTAAACTCGGAAACTTTCGAACACACATGTTTATGTCCTTCCATACGGTTAGTGCTTTTATTCCGGTTTTGGTTACTTTCCCCATAAAACCCACTCGAGCTGAAGCCCCTCAACGACATAATTTACAAAGCGCTTTGGCAGCTGTCTACCTCTGTCTCCAGTCTCCGGTCCTTGGTCGCCCTGCTCCGTCTCCTGGATCCTCGCTCCTGGTTCTCCTGTCGCCTTTCCGACACTTCCGGCTCTCCTCCTGAACCCTCTTATCGTTGTCAGTGACAGTTTGTGTTCGTGGAAGGAAGGAGGAGTCGCAGCAGCCGGAGGAAGTGGAGCGTTTCAAGCGCATTTAATGCGCATAATGTCAAATGCAACAAAGCAAGAGAAACAACAAACCTCAACTCGAAACCGCACTGGAGAAGGATGGGGTTAGCATATTTACTCTCAGCTGGGGGTTTTGTCTCGCCAAAAGGGCAAAACACAATATTTATAAACAAGCTTAACCAGTGAAGTTTAAATGAATTTCTTTATCTGATTATAAACTTTTGTCTCTCTCGTTATCTGGCTAATTAGGGACTGTTATGTTCATCCGAAATTTTGAGACAAGGAGCAAAGCGGAAATACTTCACTCGCACATATCAGCATTTATGCCATTTAAATACTGCACTATACTATATAACTTTTACAAAGCAATACAAGCTAAAGTATTTTATTGTTGGCAATTCCTCTTTATAATAAAAACATACAAATTTTCGCTCGCAAGCTAGACAAAAAAGGAACGCCCGTTTGAATAAGTACTTGAATTATATATTTGGTAAAATAGGTAGTGACTTTTCAGGTGTTTTTTAAAATGATTGTCTAAAGCACATTTGCTTGGTTATGGTGTAATCCCTAGACAAAATATTTAAAATATTTTTATCTAATGTTAAAATGAATTATATGAGACAAACCTTAATTTGTTGTTTGACTGTTCAGAGACTAATACTAAGGTGACTATTGCTAAATTATTCTTAATTATTCTTTTACTGACACCAGCATTCGGTTTTAAAAGAATTATATTTTGTAAATTTAAAATTCAGTATGAAGAGAATTTTAAAAATCAACTATTATTACCGATGGTCTCAATTTTTTTATAAAATCACAGGAATCTCAACCGAATTAAGATATAGTAATCGTACGTAAAGCTGCAAACTACTTCAAATATTACACGATCTCTTAAAGCATTTGTAACTTCCTGCGACCCTTCCCAAAAAGTACTTTAGTTTTATTTCACCATTTAAAACATTCCCTATTACTTTGAAGATTCCTGAGTGCGCGACCCAGCCCAGATAAATACTTGGCCCAAACTACTTTTGTGTGTGGATACCTACAGATAAACTTTTATTGATATAAAGAATTACCCACGTAGAGCAAACAAACGGAAAGGCAAAGCGAAATTTGTTAGGGACAACAGTTCCGTTTTATCCAAGGCGGAAAGCGGATGCGGATTCACTTTCGATTGCACACTTGAGTCGACAGCGGATATACTTGGATGTGGAGGGTTCCAACGTACCTTTGGCATTTTTTCGGGCACGATGAAGTGTGGGCTATTGCGGGTGTGTTGTTGGTGTTTATGATTTCGTGTGTTGGCTGAGGATTTTTATTAACGCTGTGCTGCTTTTCGCTGGCCGACAACGAGGCCCAAAGGACAACGCATTGCGCGAGCGCGGCATTGGCAATAAATTCACTGCGAAACTTTCGGCAACTTGGGGTGTCCTCAGGTGGATGCCCGGATAAATAACGGCTCACGGGTCAACTGGCTGGTCACAGCCTCATTTATTTATGCACGTGGATTTGTAGACAGCAACAAATTCGCACGGAAATTGTATGGCCACTTATATCATTCGGTGAGAAATTAAATATTTAACTTGAACTTGGTGATTTATTATTTTAGTCTTATTGATTTATGAGTGCCATGTGGAAATAACACAGCAGGCTACTTTGGCTAAGATTTATGGCAGAGTATTTGGTTTTTTTTCGATTTAATTACAACTATTTACTAATCCCTATGACTAAAAATCTAACATTCCCTTGGATCGGCTGATGCAAATTTAATTAGCACTCCAGCGATTTCCGTTACAAAAATCTCGATTTAGGAAAATGTCCACCGACACGACACGAACAAATGAACGGAACTCACGAACGCACTCACGAACACTCGCTCTCTCGCTCACTCTAGCGGCCGGCGGCGAGGGGAAAACTCTAAAGAAAACTCTGGCTTCGGCGGCGAGCGTTCGAGGGAAATCACATGTTTCATGTGCAAAGTATAAAAACAAACTGAACTCCGAGCGCGGAAAGCCGACAAAGCCGACCGACTAACATATATTTTCCCAATCCCGATCTGCCTAACATGGCTGTTATGCCGGAGGATTTTGGAGCGGGGAAAGCTCAAAGCTTCGCTGTTAACTGGTTAACAGAGCTCCCCACAATTGGGCCATGTTGAGTAAGCCACATTTTTTTAGCCAGGTTCCCACATAACTCGCACTCGTCGAGGGAAATGAAAATGGAAATAGAAATAAAGATAGACAGTCGTGTAACCTCAAAGTGCAATTAACGCTTGTTTATGACTGGCACAGCTTCAGTTCGCTGCGATTCGTCACCGAACTCAGTTAGAGATTCGAATTCCAGAGTTTGTGGCCCGCCACAGATCACTTATGGAGCTATAATTAAATTTACTCCCTGCAGCAACAGGTGAGTGGCAACCACAATGAGCTTGCGGCGCATTCAAACTGAATGTTAAACCACAGAAATGTGAGCAAAAAACCATAAGTGACACTCTCAACCTAAGGGGCAAAAACACTCACGTATAGTTAAATTTAAATTAAAAAACAAGAAAGGAAAGCTAACTTCGAGCGGAACCGAAGTTGAAATACCCTTGCAGAATATTCTGCAAATTATATTCTCCAAAATTATTCATATGATGCATTCTTAATACTCATAAAAAATCCCAACTTCCTAACTTTAAAAACACCAAAGTTATGGCATTTCCAATCGTTCAGTTATGTATATGGCAGCTATAGAATATAGTCGGCCGATCCTTATGAAATTTAATATGTCGGATTGATTGGGCAAAAATAAAACCCATAGAAAATCCCAACTTTCTAACTTTACAAACACCAAAGTTATGGCATTTCCGATCAATCAGTTATATGGCAGCTATAGGATATAGTCGGCCGATCCTTATGAAATTTGGTAGGTCGGATTGATTGGCCAAATATAAAACCCATAGAAAATCCCAACTTCCTAACTTTACAAACACGAAAGTTATGGCATTTCCGATCAATCAGTTATATGGCAGCTATAGGATATAGTCGGCCGATCCCGGCCGTTCCGACTTATATACTGCGTGCAAAGGAAAGAAGGGTGTGTGCAAAGTTTCAATCCGATAGCTTTAAAACTGAGAGACTAGTTTGCGTAGAAACAGACAGACGGACAGACGGACAGACGGACATGGCTATATCAACTCAGGAGGTGATCCTGATCAAGAATATATATACTTTATAGGGTCGGAGACGTCTCCTTCACTGCGTTGCACACTTTTGACCAAAATTATAATACCCTCTGCAAGGGTATAAAAATAAACGAATGCTTGGGACACTAATATTGCACAGTAAATTTGTATTACTTTTTATTTCTACTAAGCAATTTATTTTATATGTATATTTTATTCAAATATATTTAATTCAACCTATCCGAGCCCAAACAGAATTTGTGCTAACCAAATATTTACAAATATTTGTTTCTTTTTTAAGAAACACAATAATCTTAGATTATTATTTTAATATTTACAAAAGTATTGCGCGTTCAAGTTATTGCAACACCCAAATATATCAATGTGCTTTTCTTAACAAGCAAACCAATGTAATTATGGAGACAACAAGTTTTCGATCACTCACTTACTACCTATACTTACCAAGTACTATAATTATACTAAGCCTCCCTGAGCACTAAATCATACTTAGATAAGTGATATTTAGGAATCCGGAGTAAAGCAAATATATTCGCCCTTAGTCAAGCTGAGCCAATAAATCAATTCTAACCAAAGTCGGCCGGCACACAAGACGTTTAAGGTTGGCGCTGGCATTTCTTGTCTGAATTTCATTACGAATGCCAGACACAGGGGCACGCAGCTGGATGGCCACTCAAGCCAAACAGTTTGCCAGGACGAAAGGACCAAAGGACACAAGGACAGAGGGACGGCATTCAAGTAGCCAGGATGGGACAGCAAAACAAAGCAGCTGCCTCCAGTCAAGTCAAGTGGAAAGTGGGTCTGGTGACAGGGGGCCAAAGTGTGTTAACATACTAATATTCACTTTGCATCTTAATCGTAGTTGTCCTGGCCAAAGGATGTATGTGCAGGGGAATGGATTGAGTAAAATAGCTAGGAATACGTACGGCAATTTCAATTGCTATCTATAGTTAATATAATCAAAACTATGTGCACAATTTCATGCTGCTTTGGCAGATGTGAAAGCAATTATTGAGCAATTTTGACAGGTATCAAAAATATTAAGGAAGGAGATATCATCTTGATTAGTTTGTAAACGTATGATTTAAATAAAACAATAATATAATGGAATCAAATATAATGACACTTTGGTTTATTGGCTGTTATGGATTGATCAGCTTTAAAGTAAAACCGTCAAACAAAAATATTTTTATTTTCAATTTAATTCTTAACTAACACTAAGCGCCATCTTTTGATTTTCTAAGGAACGTAAAAGTCTCCAAAATAAGCTTTGTAAACCGAGTTTAACAAAGCTATATATCCATTGAAGGAGGAACACTGGAAGTGTCCTTTGAATATTACACAGCTGGCAATGCTTGCAAGCTCTCTTTTTTTTCCCCCCACAGCTTTCTCGCTCTCTCTCTTTCTATCCCCCTCTATTGATGACCCTTTCTATACACAAGCCCTCTCTGTCTATTGAGCTTGAACTGCAAATAACAAGGTGAAAGCATAAGTAGCACGAACACGTGGTTGAAACAAGTGAAGAGAAACGTTTATTGTTTTGTCAAAAGAGAAAGGCTTAATAGGAACATTTAAAAGAGAGAGAACATGGAGACGTGAGGAAAGGGGGGAAGCCCAGAGGAAAACATGTGCGACCCATCGGTTACATCCAGAAACATTGCTTGGGCACAAATCGCATTCATGGCAACTGGCATTTCCTGGCATTTCCCTGGCATTTCCTTGGCCTTTTCCCTGGCCTTTCCCTCGTCCATTCCCTGACCAGCTTGGCCCCAGTTGACCTCCGTTGGCCTTCACTGCTTCACTGCACATTTGCAGCTGCCCTCTCGCCTAATTGGCAATTTCAGTGAAAGCAAATTGTCGTGGCCGTTAATGTTGCCCGCCTCTGTTGGCTTCCTGTTGATTTGAGATTAATGAATTTACCACACGCACGGTCTAAATGTGGAAAATTAATTTAAAAATCTAGGTAGCCCATTAGTCTAGTCCATTGTTAGGACTTGTTGCATTAATTTTTTAATGAAACATTATGACGCAACGCGGCGTATACGTAATGCCCGCAATGACGCCCGCCGGAAAGTATGCTGCAAAAACACTTTAACCATCTAAGAAGCATTGCCGCTGAATGGTTTTATCCTTGTGGTTATGAATAGCGAATCGCTTAGAGGGGCATAAAGGGCTTTCCGACGGAGTGTGCTTGGAAAATGTTATTAAGTTGTTGAGCAAGGCAACGCGCTCTCGATTTATTGAGTTTGCTTGCAGGGAAAACGCAATGCGAACTAGTTTTTCGAATGGATAAGTCCATAAATTCATGGCAACGTAATTTGTCTGCTTCTGCTCAATCTTATGAACTGCGGAATTGAATATATTATTCATTTTTGTCGCAAAATTCCTTCGCAATAAAATAAGACAGCTTAGCACGCTTTAGGATCTTCAAAAGTATACATGTGAAAACCTATTCCAACCAAGAAAACTGTCTGCTGACATAATTCAAATTCCGACAAAGTTTGTTAGCCTGAGTAGAAATAATGGTTTAGCCATGCGTTTCGCCCAGAAAATACCTGTTGATTTGTATTACATAAATCTACAAATTAATTGAAACTGTTTAACTACTTTTTTAAAAGGAAATCGAGGTCAATATTTTATAAATGATTTTTATCTCCAAAACAAGTAAATATCTAACAAGGAATTTGTACCGGTCTTAAAACATATATATATACTTTAAGACATCTATATAAATAATTTGGAATTAAATACTAGTCACAATAAAATTATATGATAATTGCATGAGATTAAGAGCTCCCAATTTAATCGATTCAGTTATATTTTCAACTTAAAGTCCCCTCACCTGCTGTCACAAAAACCAACTGCCAAAGAGATCAAGAGCACAGTAAAATTAAACTGCCGCTACCAATTGCAAGCGAATCGTTACCCGTCGAACTGACAGGGATATCAGCTTCTTCACTGTTTGTTTCTTTTATAGAGATTGACAACATATATCCCGGAGCATCACAAGTGAGGGGTATCAAACTCGCACGTAAAACACAATTAGGAACCACGCACACGGAGCAGGGCATAAACATAACATAAACAATGCGAAAACATTAAACATAACACTCGGCGCATGGCAGGCGCAACGAAATGCTCGCCAGGATGCGGAAAGCACTGGAGATATACACCTGAATGACCCAAGGGGGAGGTTCGTCTTTCGTCCGTGATGATTTGCGGCATTTTTTATGATTGCTTTAGCAGTATGTGAGGGTAAAATGAAATGCGGCCGACAAAAGCAAAGACCACTTCGGAATGCGAGAAGTCATTTGCAAATTTCACAAATTCCTATGAGGAATTTGCCGTGGAACAACAAACAAAAGCAAAGGTGTTCCTTCCCAGATAAAACATTATTAATAGCGTGTTCGTCAAGGAGCAACTTCTTAGGCTCCTCCCAAACAAGTAGCCAAGTTTACACATGATAAAGTCCATTTTCCACACACATATCGCATATCTTATACTTACCGCAGTCAAAGGAGAAAATCTTGCGTTAATTTAGACACTTTTACTCACCTGAAAAAAGAGAGAAAAGTTTATGAATAAAATGTAATACTAAGAATCCTTGCATTATATTTAACAATTTTGAGTATTTCTATTTGAACTAAATTAAAGTTTAATAATTCGATATCAAAACAGTTTTGTTTTCTTGTAACTATACATTTTTGTGCCAACACAGGTTTACTTTGAATTTTAACAGACTCTTGAGGGTCAACTGTCTAAACGTCTCATAACCAAGAGGAAAGGTTGTAAAAAGGTTGTTTGTATAATACTTGAAGACGGGTATCTGAATTTTAAATATTCGTTAATAAGTTTCTTTTTTATTTACATTATATGTTGACCTTTGCCATTGACAAACCTATTAATTGTATTTATTTCTCGATTTAAAAACATTAAAAAAAATATTTTCTACTAAAAGTTACTTTAGTCGCGATGGAAGCAAGGACATAATTAACAAAAAATACTATCAAATAAAGTATTCATTTTCTAATAATTAAATTTTTTACTTTACATAAGCAGTTCAGTTTTATATATTTATATTTTAGGTATTTTTTGTCTGTGTAGCCGCACGTTTTGTGGGTGTGGCTAGAAACAAAAGCTCTTAATGTTCTTCAATAGCTCCTGATATATGAGCTGGTGCTTGTGGCGTTTCTGTCTCGACTTTTATGGGCCATTGTTAAAGGATTTTTTTCTAAAGAGGTAAAGCGTTGTGTGTTTATTGCAATAAAATGGATTAAACGATACGGCAGAGACTTGGTCAGATGAAGCGCATAGTTGAGATCTCAACCACGAAACACCGTTAAAGAGCCGTTAACTCTATCTAGCATTCCACTCCCCCATTTTACTTTAGCCGGGCGATAATCATTCATTTCAATTACGCGCTCACACATTAAATGGGGTAGAATCCATTGTGAGTCCGGGCTTAATTAATGGTTATATCTTGCAGCTTTCCCAACGCTGACAGGCCAATTGCCAGATTGGCTGACACCCATTGGTGTAATCACCAATCAAAGAGGTGTCGATCTACACACCGCAAAGAAGGCAAAACCGAGCATAATTGAGTTATTTGCACTAATTGGCACACACAGGCTGATCACGTAAATTGGCTGAGTTGCAGGCCAAAGCCGCAGAAGTTTGCACAACAAACTCACGGGCCTCCTGACTTGTTGACTTGAATGACTGGGGCCACTCTTGCCTCACCCCATTGTACCACTCATATTTCATTCAAAAATTTCTGAGGCAAATTTCCGGCCGGCGGCTACGTGCCACATCCTGCCAACGAAACTCAAGCACATTGAATTACAAATAAGCCCTACACAAAATTTAACAATTGTTGCTGGAATGAATAATGGATATCAACTTCAAGTCCTAAGCTTGAAAGTATTGGCCACCTCGTTATCGTTATTTTCATTAATTTCGAATTAGCACATAAGCCTGTGGTGTCTAGAGTCATTTCAACTCCAATATCTAGATCTCATTATAACCTTTTTGGGGGAGGACACAATAATCACAGATAGCACTGGATAATAGGATAATAAAAGTCAAAGTGCTGAAACGAAATTAAACAAACCTCGAGGCCGTCTTCCCAAGCAAAAACGATTTTGCGTGGGTGTCAAAGTTGATTTAAGCTTTTCCCAGATATCCAAGAGCCGAATTTAATGGCACTGGCACATGGTGTTCAAATTTAATTTGCGTATACTTGCGAAATTTATGGGAAACAATTATGCAAAAATTGTTTGCTCATGAGCTCAAATCTGTTTTCATAAACAAAATTATTTGGCATCAGCTTAAATGGCCCTTAGGGGACATAGATCCAAATACACTTTTGTTTTCGGCAATCGGTGTTTTCAAGAAACAATGTGCTATAAATAAACATTATTAAGAAAATAATCAATTTTTCGGAAAAAACATTAGCACATTCTGTTAGCACGACAGGTAATTT